>NW_004524643.1:8853951-8888548 GCF_000260255.1 Octodon degus | reverse complement strand
TTTTTTTTCCCTAGATGTTTTTACCATTTTAGTCAACCCAAGTTATCAGGAAAATGTTTCATGACTTAATAGGAATTGACATTGGGAGTTACCATAAGGACTGAGTTGAAATCAGTCTGAGATGAGCAAGCTGCAATGCCGTTGAGCTCTGAAGTGCTAGAGGTGACAGTTCCAGGAGAAGAGAGACACTTTTCTCAGAATTTCTGATTCCAAACACAGTGTTCTTATAGTGCCACAGAATGGAGGACTTTGGTTCCACAGGAATCAAGCTCAGTTTTCTCATAATGAAGGTGGGGAAAGGTGCTAAGAGAGGAATGCTCTTGTCTAGGGAGTTGCAGTTAGTATAAGCACCAGGAATAAAGGCAGGTCTCCCAACTCTGATTCCAGTGGACCTAATGGCTTTAGCTGACCACCTGAAGATGAATGAAATACTGATTCATTTATTCATTCATTTAACCAACCAACTTTAATTCCACATGAGAAATGAGGACATGTTACCTCAAGGCCTCCTCTAACAGTGTCTGACTAACTAAACTTGCACACCGTATACTGAAAGTTAGCCCACTCTCAGGCTAGGGACAGAGGACTGACATTTCTCTTGACTTCCTCCATGCCCCTGTCCACCTAGCATGCCCATGTGGTTGTTTAGTAGGCACCTCAAACGGAGCCAGAATTCGTCCGAGTTCTAGGTCTTTCCGCACAGGAAGTTCTCCAATGTTGTTTACCTCAACAGCACTCTTACTCACTAAGCTGTGTCAGCTGCAAACTTCAGAATTATTCTTCACTATATTTTATCCCTTTCTCCACAGAAACCCATCTATAAACTCTTTTGTTTTTATTTACAAAACAGTTCCCAAATCCCACCAGTGGCCACCATATCCTCAGTCTGGTACTGCACATGGCTGGTCACTTGCTTCCCTTCTGGCATATTTCGGTCTGTTTTCCTATGGTGGCTAGGGTAATCCTCTGAAAGAGTAACTGAGGTAAACTCCTAAGGGAAGAGCCCTGAGGGTCTCCCATCACATGGAGAAACTAAAACCCCTCCCAGGATCAATGGTCACACCCAGCTAGCCACACTGGCTTTCTGCTCTTCCTCTTTCAGGACACAGCTCATTCCTACCTCGGGGGTTTGCACATGCTATTCCCTCTGACTGGAATATTTTTCCCTCAGAGTTTCACAAGGCTGGTGTCCCACCCTTCATTCTTGTCTCTGCTCAGATATCTCCTCCAATTTCATCTTGTCTGAAACAATAGGCCATTTTTCTATCCCTTTAATCCAATTTCATTTTTACACGTAGATTTCTTGACCTGACAGTGCAGATAGATAGATAGATAGATAGATAGATAGATAGATAGATAGATAGATAGATGATAGATAAAATATATGGTTTCAGAAAGGCAGAGATTGGTTTTATTTTTCATGAGTCTGTCCTCAGTGCTTAGAACAATGCCTGAAACAAAATTGGTACTTGATAGTGCTTATTGTATAACTGACTGACTGACTGAATGAATGAACAGATAGATGATGGGCTTAGACTCGTGAAGACACCCCTGGAGGGTAGGGCTGGGCCAGTTTTCCAGAGGAGCCTGCATATGTGACAGAGTTGGGTTCTAGTAGTTCAGGAGAAATGGTGCAGGGATGCCCACTAGTCGAGCAGCAGTGTGTGCCCCAAGTGTGTCCATCTGCTATGATTCCAGTCCCTGAGCACTTCCGAGGAACCCTCACACATCCCACTCTGTGGTTTGGGCAATGAAGCCAGGCATAGGGTTTGCCGGGGCTTGGCCAGGAAGGCAGCACAGGGTGTCTACTCTCCAGGCTCACTGCAAGGCTAAGAAATGAATTGTGACTTCCCTGGGGTGGGAACTTGTGGCTGGGGTCCATCTGTTATCTCCCCTGGTGACAGGCCGGTCCCCAGTGATGTCATCTGAGTGTCTGCAGGCACCTCTGCCAGGAGCCCACTAACTGGAAATGACATCAGCCACCAGCAAAGTGACTTGGGCGTCCAGCAGACACGTCCCGCCGATCCCGCTTGGAGCTCATCTCCCTGCCTACCTGGAAGCCTTCTGGCTGGCACTTTGGCAAACAAAGAGGCATTTGAGGGGGAATTAAGCTGACTTTAAAAGATAGCCTCAAAGTGTTTCCCAACACATCGATGCTTGCGTTGAATTATAGGTGCTAATAAAGCTGTCAGAGCCCTGGCTGGCAAACCAAACTCAAGCTGAAGGGTCCCTGGGAAATTATGAGAATTCATGTGGGCCTGCACTGTCAGTCCTAGCCCAGCTGGAGGCTCACAGACTTCTTCTTAGGCCAAGAAAGGGCTGGAACTATCCATCCTCACTGTGCTGCTGATTGGCCCAAGGGCTTACCATGGCCTCCATGTGGCAGGCGGCCTTGCTTATGCCTCTAGCTTGGCTTCTCTCCAAGACCAGAGACTGTTTCTCCAGCTACGATACAGTGGCATCTCCATCTGATTAACCTCTCTGCTATTCCTCTTTATCTTATGATATTAATTCCTCCATTTCTCATTATGCCTGTTTTCTCCCCCCCCCCTTTTTTTAAGGAATTCAACAATGGTTGTTATGTTGCATATTGTTGCCTTCAAATTAGTTGTTTAGATTACCAGATATAAGCATTAAAAATTGGTCAAATAAAATTATAAAAAAATTTAAAAGGAGAGCAAAAAATCAATTTAAGCGTGAACTGCTTCTTTCAAAAATAGAGCAGCAGAAATCAGCAGTACAATTATCCAAGCAATCCTGTGTATACACATATCTATTTCTTTTTCCCTTCATTCTTTCTTTTCTTTTCCTTTACCCCAGTTGTTCCTTCCCTTTGAACAGTTTCTTTTCTTTTCACAGTATCTATTGTGCCCTTCAGAATTTATTTACTCTTTCAGGTTCTTATACTAGGGAGCCAATAAATCTGTACATGTGGTCTGATTTATTCTACTTATGAGTATGGTCTCAAGTGGCATCTATTTACCTATAAACACTTTGAGTTTATCTTTCTTTATAGCTGAGGAAAACTCCATTGTATAAAAATACCACATCCTTTTTTATCCATTCCTCAGTTGTTGGGCATTTGATTTGCTTCCAAGATTTAGCTATGACAAACTGTGCTGGCATAAACACGGGTGCACATATATCACTGTGGTATGATGTATTCAGTTCTTCTGGAAAAATACCCAACAGGGAACTAGCTGGGTTAAATGGGACTTCTAATCCTAGCTTTCTGAGGCATCTCCACACTGTTTTGCACAGTGGTTGCACCAGTCTTCACTCCTACCAACTGTGGGGAAGGGTTCCTTTTTCTCCACAGCCCCTCTAGCATTTGTTATTGGTTGACTTCTTGATGATAGCCATTCTGTCTGGGGTAAGATAGAATCTCAGTGTTGAAACTGCCTTGATTCCATCTAAAATACTCGGTGTGGCCTAATTTAAGCTGGAATTTCCATTGGAATTTTAACAGGGGCCCAGTCTTGAGAGTACTGGGGAATTGGAGCTATCACAGAGCATTTCTCCTGGACCTCACCTAAGAACAGGACCCTAAAACTTGAGTTTCTGATAGAAAGTCATACTTACTGAAAGATGGGCCTGAGATCTCACAGAGAGCTGTACTCTCTGGGAATTTATTTTATAGTAAACCCTATACCGAGTTCTTCACACTTGCTGTCATTTGAACACGTTCATTAACTCTATGAGCAACTGTATTTATTTATTTATTTCAACAAATATGTATCGAGAGCCCTGGACTGTACTCTCAGGATTCATGAGGAATAAAGCAGTTGCACACCATGTTCTGTCTCTTGGATTTGGTCATGTGAACAATAAAGATTCCCAGCAAATTGCAAATAGAATGAGCATGAAGCAGTTACTCAATGAAAGAGCTTTAATCAAATGTGGTCCTTTATTTTATAAGAGCTCCGTTAGAAAAAAAGTGAGAGTTAGTACCCAGTAGTAGGGTTCAAGGCCTAGTGGGCTTGGTCAGGACGTCTGGCTCTTATCTGCACCACAGGGTCACCATAGCCACAATGATGGGAATGAGTGGACCTGAGCTCCCAGACACACCAGGAGTAGCTGCTCTCAGGGCCACACAGAAGACCTCTACAAGAGGCCCGGGGAGATAGCTCAGTAGAATATGCACTTGCTTGGCAAGCGCAGGGTCCTGAGTTCAATCCCTGGTGCAGCAAAAAGAAAAAAAAAAAAAAAAAAAAAGGAAGACGACCTCTACAAGGTGGAGGCCTGTCCTTCCACTCAGTTTCTTTGCCAGGTTGCTTCTCCAGCGGTAAAAGGTAGCATTTCCAGCTAATGCATCTTTGACTCTAGCCCCAGTGTTACTCTTCACCAGGTTCAGTTAGATAGCGTTCTCTTGGTCCTTCACAGTTTAGGCTTTGTCCTGAAAGCCAGTTATTTGTAGTGCCTTCCCTCAGAGTGGTTCATTTCCTGACGAAGACTCCCACTAACAATAGCACCTCCTGACTAACATCACCTCAGCTCAGTGATCTAGTAGAGAGATTCTTTTGCAGTAGTTCTAGCAAAGTCTTCATTTGCGTTTCATTGGATCTACTTGAGTCACATGCCCATCCCTGAGCCAGTCACCCTGAAATGAAGTAACTTTATTGGTTTGTCTGTGGCTGCTTGGTATTTTCTGGAGCTGGGTAGGGTGGGATCAGTCTGACCAGGCGGATGGAGTAGGAGAGTGGGGTCTCCCCAAGGGTGAATTCAGGTGTTGATACCCAAAGAAAGGAAGTTGATGGAGGGCTCAGGAGATTAATGTCCGTGCTTCTTATAAACTGTGTATTCATTCCTGCTTTACCCGACCTGGGCCCTTCCACCTGAAACTTCTTCCTCTGACATTATACCTAGAGCAATCACCTTTGGATAGTCAGATTCAATTTCCTCTTCCATGAAACCTTTCTTGATCTCAAGGACAGGCTCATTTCCTCCCTTCCCCAATCCCTTCCATCCATTCCTCTGGCCATCGGGGCCAGTGTCTTCCCAGCTCTTCTGACTGAGCGTCTGCATGGGTAATTCTGCACTGGAAAGCACAGAACAGATTCTCACACAGTATTGTCAAGTCCATCCAGGTTTCTTCTGTGGTCTCCCGAAAAAAGGACTCCAAAGATACCATTAGCAACAATGCTTTAGTTGGCAGGTTGAAGAGGCCATTTCATTTCCTCTCACCTCTTTCACCATCCTCCCCGCCTCACAGGTGGACTCACCTGACAGAGACACTTCCGCCTGAAGAAGCCTCAGGGAGTGCCTGGTTAAAAAGCAGAGCTGGGCTTGACCTGAGAATCTTAGTCACTGGCTAAGTGCTACTCTCATTTTGGTCTTATTTTTTTTACTCTTTTTTTCAGGATTCAGGTTGTTCAACTTTTTTCTCACAACAATCTAATAAAGAAGATATTATTATCCCTTTGTTTCATCATGTGGAAGCTGAGACTAAGAAATGCTAAGCTGCCCGCTTTACCCTAGGTTTCATTCTCATCCTGATTTTTACATTCCCTCCATGTGGTCTTCTTAGGCGATTTGCATCTCTCACTTTAATTTTACTTTCATTTAGTGTGGTAGAAGTATTTAACCAGGAAACTATTTCGTAAGAGGCTAGGGTATCAACCAATGCTGCGCTGAAGTCCCTCACCCAAGGCTACTTGGACCTGGAGCTTAGGTCTCAGCCAGTCCACAGCCTGAGCTCCCTGGACTCCCTGCTGCTGGAGGTGCCTCCCCCCTCCCTCCCAGGCTGAGAGCAGAGGTCCTTAGAAGAAGAACAGGAGGGTAGCGTTGCACTTGGAACTGGGACACAATCTGATTCACTAACCATTAGCCCTCACATGCCTTTTTCTTTCCCACTCACTAGACATGAGCTCATGGAACGAGTTCATGTTCTTTTGCTGGATTTCCCTCTGCCTGCAGTCAGGTTAAATAGAGCCATCACAGGGATGCATTCATCAAGAGCAGCTATTGGCTAGTAATGGGATAATTGTGCTGGCCCTGGAAGCACAGGGATGATCCCTAGCGGTGCTATAAGAATGCACAGAGGCCGCATTTACCTTTAAGGGCAGCTCTTTGAAGACTTTGGCACAGGTTCCCCCACACTGCTTTCCTTCCCGCTGCGTGATGTGAGAACACCGTCACAGTGTGTGCCTTGTTTAAGCACAAGCCAGGCACTGTGTGGCCTGGGAGGTGGATTACGTCCCAGATGAATGGCGGAAATCCTCGGCAGGGATGGGTTCAGCTCCCACAGGCTGAGTGTATATATATTATGATAATGTCTGCGCCCACAAACTCCACAGACATCATACCAGCATGAGGAGTGGCTGAATGTGGAGGAATGAACAGATGTTTTCGTTATTCATATTCTTGCTCTTGACATTGAAGACACCTCTCGTCTTCTTTTCCAGGATTATTTTCTACTATTGACATACAGTGTGCATGTGTGCATGTGTGGCGGTGTGTGTTCATAAGTCAAAGGAAAAATAAACTATATTCAATATACTTGGTGTAAGCACCTAAGAGTAATGGCCTGGGACGCTGTTCTGAGGAAGACTCTGAGGCTACTTCCTTTCTTATTCATCAGGACAAAGCTCTGTGGCTGATTAGTGAGGTCTGACATGGGCAAAAGTGAAGAGGTGATGGGCACACACACACATCTGTCATCCGGCCATCGTCTATCTGTGCCTAGCATATTACCTTTGCTAAATAGATTATAGTTTTAGATATTCTTGACTTTTTCCATTTGCTAGAAATTGTTTCCTTGTGAATCCTGTTGAAATTCTTCATTATTAAAGGACCACTTGAAGTCTGCAATTTTTCCATGTAGCTCTACTGAATTCTCCTAAGTAAGAATCCTTTTCTTTCTTTGCCATTCCTTTAGTCTTTGACAATACTCTTAGTTGAGTGCCATTTTCTGGCATAAAGAGCTGTGCACCTAGTTTTCCTAGAAGACTTCAAACTTCCTGATGGGCCAAATGAAACCTCTTCTACCTTTATAGACCCATAGCCATGTGCTGGCAGAAAGGCTTAATCCCAAGAATGGGTGTCAACTTTTGGGGTCAAGTGACCAAATTTTACAGATGGAAAAACTGAGGCTTTGGACAGGATGGGAAAGTTGCCAATCACACCAGAAGTTTAAAACACAGACTCCTGGGGTGTGAGAGTCAGAAGGCCTCTCACAGGCAACCGGGAAGCTCTGACTGCCAGGGCCTCACATCTCTGCTCGCTGTTCCCTATTTTGGACTTTAATCTGGTTTCATTTGCTTTATATAAGCATGCTTTTATGGTGAACTTAAAAAAAACATATTTGGAAAGAAGCTGAGAGTAAACAAGTAAGTATGAATCATTCCATTCATTCACCCATTTCTGCAAAGAAAATTGTTGACATTATTGTAGGTCCTAGAGACAGGACAATATACGGAACAGCCCAAACTCTGCCCTTATGGAATCTGAATTTAAGGAGTATGCTTATGTTAGATTCTACTTGCGTTAATTCACTAACTCCTGACAGAGTGTAAGTTATAGTTAGTGTTATAGTTATTTGGGTGTGGTTATCAAGGCCCAGAGAGGTTAAGTAATCTGTCTAATGCTGCATCTAGATGATTGTTGAGGTAGGATTTGAAGTCAAGTGGTCTCCCTCCAGCCCCTCTGCCCTGAATCACTGCTCGTTTGTCACATGTCACAGATGGAATGTTGAAGCTCAGGGAGGGGAGGGTACTAAGGCAAAGCCACACAGCTAGCTTATCTGACACTCACATGAAGGTTTTCTCAAGGATGGCATGGGGCAGACAAAGCCAATGGATATTACAGCTTGTAAGATCCAAGAACATGTCATTTTCTTGTAGAATAGACATGAGATGTTTGTTTCCCACTTTGGCAAGGTGGTAGGAAGGTGGGGAGCAGGTTTCCAGCGCACTAAATATTACCCTCATTGGCTCAAAGGCTGTGATTGTCTCAAGTTCCAGAAATTATGAGGGAACCAGACAGTGAGGCCACTGCAGCTGGCCAGCAAATTATTGGCCCAAGCGTTGTTATTATTAAATGCAGCAGGAGAGAGAGAGAGAGAGAGAGAGAGAGAGAGAGAGAGAGAGAGAGAGACAGAAAGAGAGAGAGACAGAGACAGAGACAGAGAGACAGAGAGACAGAGAGATAGAGACAGAGAGACAGAGACAGAGAAACTCAGACGCTTAGCCCAGGATAATTGATCCAAAAATTATGGGTTCCAAGAAGGCCAACACTCGCTTAAATTTAGATTTGGACCCAACTCCTGTCACACGCACACAAATGACTACTGTTTCCTGGACACCCACTCAGCACACACAATCGGCCCCTCAGCTCTGCCAGCCCACAGGAACAAAAGGGATTTTGATTCTGATTATTTTTAAACTTTAATGACAAATCCTTTCCTTCTCCACATTAAAAAGTAAAGGCTGTGCATAGTACCATTAAGGGACTGCTTGCTGCTGCCTGGTTCTCGGAGGCACTTACGTTGTTTAAATTTTAATTTCTGGGTTGAAATTTTTATTGAAAACATCACTATCTTTCTAAACAACAAAAAAAAGTTTCTTCTCTTGTCACTGTACTGGTTTGTCGCTTTGCCTCAGCAGGAGGCCTTCCTGCTTCTCCAGGGCTCCTTCTAGAAAGCTCTGTGACCCGAATTTGTTATTCCTGCCCCGACAAGGGCTCATTATTACTATTACTTTCACTATTATGTTTGCTGTATAATCCAGAGTTTGTTTCTGGGACATGGAGAAACTTAAGCCTTTAAATCTTTAACCACTCAGAGGCAAAGTTTCTCTAACTATGATGACGACAATGACTGTGACACAGGTGATGTTGATGACATCAGGATGGAATTACTGGACCCTTGAACATGTCCTGAGCATGTCCCATGTGCCAGGTCCTGCTGCAGAGCATCAGCTCCTACCTCTCTTCAGGACAGTGGGAGAGGGCTGGGGACATAACTCAGCAGCCTAAGCACTGGCCTGGCGAGCACAAGGTCCCTAGTTCCATCCCTAGAACCCCAGGTGCTTCATGCTAACCACCAAAACCAGGCCTGGTGGTGCACCCCTGTAATCCCAGTGCTGGGGAGGTTGAGAGTGGAGGATCACTATGAGCCTGAGCTGCATAGTGAGACCCCGTATGCAATAAATAAATAAATTAAAAGAAAAAACAGTAGGAGAAAACTTAGAGACATCCCCACTTTGGAGAAGTGACAGATTAGAAGTCACTGAATGCACCAGGGAAGGGGAGATGCAGCTATTTATCTTTCGAGCATGATGTTGATAACAGCAGGTACTGCTAGGAAATCAGATACAAAGGACCTAGTGAGATCTAAAGAATGACATTTTAGTTACGCACAGGCAAAAACCAGGAAGATTTCAGTTAAAGAGAACACTTAAGATAGATGTGGAAGATGGGGAAGGATCTAGACATGTAGAGAATAAGAGAAAAGCCAGAAAGTATCTTTACTAAGGGAAAAGAAGAGGGGAAAAGGAGGTGACGCAGGATGCAGGGAGGCCGAGGAGCTCTCAGAGGCTCTTGGGGACCAGCCTGGGGACTGTGAGTGTTTCCTCCTTGGGCAGTGGAGTCATCCAAGTATTTTAATCAGAGGAGCAACTACAGTTCAGCACAGTCACTGCAGCAAAGAGTAAACAGGGGTGTAGGGGAAGCAAGACACCAGGTAGGGAGACTGGAGGGGGCCTATGGGCAGATCGATAACCTTCCCTGTGCTGCTTCTTGTCTGGCCTTGTGTGCTCTGCCTGGGGACTGGCCCTGGGTCTAGGCCCTCCACTCTGGACTTCCAGGTGGCCCCAGGGGTCCCAGTTTGACCCTCTGGTAGCTCTCTGCTGCCCCCTCCTGGCCAAGTAGCCCCTGCCACAGTTTACTCATAAGGCCTGGCCCCAGGATACAACTTCTGTTTTGTTTTTTTGGTTTTTTTTTAAATAATTTTATTGATGTCATTGTAAAGAACACAGCAGCTACTCCAACCGGAGCAAATGTTCTGTGCTGGGCATATTCATGTTTTTTATATGTATAAGGTGTTTACTGTGAAGGTAAGTGTCCATTTTCCTGTGAGGTAAAGGTAAGTCCTTTTCTCTGGGAAGAAGAGTAAAGCATAGGAATTCTCCAGTTAGGTAGGAAGGTTTTGCCAGGCACTTACTCCAAGACCTGGGGCTCCTGTCTTTGAGCCTATTCTGTCCAGATCTTGTGGGAGAACCTTTCAAAGTCCCCATGGGGAGACATACCAAGAGATACAGCCAGGGCGTGGCTGTCTCAAGGGGTGGCCTGGGTTGAGGGGGCACAAGGAAGGGGGCAGGATCGTGTGACCAGAGGGAAATGGGAGGCAGAGGACTTGGAAGTAGAAACGACAAAAGCCAGAAAGGAACCCGGCAGATGCCAGAGCTCTGCTCCGTGTGAGGACTGTGACTGGCATGAGGGTGTAGGGCTGGCTTGTGTATTTGTTGGTTTTCTTAAACAGACAGGGTTCTTACTGTTCCAAGAGAACTTTCCAAGTTGATATTTTGGGGTTAGGGCTCTGGCTTTTAGAAAAGTCCTATTAAAGAATTTTTCAAAGCACCTCTCAAGCCAGGAGCAGGGCCCTGAGGAGTCAGAAGACAGAATAGGTCTGATTCCTAATGGAAGCACAGTAGGGTGGGAAGAGCGAGGCTGGGGAGCCAGCTGGAGAGGAGTGGCGAGAGGCAAAAACTCACTTCTCAGTTTTGCCTGGGGCCAGCCCTGGGCACACTGATAACATTTCTATAAAACAATCCACAGGAAGCACAGTAGGAGAGGGCAGAGAGGCTGACCTTCTCACCTTTAAGTGCATCCCGCCAATTCAAGATCTTGCCCAGAAAAGCTCAGGCTGTGAATGTGTTACACGGAGTGTCAGGCCAGGGATGGGAGGAAGAGCTGGAAGCATGAGTGTGTGTGTGTGTGTGTGTGTGTGTGTGTGTGTGTGTGTTTGCAGTGTCTCCATTGCCTTATACCTAAGAGGGCTTCCTGGTGTCCTAAATGCGTCCTGCCTTCTGGCTGCTGGTGAACTGCATCAGCAGCTGAGCCCCTTCCCAGACTGACTAATGAAAGGATACAAATAAAAGTGGGAAGGAAACCTTTCGAGGAGGAGCGTTACTCATATTGTGTTGGCAGAAAATAGAGACCATGTTATGATCAGAGAGGTTTTTGTAAAGAGATGTACAGACTGAATACGATATTTGCTTATGCTTCAATTCCAAGCTAGACTTCTCTTCTGGAGTGTGAAATTCTGGGTTAACAGAATCTTTGTCTTCATTTACTCCAATCAGATCCCAAGATCAAGGGGAGACTTGTGTCTACGCTACAGCCCAAGCTGTGGAGGGAGCCTGAAAGACTGGCCTAGCTAAACGCTACTGTTCACCATGGAGAATGTTCTTATAACTGGGTCATGGGATACCATCTGATCACTGGACAAGCTGCCTTGGACAGTGGTGGTTCAGTTGCTGGCCACCTGGTGCACCTAATAGTTTATGTCTCCTTCCTTTAGTACATATGAAGCCAGGTTGATTTGGCCAGGAGAATGTGCAGAAATGGGCAGCATGAAAGATATGCTATGTTCAAGGCAAGGATGTATCTGATTTTGTTCTCCAGGAAGGTATTCTAGGAGCAGGAGAAGGAAGGAAAGAAAGAAGAAACTGAAGGACATACATAGAAATAAAAACAGTATTTTTCTGGAACTATAGACATCAGAGTAAAAATATACATTAAAGAAAGTTGGTCATTGGAGAAAGGAACCAATGTTCCATACTAAAACATTTCTTTTACTTCTAGAGCTACCTTCTTTTCTTCAAATTTCCCATCTAGAAGAAGAGATTCTCAAGCAGATGAGTTAAAGAATCAGCCAACCTCTGTAGTATGTCCATAAGT
Source organism: Octodon degus (assembly GCF_000260255.1). NCBI lineage: Eukaryota > Metazoa > Chordata > Mammalia > Rodentia > Octodontidae > Octodon > Octodon degus. The sequence goes on along the minus strand of NW_004524643.1, from coordinate 8,876,650 downwards.
GAAGGTCTTGTCAACATAGAAAAATTGAAGTATGTGTGATTAAGAATTAAATGCAAAAAGGTCAAACCGCAGAACAGAGAAAAAAATTAAAATTGGACTAAATATTTGGATTAGAAATGGATTGGTGGCCAGTCGTGGAAGAAAAAATTGATATCTAAAAATATAATACTTCTGTATGAGAACAATTAACAAATTAAAGTAGAAAATTATCATAAATAGCCATGGATTAATTGCCTGCTTGTATGGAGATTTCATAAAAAAATTAAAAAACATTGAATTCTCAATGACTGATATGGAGAGGATAGAGCATGCATGAAAAAAGAGAAATATATAGTCAATAAATCTTTGAACAAAATCTCTGCTGAACTAAGCAGAGCAATGAAATTGAAGATAGTAACTCCAAGCTCTACTGCCTACTCCTGGCTTTTTCCCATCCAACTTAACAAAGTTTTAAAACAATACTTTATTACAGAGACAGTAAACCAGCTGCCCTTTTACAGTGCAGAAAGAAATGTATAGCGATCATCACTTTTTGGAAAAGCATACAGGAAAAAGTATCTGGGAATTCGTTACAGTATGAATAGAAAAGGTCAAAATTCAAAGATGTTCATGAAAACCTTTTTATTCTAATGAATTATTAGGAAAGCCTTATCTTTGTGTGAATCTCTCTGTGTAGGAATATATAACTTTATGGATGTTTCTAACAGCCTGTCCAAATGGTCACAACATTGTGTTAAATCAGACTTGAGCACACAATTAATACCATGTACAAGGAGGGCACAGTGAAAAAAAAGCACAGCAGCATGTGTGGAGGAGTGTTAGTGCTCTTACTACTTGCTAAATAATTCTGAATCTTTTTGTTATTGATTTTTGTTTCATTGTGTTGCTTTTTTCTTTTCTGTCTAAATAAACACATATTATTCTTGTAATTTTTTTTTCTTTTTTCAGAACTGGGGATTGAACTCAGGCCCTTGTACTTGCCAGGGAAGTACTTATTCTACTGAGCCATCTCTCTGGCCCTATTCTTGTAATGTTAAAAAAAAATCAGAAAGAGGGAATGTGGGGTTTTGTTTAAACCTCACTGCAACTAATAAGCAAATCAATGGGGTTGGAAGTGAGGGGAGAAACCTGCAGGGCTGAGCCCACCCCCCACACTTCCCCTGTGGCGTGGTGGCTTCATGATGCGGTCGCTGATATGACTCTGAGCTTGACAATGGGCCCTGGTTGCTGGAAACCAGTTCCTGTACACTCTGCTCTGACTGTTTTGTTTGAGTAGCCCGGGCAGAAGCCAAAGGGACCACAGTCACTCTCCTGGAGCATTGCCCAGTAGACTGAAGGGAAGCTCTTCAAACTGATGAGCATAAGGTTTCTTCTCTCCCCTCCTGGTGTGAACACAGAATGGCTCCAACTCTTGACAGTTGGCAGCCCACCACCATGAAGGAAGTCAGCCTGTGAGCATAGCCAATACCAAGAGGAAGGCAGAGCCCGGGAGCCTGGGGGTGGGGGGACCTGTAGGCCTGCTGCTTCTACCTTAGGCTTTTCCAGTAAGTGAATTCGATTGGTTTTGTCCTTTTTTTAAAATATTACTTGTAAGCTTTCCTGATACATTGGTAGCAGAGACTGCTTCCCACTGAGGATTATAGCAGCACTGGGAGGAAAGGGTATAAGATAACTAGAAGACATACATCTGACTTCACGGTGGGGGAACAGAGCCCAAGAAGGGCCTAGAAACCAAGATGAGCCTTAGAAACTATCATGAAGAAGCAGTGGTCTGGAAAGAGAAAGCCCTTTAGAAATGATGACCAGCACAGTACAAACATGATCTCATCATCCTTTCTCGGTCTTGATGACCCTCCTAAATTATGTGGATGGGGAAGAAGAAAAAAATGTCATTAATTTTAATGTTTCCCAAGAGGGATCTTTATGCCCTTGCTTACCATGTCAGGCAGGTTCCAGATTGCCTGGGAATCGGGGTGTACTTGGCTGGCCATCTGGATGAAACATGCCGTGGTCAGTGGTCCACGTGGTACTGACACCTGACACCACCCGTGAGCTACCAGTTAGGGATGGAGCCGGGAGAAGTTTGGTAGGTCTAAGTAGTTCCTGGCTTGGAGTTTGAGAAAATCCTCAGCTTTAGATTTTCAGAAGAAACTTCTTAGCTCATCTAAGAAGTTCTCATTTTGAAATTAAATACACATTGCTGAAGTGTGTGTGTGTGTGTGTGTGTGTGTGTGTGTCTAATAAAACAGTGAATTTTCTATTAGACACTAAAGTTTCGAGAAATCTCTGCATAACTGGTAAATCTCTACTCAGTCACCTGAACAAATTCCATTATTCATTTAATAATGAGTACATTTCACAAATGTTTGTCAGGGTCCCGTCGTGGGCCAGGTGCAGCACTCTGGCTTGAGGAAGCACAAATAAATTACACATGGGCCAGCCAGATAGCTCAGCAGACTAAAGTGCTTGCTTAGGCAGAGTGCAGGGACTGGCGTTCAATTGCTGGCATGCTGTGCTGACCCCACCCCTGGGGCATGCTGAGGCAGCAACAGAGACTGGGTGTGGTGGCACGTGCCTGTAATCCCAGAGCTTGGGAGGCTGAAAACAGGAGGATCACTACAAGCCCGATCTGTGTAGTAAGACCCTGTAGACCCTGTACTAAATACTTAGAAAAAAATAAGTTACACATATAGTAAAACATATTTTTTAGCCCTTAGTAAACACCAACACTATAGTAAGTACTTGCATCACTTTACTTATTGTATTTCGCCTACTGAACATGCACACCACATCTCAGGACTGTTATTTATTCTTGTTTTACAAATGAGGAAACCTTAAGGTCAGAGAGCCAAATCACCCAATGTCACACAGCCTGCAAGAGACGAAACAGCAATTCAAACCAAAGTTCATAGACACTTAACCTCTATGTTAGAGGGAAGACAGAGGTTAACTTCCCATTGGATCATGTGGGGGGTAAAAGGAAGGTGTAAGAGAATCTGAGAAGGGGGTCACTGATTCTGTTGGGGATGCTTAAAAGAGAAATCATCATCTGAGGCAATCTTGACAAATGCAAAAATGGCAGGTATGAGGGGACCAGATATTCCCCCAGAGAGAATAACTTGGGCGAAGATGTGGAGGTGAATGAATGTGGTGAGCCTGTGCCTGAGGACAACCCCGAGTGTGGTTGACTGTAGAAACCAGTTCAGTGGGGCTCCAACAGGAAAAAAGATGATGAAAAAGCCTTTGTCTGTCAAATTTTATTTTGTAAGCAAGGCCTTTGCCAACAGGTTTTCCAGCCTGAAGCAACATCATATATTTGTGCTTTAAAAATAACTCTTGTGTAGTGTGCCAGGGGTACTAAGAAGGGAGAGACCAGATACACAGAAACTTGTTGGTGGAAACTGGCCAAACTCAGGCAGCAACAGTAAGAGGACTGGACCCATCCTGGCCTCATAATCATTAGCTGCTAGTTCTGGTATGGAGCTCTGCTTTTCTAGAGTTATGTATAGAAATGGAAATACAGTACAATATAAGAAAAATGATCTGGTTATCAAGCTCTCCTACATTCAATTCTTGGATCTACCATTTATCTAATAATGTATGACCACCAAAATTTACTTTTCTCATGTATGTATTAGTAAAACACCTAGCTTGTAGGCTATTAGAAAAATCAGCTGAGTACTTTACGTTCCCTTCTCTATAATATTTATACTAAAAAAGGACACATTGGTATGCATAGATCAGTTGGTAGTCCTACTACATACTGACAACTTCCAAAGTTGAACAAAAGCATTTAGACTCTTGACCCTACTTTATTCTACTCTATTGATTTACCAACTTGTTCAAGTATAGTACTTGCTTCTACCCCTCTAGCTGTCTTAGTATAGACTAGGCTATGCTACAGTATCTCTGTGGCTTGATAACATAAATGTTTATTTTGTGTTTGATTTACATGATTACCACCAGTCATTGGAAGGGATGTTACGTCATTAAATCACTCAAGGACACAAGCTGAAAAAGACCCTGCTATTGTGTGACCATATAATTTGAAAGGCATGGTCTCCAAGTATCCTATGGAATGGAAGAGAAGAAACAGAAGACACACAGGAACCACACAGGAACGTAAGTGATCTTGTGTTAGAAGTGGCACATGTGACATCCACTCCTGGTCCCTTGATCTGAAATAGACTATGAAATCCTAACTGCAGAAGAGAAGAATGTAAGAGAGGACACATTATTTGATGAATGCTAATTAACTGCCTTCTGCAAGAGTTATGGCCACAGAAAAATATAAAAAATAAAAATAAAAGTTATATTTTCTTCTGGTTAGAATCTTCAATTATTCTTTTTGAATGAGTATACTCTTTCTTGTATTATTTCTCATCACAGCCTTTTGATTCAGAGTAACACATTGTGAAAGGTCCACACACTTTGTAGTGAAAGATGCTTGAAATAGCAAGAAGCATCTCAGAAAGAACATCTAGTTCAAACTCTGTATGGAAATTTAGTGTAAATTGATGTGATTTTTTTTTTGGGGGGGGTGGTTTGAGACAGGGTATTACTATGTGGTCCAGGCTGGCCTTGCAGTCACTGTCTAGCCCAGGCTGGCCTCAAACTCTTGGTGATCCTCTTGTCTGAGCCTTTTTAGGAATAGGATTCCAGACATGGGCTACCGCATCCAGCTACACTTTGTTTTGACTCTTGCTGATTTACTTAGAATGTTCTTATGTGTTCATGTGTTCTGGATTCAATTCTGAGTCACACACACACACACACACACACACACACACACACACACTGGATCTGAGTAGGGACAGAGGTTGGCAGGACAAAGATTATCTGGTGGGAATTTGGGAAAATTTGTAGGACAGAGTGAAGCCACTGTCTCAAAGATGGCCAGGTAATGCAGATCAACGCATTTGATATATCTAATATATCTAATATAAGTACTCTATGGCCCTAAACCAGCACACTTCTTATGGTTTCTTATCAGGTATGAAAAACCATGTATATGGAGTTAGACAAAGCTCATGGCATCAAACCTTTTTGACCTCTCTAAGTTGTACTGCATTATCTCTAAAACAGGTACACTCAGTTGTCTCACTGGGTTAAATAAAAACAATTAAATGTTATGCCTTTTACAGAGCCTGACATGTAACAGATGATTAAACAATCTATGGTTTCTTTCCCCTGTTTAAAGATCACTCCTACTGAAGAGGATTGCTCAAACAAAAATACAGGAATGAGGAATGAATTTCAGAACTCTTGCTGGCTCTTGCCAGCCCACCTGGGTGTTGAGCGAATGTCTCAGCACTTACAAGCAGCTAATTGTGAAAGTTAGATACTATGATAAAAATATGTGGGAGGAAACACTATTGACCTATTTCCTGGAGAAAGAGAAATATTCTGCCAAAACAAAGCATTTCCAGAGAGTGGGTTGGTTTTGATAAACAATTAACTTGTGTGGATTTCATTGTGTCTGGAGGAGTAATTACAACAGCATGCTCACACCCCTGGAGTTCTGTTGTTGTCACATTTTCCACGATAAAATCTCCTTTGCAAAAATATGTGCTCAGAAACTTGGCTATAAAATAGTGCTCTGGCCCAAAGAATGCCATGAAAACGTTCATAGTTTATGGGTGACATTTTTACTTGGATCAAAAGATGTTCTATTGTTTCCAACTGGCCTCAATTAAATCAAGGTAAATGAAATTGTATTGCCTTGGGAAGTATTTCATGACCACCAAAGTAGAACAACTCTCCCGTTGTCCTACAGAGAACATTACTCTACTCAACAGTTGCTGAGCATACTGTCACTTGCCAAATGTCTTTCTCTGTGCCAGCTGTTAGGTTGGGTGTGTCTATAGCACTAGCTGGAGCACAGGAGATGATACACTATGATATAGTAGGAAAAGTGCTGAATCCAAGAGACTGATTCAAATATAAGCTCTTTTGCTAACAGAATTTAAATGTTTCAATGTCCCCTGCTATGAAACAAAGTAATTGAATTAAATAGAAAATAGGATTGAATTTATAGGTCAATTCTGGTGGTAGACTCTACATTGAATGATATTCTGAGGTTATGCCCCTGCTTGGTGAGAAGGAGCTCTATGAAAAATTAAAAGATTGTTTTGACTACTCTGAGTGACACCATAGAAATAGAACAGGAAGTTGGAGGAAAGGAAGAGTGTGAGAAAGAATTAAGGACATGGAGTCAGAAATAATGTTGTGCTTTCCCCAAACTTTGTTTTTTCTTCTCTCTCTCTCTCTCTCTCTCTCTCTCTCTCTCTCTCTCTCTCTCTCTCTCTCTCTCTCTCGGTGGTACCAAGGATCAAACTCAGGACTTTGAACTTGCCAGGCAAGCACCTATTTCACTGAGCTATCTCCCTGATGCTTCTGGAACTTTAATAACTACATTTACCAGCTTCCTTTGAGTGAGGTCATTTGACAAAATTCTCACCAACAGAATGTGGGTAGAAATTTGTGCCACTTCTGAGCATGACCCTGTTCTCCATACTCAGTTTTCCTAGCTTGATCCTTTGTTTTTCCAGTTGAATGGTGAAAAGAGAACTCTGCAATGGAACCACTAGTGAGAGGGGAATTTGGTACCTGGAGCAGTACTTGAGGCTTTCTTCTAAAGCCCTGTAGGTCAATGAGATAGGTAAAAACCAATTTTTAAACCACTAAAAGTTTTCAATTACTTGTTATAGCATTTAGCCTATTGTGCCTGGAACATTGTGAGAAATTACAAGAAAAGTGGCCAGGAGTTGGCGCAATAGCTCAGCGCCAGGGAGAGAGCTCAGTGGAATAAGTGCTTGCTTGGCAAATGCAAGGTTCTGAGTTTGATCCCTGGTACCACCAAAAAAAAAAAAAAAAAAAGGAATTGGAAGACTTTTAGGGCTAGCCAAATAGCTCAGTGGATTGAAGTGCCTGCAAACAGGTGCAAGGGCCAGGGTTTCAATCGCTGGGCCTGCTGTGCTGGCCCCAACCCCAGGCGCGCTGAGATGGCAACTGAGACTGGGTGTAGTGGCACGCACCTGTAACCCCAGCACTTGGGAGGCTGTAAACAGGTGGATCACTGTGAGTCTGATCTATTAGTGAGACCCTGAACACCCTGTAGACCCTTCCTTAAAAAAATACAGAAAGAAAGAGAAAGAAAGAAGCCAGGAGGACACTCCCAGTTGTTGATGGTAAAGCTGAATTTTGGTGTTGGTATCCCTAATATCTAATTTGAAGTTATTCAATGTAAATTCAAAGTTCTTTCCTTTGATATGAAAGAGAAATGGGAGAAACATAAAGGAATCCTTTATTGCTCAGGGCAGAAGCGCTACAGAAGAGAAGCAAGGACCATTGAGGAGGAGGCAGGCAGGCAAAGAGTTTATCGGTCTGGGCTGGGGGGGAGCTTGTGTGGACAGTATGGTGTCCTAACTGGCACTGAATGGGGAAGGTGTAGCACACGAATAACAAAAGGGGAAGTTCATAGTTACCTGGCGGAAGAAGAAAGAAGTCAGTCTATGAATAGAGGGATGTGTTCTAATAGTGTTTGTAAATAGGATATCACGTCCACATCTTGTACAGCAAATAACCACTAGGAAGAATGTATGCCATGTGTTAATTATTGAAACTGTCCTACCAATTTGGTTTGAAACTGTCTCATTGCTATTTGTTTCTCAATAAAATTATGGAAAAAAAAAAAAAAGACCAGCTTGCGCTATGTAGTGAATTCAAGCCCAGCCACAACTACACAGCCAGACCCTGTCTCAAAAAGGTGGAGACACTTTGTCCTGTTTTAGGCTGTTTTCATCTTTTAACTCCTGCAGACCTTATAACTTTTATTTATATCCATTATTTTCTTAAAGTAGATCCCCAACTTGAACCGCACTAGTTTCCTTTCCCTCCTTATCAGCAGAAGCTATGTTCCAAGAATCCCAATATATGCCTGAAACCTTGGGTGTTAGTGTGTTCTATACCAATAGAGTATCCCTTATCCAAAATGCGTGGGTGTACAAGTATTTTGAATTTTTAAACCTTGAACTATCTGCATATGGATAATGAAATTTCTTGAGGATGGGACATGAGTTTAAACATAAAATTCATTTAAATGCTATATACACATTATACACATAGCCTGAGTGTAACTTAATACTGTATCTCTAGTTTGCTTACAGTTTGACTGTGACTTGTTAATAAGGTGAAGTGTGGAATTTTCCACTTGGATGTTATGTTGGTGTTCGGAAAGATCAGACTTTGGAGCACTTTGGATTTTTGAATTTTCAGATTAAAAATGTTTTCTCTCTCTCTGTCCAAAAAAGAAAAAAAGAAGTCAGTCTAGGAGGGGCTATGCCTTGCTGACTGGCTGCCATGAGGGTCCAGCAGACCTTTGCGTGGGTGTAGACCAAGGGTGTAGACCCAGTTTTCACCTTCCTATGAAGGAAACCCTCCTACATCTCAGCTGAACCCTTAATTAGTAAGTGTGTTGTGAGAATGACAATTTTTGGTGAAGTTTTAGGAAAAGGATGAATGCAATGTCTGGGTTGATATAGAGAAGAGAGTCTCCCCAAGGCAGAAATACTGATACAAATGTATGCAAAGTACTATCTAAATCCTCTAGGGAATTTCAGTAACCTCATAGATGGTGTGAAATGAGGTTTTGACTCTTGTTTGTCTAAATAGTATGGGGGAAGGGAGACTCTGGGTTACCAGGACTTAATGTCTCAAAGCAACCTTGGCCATCTCTGAAGTGAGGGCCTCCATCAAGATCCTGCCTGCATCTCAGTCTGCCTCCTACTTTTTTATGTATTTAGTACAGGGTCTATATGGTCTCACTACACAGATCAGACTCATAGTGATCCTCCTGTTTTCAGCCTCCCAAGCACTGGAATTACAGGTGCACACCACCATGCCCAATCGCAATCACTGTCTCAGCATGCTCTGGGGGTGGGGCTGGCATGGCTTGTGGTGCCAGGGATTAAGCCCCAGTCCCTGCATCTGCCTAAGCAGGCACTTTAGTCGACTTAGCTGTTGCCTCCTCCTATTTTGTTACCTTCCTTTGTCATGATTGCCCCTCTTTCTTTCTTTTTTTAAAATTATTAATTTATTTGGTACAGGGTCTAGCTATGTAGCTTGGACTTGTAGTGATCCTTCTGTCTCAGCCTCCCAAGTGCTGGGATTATAGGTATGTGTGCTACCACACCCAGTTTTAGTAGCTTGGCCTGGGCCATGCACAGAGTGTGGTACTGGGGATTAAACCCTGGTCCTTGCACTTGCCACGCAGGCGCTGAGACTGCCAAGCTATCTCCCCAGCCCCTCCCCTATTTCAAGACCACTCAGACCTCAGGAATACTGTACTCTAGTGAAGCCTGTCAATCAAGCAATCCAAAGACTCAACATCCTTTGGAGACAAGGTTAGAGTTTGGCTCCAGATTTGAGATAAATGAAATAAAATGAGATCTTTGTGGAGCAGAGCAGCCTATTTCTCCTCTTTAGGAATGGAGATGCTAATGAAGTAAGATTGAGTTCTGTGAAATTCCTGGGATAGATGCTTTTTTTTAAGATGTGAATTTCAGATTCAAAGTGTTCTCCTTTTGCAAAGACTTTGGGAGTCATGCCAGGTGGATGTGTTAGCTTTCCAGGCCAGTGGCTGAAATTGGAGCCATTGTTTTCCTTTGAAATTGTTTGTCAGATCTTAATGTTTCAGAGTTGGGTGTTCCAGATCTATCCCCTGTGCTGTTCACAGTTTGTGCGCTCTCAGCTCAAGGGTGATTTAGTTACATATTAGAATCCAACACTTTCTTGCCTCTCTGCTCCCTCCTTAGGCAGCTTCCAAAGCCAAGAGCAATGGAAAGACTCAGAAATGCAGGGTTTGTATTGTCTATTTTAAGAATATCTAATACTGGGAGATATTGAAATAATACCTGATGTAAACTAGTTGCTCAATAGCTGGACAAAACAGTGTCCAAAAGAGGTAGAGTGATAGAAAGGTCAGACAGTGAGTCTGGATCAGTAAAAGAAGATACAACAGGATAGAACACTTTTGATTCAATGATACTGGAAAGCAGTATGGGTAGAAGTGAAGAATGAAAGTAATAAATGAAGGAGAAAGATTTGGGAATGAGAATAGGGAAAAAGAAACCAATGACAGTTACTCCACATGGACAAATTGTAAACCTTTCTTTTTTCCCCAAAATAAAGCGGAAATCAACTCTATAGTTGCACCCGAGCTGAAACTAAGCAAACACCCCTTCTCATACTGTGAGCAGTGAGAAGGGGGCATGCAGAGTCACAGACATCCTAGGTAGCATTTGAAAGAAAACACTTAGCATGGGTGTCTGACTCACCTCAGAAATATTGTAATGGAACAAGAAGAAAAGGAAAACCAGAACTTTGCCCATATTCCAGACTTGGAGGTATTTATTTAGATTAAGATACAGAGTCCCACTAAAAACCTTTTCTCAGTGTTGATAAAAATGGACCGTAAAGTCTGGGTTGACATGGTTGCCAATGTTTCTCTTAACCTTTAGTAGGGCAGATGGTGTGAGAGGCATCGAGGGATGATTTTTTGGGACTCAGTGTTTAGGCTGATCCAACAGCAGCAGAGATAGGGTCAGGAGGCCGTGAAAATCAGAACACAGCTGAAGACGTGGAAAACAAAGGCAGCACTTTTTCCAACCAGTTCCTCTGAGAGGGGAGCAAGCCCAAATCAAAGCTGAGTTCTGTTCTTCCCGAACGAGGGAACTGTGTCACCAGTATAGCGGTGCTATCTTTGGTTATTTCCAATAATTATAGAGAAAGAGAGCAAAGACAAAATTCTATAATTGTGGTTATGCAAAACCTCAGCTCCTTGTCCACACCCTTTGGGCACTTAAGTGACTACTGGGGAAAAAATCTCATGTTCCCATTTATATTCCAAGGAAAAGATTCAAATAGTGTTCACAGCAACAGGAAATCCACACAAACTTGGGACAAAAGCAGCTCTCAATACAATGGCCCTGTTCAAAGGCAAGTGAAAAGAAATTCTTGTAAATGAGAGACCATAGTAAGAATTTTGAATAATAAGTAATACATGAATAAATGAAACATAGACATATCAAATACACATAGAGAAAAAATTTAAAAGACGATACATTTAAGGAAAGAGAAAAACATTTCAGTTGGAACTAATTCACAAACTTGAAAAACAATACTTTATGAAATTGAAATGGGAAATATATTATTCATTATACAACTGATTAAAATAGGAAGCAAACAGATAGAGGTGAGGAAAGGAATTAAAATGAAAAATAATGTAAGTTTAATGGGGGAAAGTAATGTAAGACAGTGGGGGAAATTGTGATAAGAGGAATATAAATGTATTCCAAGGCTAAGAAGAAAAATTTTCCAATTTGATGAATAACTGATATTCTAATGTAAAAAGCTCACTGTATTTCAAGAAACTTAAAAGAAATGAATTCATCAAAAAAATAGCCCAATGAAGCTATTAAGTTTCAAAGGAAAGGGAAAAATATTGTCTACATGTCAAGAAAGTTGTGTTATTGAAGGGGCAAAACAAATCAAGTTGACTTTATTTGTTTTTGTTTTTGTTTTTTTTTTCTTCTTCTTTTTTTGCGCAGAACCAGGGATTGAATTCAGGCCCTTGTACTTGCTAGGGAAGCGCATATTCCATCAAGTTGACTTTAAAACGCCAGAAAAAAAAAAATGAGCCAGAAACAAGAAGTCTATGACCAGTTAAGTTGCTACCAATGTGTAAAACCAACGAAAGTTATTCTCAGCTATAAAGGATCTTGGAAAATATTTGGTGTACTCGTTTTCTGAAAAATCTACATAAAGATATAACTAAGACAGATTGGAGATTTAAAAATATATAACATCTCAGGAGTGGGCAAATCTGAGTATGAAAGGACAGAATTGAATATTAAATATAATCAACATAATTACACCTAAAGAACTATGATAATTATGGTTAATATGGTTTGTAAATGTCACATATTTTAGAGAAAAATAAGGTAACATTAAGATAAAATCAAAATTATAATGAAATCTCAAAAATAACATAATAAAGTGGAGAAAAAAATCTATAGAATGCATTTAATCATGCAGGAAGGATCGTCCTGTTAATAGGTTGGGTTTTCTAAGGCACAGTTCAATTTTTTTAATACAATTTGATATAAAAATCCAACAATGAATGAAATATTAGATGTGATGTTGTTGGCTTTGAAGATAGAAAGAGGGGCCACAAGCCACGACGTGTGAGTAGCTTCTATTTTTATTTACTTATTTATTTTTTGATACCAGGGATTGAACTTAGGACCTTGCACTTGCCAGGCAGGAGCTTATGCCACTGGCTATCTCCCCAGAATGAGTAGCTTCTAGAAACTGAAAAGATCAAGGAAATGGACTTGCTTGGAGACCCCAGAAGGAATGCCGCCCTGTTCATACTTTGTTTGTATACCTGTAAGATTGGGCCTGTGACCCGCCAGATCTGATGTAGTGATTCTGTATTGTTTGTTGTAGGTAGCATGGCAGCCATAGAAATGATTATTTCAGGAGCTAGGAAGATAGCTCAGCAGTCTAAGCGCCTGCCTGGCAAGCACAAGGACCCAGGTTCGATCCCTGGTACTGCATGTTGTGCTGGCCCTGAAACTGGGTGTGATGGTGCATACCTGTAATCCCAGTGTTGGGGTAGAGATAACTCAACTTAATCTTCAATAAAATAAACACACAAAACCTGTGACATGCTTTCTTTGTGACATATCAGATTGGTAAAGAGAGATGGCATAAATACTATTCAGAGTTTTCAAGGATATAAGGAAATGGGAACATTCAAATAAGAGTTGATAGGGCCAGTAAGATAGCTCAGTGGACTAAACCCCTGCTCAGGAAAGCGCAGGGACTGGAGTTCGATCCTTGGTACCACATGCTGCTCTAGGGTGCTGAGCCTGTCACAGAGACCAGGCGTGATATCACACACCTGTAATCCCAGAGCTGGAGAGGCTAAAAACAGGAGGATCACTATGAGTCTGAGCTGCCTAGTGAGACCCTGTACAAAAATTAATTAATTAATTAATTAATTAAAATAAAAGTTGATAGGTAAGATAATACAAGGTACTTGAAAGGGAGGATGTAAAAGTACACATTATATAACCCCACTATTATGAATTTATTTTATAGAGATCATTGGAAAAAAATTCAAGTGCATGAGCATATTTGTTGAAGAGTTGTAAAGATGCTGGAAATAGTCCTCAGAAAGAAGAGCATGTGAGTAAATGGTACTATGTTTATATGGAATATATGTGGCAATTGTGTTGTTTCTATCTATCTTGTAGTTTCTCAGATTCTATTAAAATATAGATTAGCCCTGGAAACATGTAAATGACAATGTTAAGTGAAAAATCAGAATCTGACACTGAGGGGTCTCTAAACATATTCATTAAATCTTGGCGCAAGTTCAGTGGTTTGGAGTTTTAGTTGTCTTTAAAAGTATACAAAACATACTTTTATGCAATTTTGGATTTTCTACAATGAAGATACACTAGATTTTATAAACAGACTTCAAGTTCAGTAAAGTTGGTGAGCATTTAAAAAGAAAACTTCAGGGCACTCATTGTAAAGCAGCGATTCTAGTAAAATAATTTTGCGAACAAAACATTTCATTTTCTTGTAGCTCTCTTATCAGAACAAATGTTTAATTATCTCCTAACAGATCTCCTGTTAAGCAAACATTTTAAAATAGAAACAATTACCACGAGTTACGAATTACAAAAGGAATCATACTTTAGGCTGGTAAGACTATCACATGATTTAGAATCATCTCCCTTCCCTGTAAGTATTTCCATTGGTTCTGTGGTAGAGAGATCACTCTCTCTCTCACAGCCCTGATGTAACCACAAGGGGGGTTAGTAGATTTAATGATGTAATATAAAGAGCTATAGCTTCACTGAGGTGACACAAGGCTTCTTTCCTCTAACTTCACTTTACAGTATAGAAAATCACACTTCGAAGTTAAGTGACAAGCAGAATCAAACAGCGCATCCATTAGAGCTCTGAGATTTGTCTTGTAATGATGCTTCACAAGTCTTTTTCCAGAATGTTCTCTTGACTATGTTCTTCCTACTGTGTCTAAGGAGCTGCTTCAGGGGCCTCATGGCTGGGAAGGGGGTCTGTGCAGATGGATGCAACCAGAGAAGCTTGGTCTTGATCTATTTGATATATTGGCCTTCTAGCACTGTTTGAAAAATCAATGCACTAGGTCACATTCTTCCTGCTTAGCTATTTGCCCAGTGAATATAAACTGAGTCTCCTGGTAACTCAGCCCAGGATCTTTTAGACTGACATTTACTGTTATTCTTTGTCCATAGGCTAAGTTCCTCAGATTCCAGTCTAAGGTCTTAGGTTAGTTGGCCAGGGCCAGCTAGTTAAATGGTAGTCTTTCTTCATCTTTTCTAATTGTTGGGAAGATTCCACATCTGGATGTGATATCACTCAGAGATCACTGGAAAGTATACTTCATGGTGTAAATGGTTTCTTATCTGGATAAATAAGTCTACCTCAGGTAACTGAGAGGCAACACATGCTGTCCAAGATTAGGATTGTGGTCACATTTTTGTTGATGTCATTGATGAAGTCAAGCATAGCATACTTGTCAATCTGTGAATAACTTAAAGCTGAAAGTGATAGTAAAATCCTTAATTGAACAAGAAGCAGAAGTTTAAAAGGTTCAGTACTGTGGAGATAGCTCAGCAGTCTAAGTACCTGCATGGCAAGCTCAAGGACTTGGGTTTGATCCCTAGTACTGCATGCTGTGTTGGCCCTGGAACCCATGTAGGTCACTGAAACCAGGTGTGGTGGCGCATGCCTCCCAATGCCGGGGAGGCTGACACAGGAGGACCACTATGAGTCTGAGCTGTGGAGTGAAACCCTGTACCAAATAAATAAAATAATTTTATTTATTTATTTATTTATTTATTTATTTATTTATTTATTTATTTATTGTGGTACCAGGGATTGAATTCAGGACCCTGCGCTTGCCAGGCAAGTGCTTATTCTACTGAGCCATCCACCAGGCCCCAATAAAATACATTTTTAAAAAAACAAACACAAAATGTAAAAGATTCAAACAGCTTAGACAATGGGTGTGAAATGCATCATCATTGTCCCCAAATGCATCTTTGTGAGGAAGTAAACTCCTCGTTACTAGGAACATTTAATCATTTGTGGTGATGCAAGAAAGATTCTGGAAGCTCTGCTATTCTTCTTCACTGAAGTACTACTTTGATATGAACAGTTCTCTTTAAGAAGCAGTATCAGCGAATTCTTCCTTAATATCATTCTCTCACTAGCTCAATAAAAATTCCAATAGGATGGGTATTTCTTGGATACTGTAACCAATACAATCAGACCGATTAAGTCTTTCAAGAACTTTACAAATTGTTACTTGATGGGTAGATTCATACTTAAGCTCAATGATGAGACTCTAGGGTGCTGGTCATTATGGGTCAAGGTAGAAAGGAATACAGGACAAATCTGAGAAGTCACAGAGAGAGTCAGAGAGGCACGATGAAGAGCTGTGGCAATCAAGGTGGCTTCAGTCCAGTTCATCATGTCCACACTGCTCACACAAAGCATCTCTAAGCTCTTGACAGTGTTCATGAAAAAGGAAGCCACTATTTTCAGTCTGCATAACTGTGAAGACAGAGGTAAGGGAAACAGGACTCATATTCTTTGACCTTTGTTTATATGCTGAGTACCATGCAAGGTACTGTGGACTGAATGTTTTGCCCCAATTTCATATGTTGAAATCCTAAGCCCTGTGTGACAGTACTAGGAAGTATGGCCATTGGGAGAAGATCAGGTCACGAGAGTAGAGCCCTCAGGAATGGTATTAGTGTCCTCAAAAAGGGACTGCTGAGCACTCTGGATGCTTCATCAGCATTACAGGACATAGAGAGACTGTCTACAACTTACAAGAGGCTGTCACTCTGATCTTGGATTTCCAGCCCCCAAAACTATGAGAAATAAGTTTCAATTGCTTATAAGCCAGTCTGTGCTACTTGGTTTTGGGATCCTGACTTGACTAAGACAGCAGATATGTCTGTCATTTTTCCTCTGTCTAAGTCCTTTGGAATGGCTAAAAATAAAAATAAAAACAAAACAATCCTCATAGACAAGTTGGCTTTAACACTATCATCCTGGGTGCAGAGATTTCAACACATGACTTTCAACAGGATGCAAACCGTCAGTTCATAATGAACTTTTGTGTTTCTGTCCTCATACAAAAATATATATAAGGAGATTGAGGATCAGTAACATGCAGAGAAATTCTCACAGGCCTGTAACATACAGGTAGCGGAGCTTGAACCCTGGCTTATAGATTTTTTGATCTGCCACATGTGAATTCTAGTTCCCCACATTTCAATAATTATGAGGCTCCATAGTATAGTGAAAGGTGTGCTTTAAAACTCAGTAGGCTTCTGTGAAGTTTCAGAAACATGAGATTACTGAGTTTATTGTTCATTTGCCTCAACTATCTCCATGGTTTGGAGAGGTAAAACTGACAAGAGGAGTGTTCTGCAAAGAACTGATAGACACTGGATAAAATGGAAAAGCTGTACTTTTTACACTTGATCTTTCACGTCACTGTGGGAAGGTGCAGCTTGTAATTTTTATTTCTATTTTTAGCTGGAGTCAGCAAACTGACCTGTAGGCCAAATCCATGGTTTGTCCAGTTTTTGTTAATAAAGTTTTATTAGAAAGCAGCCACTACTTGACTGATCTTATCAGATACAAAAGTTACATTTCTTGCTATTTAGGTCTTGCTTTATCTTGGTCTTAACTATCCAGCAGAAAGGTATAAAAATGAGGTATATAAAGTAACACCATATTAATATGCTGAGCTATAAAATGTACTAGTCAACAACTTTTGTGGACAACCCCCTACTATTGTGGACTACTGGACTGTGTTGGATTGTTTTGCTGAATTCAAGCACCTATAATATTTATTTATTTATGTATTTATTCATTTATTTACAAATAGGCTTTTTATTTATTGTGTGGCCAGCTCAGCCCACCAGGGGACGGGGCTGGCTGGCATGTGGTGCTGGGGGATTGAACCGCGGTCCCTGTGCTTTGCTAAGCTTGTTCTAAGTAGGTGCTTTAGACCACTGAGCCATCTCACCAGCCCCAAGCACCTATAATATTTAGATGCCAATAGAATACCCATCTCTAACAGGACTGAACTGGAGAGGGGGGATACAGAGGAAGGACCATTTTGTATTTGTATATACAGAACAGTTAGGATAGATGTATGGCTGCTTTCGCTTGGTTTAGTGAGAGGAAGGATTTGTAGTAGTAGTGTTTGGACGGGATGTCCTGGCTGCTTCTTGTGCTGTGGATGACCGCTGAGAAGATAACAATGTGCAATGAATTAATTATTAAAAATGTCCTATTAATCAGCTTAGAAAGTGTCTCATTGATATTTGTTTCTCAATAAAATAAAATAAAAAATAAATTAAAAACAAACTAGAAAAAAAAAGAAAGCAGCTACTCCTCTTCATTTGCATATTTTCCATGGTTGCCTTTATGCTACAAGATTACAAAGATAGAACTGAATAATTGTGATAGAAATACAAGGCCTGCAAAACTTAAAATATTTATTATTTATAATATTTACTGTCTGTATATGTGACTTGACAAGAATGTTTTTCAATTCCTTCTTTATTGTATATATCTGTTCACTTCTATACTTTCAATTGAGATTTCCTATTTTTCCCAACCACAAAAATGCTACTGTTGCTTTTATAAAGTTTTGGCAAGTTTGCTATTCATAGGCATGAACATTCTGGCTCAGTTCCTAGCACACGTAAACCTTTATGTGTGTGCACCAAAGTGATGCAATGATTTCTTGGGTTTCACCCTTTTTTATAAGTTTTGCCTACGGCCGTGGCAGAGGAGTAGTGTTCTGATCCTTTGCTGCAAACCTCAATTTAGACTAGAGAAGAGGAGAGCCGTGTGGTCCAGGGGTCTGTCTTTTTTTCTATTACTACTGGCGGACTCATTAAAGACTTGTTAAGGCTAGCAAGCAGGTGCACAGACAAGAATGACTATTTGGCTTTGTTGTATATAGGCCTCCAGGTCTAAAAATATTAGTTTAATGCAGATGTGTTAAAACTATTTTCAAGGTTGCAAGAAGTCCTACAGAAGTTCCCCTGTTCAACAGTGAAAATCAGAGAACTGATTTTGTTCCCACATTTTCCTTGCATTGCAAGACCATCTCAGTGAAATAAGATGACCTTTGTGGTCCCCATAGTGACCCTGAAGGCTGGCATATTTACATGCTTACTCTTTTTGATCTTCTTTTTCCACTTATGCTTCCACTTCCCTAATTTTTAATTTCACTTATTTTTGTTTCAATATTTGCATTTATGTAATATGGTCACTTCACTTAGTGGAAAGCAATGGGGCATAGATGCATACAAACAAATATTCAGATAAATAACTAAGCCTAATGGAAAATGTATACTTACACAAAATAAGACTAGTATAAAGTCGAAATATAAGAAATAAAGCCATGCTGTTAAGTTGAGCTGTGGGGGACTCAGGTCAATAATTTCTGACATTGCCAGTTAAACAGAAGACCCAATGCTATTATGGGCTACTGGACTCTTTTAGAATATTTTGCTGAGTTTATACACCTATAATATTCAATAACGGAACTTAGAAAAAATGGGGTATACCGATGAATGTCCATGTTGTATCTGTGTATTCAAAGAGGTTGGGATAGATATATAGTTGCATTCTCCTAATGAATAGAATGATTTGTTCTAATGGTGTTTGTAAATAGGATCACAAGTCCGCATCTTGTACAGCATTTAACCACTAAGAATATATGCAGTGTATTATTTGTTGAAACTGTACTTCTGATTTGATTTGAAACTGTCTCATTGCTATCTGTTTATCAATAAAACTTTGGAAAAAAAAAAGTAAAGCCATATTAATAGGCTGAGCTGTAAAAGGCTCAAGTCAACAACCTCTGACATTGCCAGTCCTATGGAAAACCCACACTATTATGGACTACTGGACTATATTGGAATATTTTGTTGAACTCATACACCTACAGTATTTAAAGGAAAATGGAATGACCTTCTCTGACAAAACTAACCAAAAAAGGGGGATACAAATGAATGACCATTTTGTATCTGTATACTCAAAATAGTTAGGATAGTCATACAGTTGCATTCTCTTGATTCAATGAATAGACAAATTTGTTCTAATAGTGTTTGTGGACAGAATATCATGTCTGCATCTTGTATAATGAATAACCACTAAGACAATAATATACAATGTATTAATTATTGAAACTGTGCTAATAATCGGTTTTGAAACTGTCTCATTGCTATTTGTTTCTCAACAAAATTATTAAAAACAAAAACAAAAACAAAATAAGACTAGGCCACCTACAGATATGTCATAATCTCTATGCTTTGGGATGGAACTTCCTTGGCTGTCCCTAAGGATCCTGGTTGTTTAGTGTAGATCAGAGGTTCTGATTGGTAGAAGGACTTTTCCACACCTTTAAGGAGAACCCATGAAAAGGAGTCATAAGCACTGAAAAGCAGAGCACCGCTCAGCTAAATCAAGTCTCCCAGACCCTGCCTCTTGCCCCACTGCAGATGTGTTTTCCTGGGCACCATCCTTGAGCATTTTTGCAAATACATGAGGGCAAATAATGCAGATCCTTGGAGGAGAGCCAAGGCTTATGGAGAGTACTGGTGAGAAGGGAGCTACTGGTTCATATTTCGGGCAAAAGAGTGTGATCTAATGTTATAAACAGAACTAGCTTTGGGAAAAAGGTGTGATGATGATGAGGATTGTCATCAGTGCTCCTCTGTCCTCACTTGCCACCTTGCACGTCCTGCATCTTCTGGGCTTCTTGATCTCAGCCTAGATTACCTCCTTGTAACTTGAGCTAGTCCCTGCCCAGTCTCCCCATGAACAATTGTCTCTCACTTAGAATTTTGTTTCTTGCATGGGCTCATGTGACAAGCAGATTTTTGTAATCCACAAAGAAGTAGGTCTTATTTAAGTTAATCCTCTACCAGGGATCTACTCAGAGGTAACCCTGGGAACTTTTAGTCATTCTGACAACCAAAAAAACTTGAGCAAAAAGAAGCCGAGCAGCATGAAAGATTGCCACACCAACCATCGTGAGATCTGAGCTATAGACGGGCTCAAGGCTGTACTGCCCATGTGACTTTGAGTACAGTCATTGAGACTCTTCACATATCAGTTTGCTCATCTGTAATATAGGGTTTGAAATCTTAGAGTTGCTATGAATAACAGATGATTATGCATGTGACAGTATTGTAAAACCCCCAAAGTTTGCATAAATATGAGATGTCATATTATTACCAATTGTTACACTTTTCATTTCTTACCATTGTGACAGTTGATGCAAGGCCATTGTGAAAAAGTGACAGACGATAAAGTGATATTTCAAGTGCATCTCGGAAGGGCAACCTATCATTCAATGCTTTGGTAGACTCTGAGCAGCATTTCCACAAACAGGGTAAGGATGGCTAAGTGTGGGATAGATGACAGTGTGCTTACATTGGTTCCTGGCCATTTCAGATTTTTACTCAAGTAGGAAGTGAAATTAATATTACAATGCACCATCTACATGATAGAATTTTTCTAGGCATTATGTTATAATTATTTAATCCCTACAAAGGAAAAGTCCAAGCCCTGGGGACCTGAGACCTGGCTGTACTAGCTAGCATGGTCTCTGCAGGGCTGTTCCCACACACTAGGGATTGTCCGTGTTGCTTAGATTCCAGTCTTACCTGTGTTGTATCGCAGCCCATCTGAGGCTTCTTCATTCGTGATCAAGGCATGCACAGATGGCACAAAACTCAGAGTCATGCTGAGGTTTAGGTGTAAGACCAAGAGTTAGCAGAACTTGGGATGCCCAAAATAATGGGTACAAAGTACAGAAGATAATGTAAAAGAGCAATGCCATCTTTTGACGTTAAAATTTAATTGTCCAGTGAGTAAGATAGAAAAGCCTTATTTGTATGTATGTATGTATGTATGTATGTATGTATGTATGTATGTCAAAGAGTATCCAAATTTAGATACATAAAAAGCTGAAGGAAATTACAGCTGTTTTGTAATTGCTTACAAAGGAAAAGGGTTGTATTTGTAGAACTATACTGCGTGGAGCACAGTGGGTGAGAGTGTGCTGTTATTTGTCCTGAGCAAACTCATACTGTCTGGATTGTACTCAGATCTACACCACTGTTGAGTTCAGCTGATGGGGTAGACATCATTCAGTTTTTGATCCGGTGGAGAAAGGTTCGTAAGCCATAAAAAATAAGAAGCCAATCATGTTTAAAATTAGAAAGGGCAGATGCCAAAGGAAAGACATATTGCATAGATAGGGTTCATAATGCTTGTCACCTAAAAATTGGATTAACTGAAGGTTTGTTCAGATGCTAGGACAAAGGCCATGAAAAAGAAACATTAGGGATGTAAGAACTGGTTGATATGGGATTTAACTTATTTTTCCTATTCTTTTAGACAGTGAAGATTAATTTTTCTGAATAAAGCAATACAACTTATTTAAGAATATTTTATAATGTACAAAAACATAACTAAAAAGAAGAATTTAAACCAGGGCCATAACCCCGATATCCTGAGATCCCAGCTAACTCTGAATTGTCTGTAAGTAGTGGAATCATGCTAAGTCCAGTGAACTGGACAGAACAGGAGACATCTGAGGGCCTATTCTAACAGCTGATTTCATGTATTAGAATTCGCCATCAGACACATTCCGAAAGCTTCCTGACTTGAGGCCAATACCGGCGTTCAGCATTCCAAACCCTAGAATGTGACCAGTGTGGGGGGAGAGGGAAAGGATTATTGCATGTCTTTCAAATCTTATGCAGTGGAAACTGTCATCCTTGTCAACTTTATTGATGTCATATAGTACCTGAGTTTAGAATCACACCGTCACTTACTTTAACTAAATTTGCCCCCCTATCCTGGCATCAAAAGTCTGAAAATTGTAAGGTTCCTTTCCCTGAATAGGGCTGAACATGGGACAAGAGGACCAATACGAAATCACAGCAGACCAATAGGATGGCCATTCACAAGGGTCTGGCCACTCCCTGGTACAAGCTATGTCCAGCAGGCAACTTAAAGGTCTAGAAAGTGACTATCAAATTTAGCATCTGAGTAGGGCCCAAGATAAAAAGAAAAAAGAATAACAGGAACTAAGAAGGTGACAAAAAATAAGTGCCTGACAAGGATATCAGGGAAGACCACTTAGATTCCTGTAGAGCAGGAAACTGTCCCCACCCCATCCCAGTAAGGTTCCCCCCGCCTTTTTTTTTTTTTTTTTTCTTTTCACCAGTCATGGAATTTTCTGTCAGGATCCCCTCCCAAACTTTAGTACTAATCTGTAAATGGTAGATACGGAATGGGGAAATGTGATTCAGAACAGGATTGAAGAAAGGAGTCCTTGTATGTGGAATTGGTTTCATATGGCGTCCTAATGACACAGGGAGTATGTTCTCACCCGGCTGGCGAGCACACTGAGCCAGGGGCTGGCCTTTGATCAGCTGCAGCAGTGTGGGTGCTGAGAGGTGGTGGCTGCTGCTGTCGTGCTTGCCCCACCCCAAGACATACCACTGTCACGTGGAAGCAA
>NW_004524643.1:8827223-8853614 GCF_000260255.1 Octodon degus | reverse complement strand
CCTGCCTGCCTTCCTTCCTTCCTTCCTTCCTTCCTTCCTTCCTTCCTTCCTTCCTTCCTTCCTTCCTGTGGTCTTGGCAATTGAACCCAGGACTCTGCAGTGAGCTATATTCCCATTGCTTTTCTTGTTTTTGTTTTTGTTTCGTGATAGGTCCTGCTAATTTGTCTACACAGAACTAGAGTTTATAATTCTCTTGCCTTAGCCTCCCAAGTGCTAAGATTACTGTGTGTGGCTCCAATTCACAATTTTGGAACAATGGATGAGTGGGACTAATTCAAACTCAGTAAAATATAAAAGGCAAGAAATTAGGAGAAGGAAAAGATTCCCAAGGAAGTTTTCAGTCTGTACAAGATGCTTTTTTTCCTTTCACATACTGAGTAGAAATACTAACTCTGAAACTCTTAGATTAGAAATTACATAGCATATTTATAGGCCTGTTGTTCTTTCTTACTTACATGCAGCTTCAGGTCAAAAGCCCTGATGGGCCCCTCGTTTTACTTTTTGTGCTTCAACTGTTTGTAGGGTCAAGACCAACAACTGGGTACCTACCCTGAGAGCTAATGGTATTTCCTCTGGCTTTCTGCTTTGTAATGGCCCATGGATTTTTTGGCTCCTTTATTTAGTTAGTTTTTAATTTAAAAATTTTTGTTTGTTGGGGTGAGTTTTGAGACAGTTTCAATATGAAGTTCAGGCTGGTCCTGAACTCACTATGTAGTTCAGACTGACCTCAGCCACACAAAGATCCTCCTGCCTCAGCCTTGCAAGTGATAAAACCTCAGGCAGGTGCCACCATCCCCATCCCCTAGATCCTTCTAAGGGTAGGCACCCTCTGCCAGGGTGGCTATCATGTATCCCAACAGAGGACCAGAGACTCTTAGAATCACTGATTCTGAGTGGCTCGTAGTTTCAGAAATATGAAGTCATGGAATCTTAGGTTGGAAAGGGTCGTTAGAGGTCATCCAGTATACAGCCTCAAGCTCTGGCATGAACAGCCTTACAGTAGAAAAGAAAGGGACAAGGAGTCTAGCCAAATTGCAGTAGCTCCACCAAAAGGGATTTAATCCACTTCACTTAAATTTAATTTACGAGTGCTCTGGATTGGTAACATTGTTGGTAATGAAAGCCTAAAATATGACTTAGTCTTTGATTCCAAATAATATCAGATTTCTTTATCCCCACAGAGTGGTAGGTTTATTTTTTTGTTGTGATTGAACTTTGTTTTAATGGCTAACTCAAAACATAGCCAATGGTTTATTTTTTTAAACACCAGCTGGGGCTTCAGAACACCTAGTATAGATTTTAATAATGAAAAGAACTCTTCAGTAAGGTAGAATACTTAGCAGGAGCGTTGGAAGTGACGTGCCATTATAAAGGAGTATGTCTGGTTTGGCCAAAATCCTACCTTTGTCTCCAGAGCTATTTTGCTGTAAATTTAGAACTGAAAAACCCTTTCTGGAATAAAAATGTAGCTTTGTTGGCTACAAGTGCATGTTTGCTGCTTCACAATTTTAGAATTAGACGATGGACTTATTTAGTAGACATCGGAGGGCAAAAAGCAGGAGCCCATAATTTAAAACATTCCACTCTACCACAGTCCAAGAAAAACACGGACCGGTGAACAAAACCAGCAGTATTGTAATAAGAAAACAACTAGGTGCATTTTTTCCAAAACCTAAAAACCAAGAATCTAAATGTATGAGTTACTGGCTAAAAATTCTATTTTCATGTCTCAGTTATGAGCTGGAAAAAACAACCTAGACCTGATAAACATAGTTTTGAAAAATGCACAAGTTCTCCTGAAGCCCAAGGTGTGGACAGCGAGCTTGCATACATCTTTCTATACTCATAGGCACTTTCCACTGCCTGCAGGGAATCTGTGCTAAAAGGATTTTACTTTGCAAAGATTCATAGACTTCCCAGTCAGTCCTGTGGTGACTCTTGTGGTTCCTTCCCCACAAGTTATTTGGCAATGACATTAAGGTATTTTTTTTTCTCCTAAACACTTTGAATATCTGTTCGAGGTTGATGGAGTTTTCCAGGGCAAATGATGTGGTGGTTCTTATACAGGTGGGCTTGCCCAGGCTGAAGGCAGGGGAAGGGCCTTTCCTCAGGGTAGCAGACACTTAGGCCTCTGTTCTAAGGACAGGATGTAGCACAGGATATAGCTTAGAAGACACTCGTCTTTCTTTTTGTACCATCCTGGATTTGATCCTCAGCACCATGAAAGAAGGAAGAAGGAAAGAAGGAAGGAAGTTGGAGAAGAAAAGAAAGAAAAAAGAGGAGAGGGGAGGGAGGGGGAAAGGAAGGGAAGGGAAGCAACAAAAAACAAATACAAAAGTCTACTGGTAACTCACAGCCTACCTGAGAATTAAAAATATGGTCTTGCAATTTTAAGCAAGGCTACAAGTAAAGGCTGAGGAGTTCTGGTCCTATTATAGCAAAAGTCCTGATAATAAAAATGTCCAGGAAGATAAACTTTGGTAAAGCAAGAGAAAAGGACAAGATCTTTCTGAGAAGATGAAATTTCCAGAAAGCAGAGCTGTTCCTCATTCGTTCATTCAGGGCGCCCTCCCTCTACCTGTGGGCCCTGGTTCCAGTCAGGTAGATACCAGGCTGTACACCTCAGGAAGGTTTTGAGTACATGAAAGACCATGAAAGATTCTGCACAGCACACCTGAGCCCATCAATCCAAAATCAGGATATCGCGGCCACCCTGATTTATATCACACACCCCCAGACAGAATCCCTTGCTTAACAAAAGTTATTTTTCAATCCTTATGAATTCTTTTTTCTTTTGCACTTCTCTGGAAAGCGAAAGCAAAGAGTCCCAATTACTTGGCATTTAAATAAAAGAGGGCTTAGTACCTTTAACCAGTTGTTATGGCAAGAATGCTGCGTGTGTCAGAGGTGGCTGAGTTCCCAGGTGCCTGGGTGACTTTCCTGGCCTCCAGAGCATTCCTTTTCTGTCTCCACTGCCTACATGTCTGGAGTCGGGCCTTTGGAGCGCAGCCAGCAGAGAGCCACAGGCTGGGGCACCGCTGCCCGCGGCACACCGAGTCCTGTGCTTCCTGCCTCTGGTGACTCCAGAGTTGTGGCTTCTTTAGAACTAGGTTAACCACAGAAGGCCGCCCGTTCCTTCACTGCCCACTGGATGGTTCATTTCTTTGTCTGAATAGGAGAGAGGAGAAGGAAGCCCACCACTGGCAGGGGCTTAGGCAATAGATGCATACAACCTTGGGCTCCAGGCTCTTGGTCCCCTAAGCAAGATATTAGCAGAATGCAGGGCTGAGGGCATTATGTGTTCCATCAAGACCTCACACCTATCTCTTTTGTCTGAAGAATTTCTTTAGTGAAGGATCAACCTGTGAGAGCAGGGTGCCTTCCTAAACATCCAGAATATTAGATGGCATATATTGCAGTGTTCGTTGTAGCAACAACTTGAAACAAACCTGATGGACCAATATGCACGTAGGAGGAAAGGCAGAAAAATCCTTTAGCAAGTCACTTCTCTCTAGGTCTGACTGAAGTGGACTACAGGCTGTACAAACTCTCGTATTCAAGGGAGCTCATCACCTGTCCTACACGCCTGGACCCCTTATCTGGATCCCTTGGTATACTTATGTCATTACTGTATTAGTAGTGTTAATAGTAGGTTTTTTTTTTCCTTTTTGTACTTAGGACAGAGTCTACAGAGTCTATAGGGTCTTACTATGTAGATTGGACTCGTAGTGATTCTCCTGTTTTCAGCCTCCCAAGTGCTGGGATTACAGGAGTGCACCACCATGCCCAGTCTCAAGCGCCTTCTCAGAGTGCCCCAGGGGTGGGACTGGGGAAGGCTGGGGATTAGACCCTGGCCACTGTGTTCTGCCTAAGCAAGTGCTTTAGTTCACTGAGCTCTCAGGCTGGCCCAATAGTAGTATTTTTATTAGTTGGTGATATTTGGGATTAAACCTAAAGTTTTCATT
Organism: Octodon degus; assembly: GCF_000260255.1. NCBI lineage: Eukaryota > Metazoa > Chordata > Mammalia > Rodentia > Octodontidae > Octodon > Octodon degus. The sequence continues at coordinate 8,849,649 of NW_004524643.1, read as the reverse complement.
CACCCTTCTCCCTTTATTTTCTGAGACAGAGTTTCACTGTGTAGTTCAGGCTGCCCTGGACTTCACTATGTATCCTAGGCTGGCCTCAAATTCACCATGATCCTCCTGCCTTAGCCTCCTGCTTTCTGGGGTTACAGACATGTGCCACCATTCCCAGTTCAGCCCTTTTTCTTTTTCTTTTCTTTTCTTTTCTTTTCTTTTCTTTTTTCTTTTCTTTTCTTTTCTTTACTTTTCTTTTCTTTTCTTTCTTTCTTTCTTTTTCATTTTGAAACAGGGTCTTGCTAAATCTCTAAGTTTCCTAGGTTGGACTCAAAATTGTGATTCTCTTGCCACAGTTGTTTTAGTCCTGAGATTACACACGTGGGCTGCCAGTACCTGTGTGTGCCACCAGCTACCACTGGCATTACATTTGCACTTCCCTTTTATGCCTTTATTACAAAGAACCTAATGGTGAGACTGCCCAAGCCAATACATTTTGCATGTGCCATCCTATTTACTCCTCCATCTTTATGAAGAGAGGTTACTGACTATCTTCATGGAAGAAGCTTGGGAACTCAGGCTCACAGCACTGAAGTGATTTGTTTTGATACGCACAGAAATTAAGGATCAACCCCTTTGTCTGATGTTCTACCAGCTTATTAAAAACAATTGAAAGGGAGGCTACTATGCTGTTTACTGCGGGCGTCACTACTATGCTATGATTGGTACTGACTTAGTAAACTCCCTTTTGGACTGTGAGCATCTTGAGGTCAAGGGTCAAACATGGCTCAACAACACAGGGCCTAACATGAAGTAGGCATGTGAATGGAAATATGGTGAATAGATTTTTGTGAGTGCAAAGGGAACGAAAAGATGGAAGGAGGGGCAAGAGAAGGTAGAGATAGGGAAAGTAAAAGGAATTAAGCTGCGTTATGGTCACGTCCAGCTCCCCAGAATCAGCACAGTCATTGTGTATGGCAAACACACACTAAGAAAATATAAAAGCTTCCAAAACTATGGCAAATAAATAAAAAAAAATTGTCCCAGTTATCAATAATTTAACTATATATTTTTGTAATGTTAATAATCAGGCATGTTCATCTTTCTGTAGCAAATTAACTTTTCAAGGACTTTTCTTTTTCTTAACCAAGTTTTCCATAGAAGAGTAAAGTGAAGGTTAAGAACCCAGACCCTGGACAAGCAATTCCCTAACGCTGGACTGGACTGAGACAGGTAATCCTGAAGGAGGCAAGCCTCTCAGAATTGCCTTGGTGGACTTCTTTCTGGACCATATGCTCGAGGTTTTCTGGAACAGACTTGGTTGCTATATCTATTCCATTGTCCCCATAAGGGTTTCTGACTTGTCAGCCATGTGCCCTGATTCTTCCTGTAGAAAATATGGTCACCATATGCATGTTATAAAACTTGGGTCCCTGAACTAACTTCACCCTTTTGAGGCAGGTGTTGCCAAATCTCATTTCCTGCTAAATTGTCTGAACGTGCTGCGGACAAGTGCTGATTCTGACCCTTTAAATTGATCATGAACAGATAGATCACCAAGCCTATTTACATTAATAACTTATTGTCCACAGGAGATGATGTCAATGACTTACTGGGGAAACACATTTTTTTTCTAAGAACATTTGAACTGTTTCCGGAACGTGTGGGCTTTTTTTCTTAGTCTCTGCCCTTTTCTAATGTACCTAAAAATAGAAGTTTCATGACTACTCTTGTAGGGATCAATGAAATGTGATTTGACCTATTTTTGGATTTATCTATTTAACATTTCTCAAGCAAGAAACTGAGTCAAATGGACATATATGATGAACTTGGTTATCTGATTCCAAGGGTATATTGGATGAATTTTAGAAGCAGAGTCTGGTAGTGGAACAGATGTTATTTCTTATTGAAACTCTGACATCACTGTATTTTGTGACTCTGAGTCAACTCTTTCTTCTCTCTGCACCTCAGTTTCTTCCTTTGTAAGTTAAAGGACTTGGTTGCTACTGATTATCTATCCTATTCCTGTGGAGCTTTGAGTCCCAGGAAGACCTAAGGATCTGACACGGGAAGACCCCTCTTGCTCTCACATTAGTAGTTTGATGGTTATTGGTCATTTGTACACAGCATATCACTGTGTAAAATAGTTTTTGGGAAATAAATTCACAACTAAAATTATTACATGATGTTATTGTATCTGTTTGTGTCTAAATTTTCATCTTCCTTCTTCATTAAAATACTCTGTGAGGCATCAGGGCAGAGACAGGACCTAGTCTTGCATATAAGGATGATTAGGATGAGATTTGTATTAGTATAAGCAGCTAGATGAAAGCAGACAGAGGTCAGAAATATTATCAGTCTGGGGAGGGTATTGAGTTAATCCCCAAAGAATATTTTAGACCTTCTAGAGTGCATCAAAGTGAGTGAAGCCAAGATTGTCATCTTTAGTTCCAATGATTGGTAGGAGAGATGTCATCATACAATGAAAATGGACTTTTCAATTCATCAGACATAAGGACATATATTGACTCTATAACATGAGTCAGACATAGTCATATGTATGCAGGGATCAAATTGGGTCAAACTAGAAAGCTCCAGGAGATAGGAAGAGCAGAGAGGACTCCACCAGTCCTGTTTGTAGGGGAATGTAGAATTTGGTTTGTTGCATTCAACCCATTTGTCAGTGGAATGGGGGTCATTTCTGTTTCCAGGCACCCTTTTAATTGTAGATTACCCATTATTCCATTGGAATTGGATTTCCTCTCCTCCTCCTCCTCCTCCTTATCTCCCTCCTCCTTCCCGTTCTCCTCTTCCTCCTCCCCCTCTTCTTCATTCTCCCCCCCTCCTCATTGTCTTTTTCCTCCTCTTCTTCCTCCTCCTTTCTCCTCCTTATTTTGGTACCAATAATTGAACTCAGGACCTTGTGCTTGCCAGGCAGGCACTGAGCTGCTGAACTATAAACCAGCCATAGATTTCTTGTTTTTATACTGACTTCTTGGATAGATTTTCTTTGACCTAAACTGGAGCTTAATTCAATCTCAGGCTAACCACCCTTATTTCAACACCTATAAAGGTTCTTTGCTCTTACTTTAGAGTAGCACTAGTCCTGTTTCTTCTATCCCAGCAGTCTACACTGCTGAGATCCCTGCATAACATGGAACAAATATGTCAAAATTATACCCATGATTCTCTCATCTCTAGATGCTTAGAAAGCAGCAAGCTTTGGGCTGGAATATTAAAGCTCTGTTCACTCTGGTATTCTGTAAGTCTAGAGAAGGGCTCTTTGCCAGGATGGGACCGTCCATGAGGAGGGTCCAATGAATGCAGCTGGGTTCCAGCATCCTATGAAGTTACTCCGTGTCTTGAGGTCTGTTATGGCCACTATAGCTGGGAGCAAGCTTAACTCGCCCTCATTTATTTTCTTTTCAGTTCTTGGCACCACACACTGTGAATGCATAGTGCTGTCTCTATTAGTATATCTCCAGTCTTGCCCCCATCATGGCTCTTTTCCAGGAACTTTTGATCTTTCTCCAAGGAGTAGAGGCATTTCCAGGAACTGAAGGCTATTTCAGAGGACAACTGGCTTCAGAAGGTTCCCTCTGTCCCTTGGAGGGGGGTTGGCCAGAATTCTAGCACACTGCAGCTAGCTTTACCTCACCTTGTACTTTCTCCTCCAGGACCCTGCCCTCTTGAAATAGAAGAGTCCATGACAACTTAGTTGATTTCCCCCAAATGTGCTGTGACGACTCTGTCTCCCCTAGGAGAGGTGGTGTGACTGCCTCATTATGTGTCCTGACCTTCAGAGGCACACGCTGCCCTAGACTGGTCTCCAACCCCTACCTTCTTAGCCTCCCTATGATTCCTGTGGTTCAGACAAGAGCTAGTGTGATGATGCTAGCTGAATTGTATGTTCAGCTGTCATGTCGACAGATATATTTGTTTTGTTCTCCAATGGTGACCCTTCAAGATAGGTTTAGACTCTTCTTCCACCATAGCTTGACTAAGCTCAATACTTATTATACATAATGGTTTGAATGGGGAATAACAAAAGCTTGTGTTACCTGTTTAGAAACCACATTTCCCTATTATGTCATGAGCTTGGGGAATCAGGGATGGCTGTTCTCAGCTGGGATGCTGAGATACCTGGGTCTTCTCCCATCTGTCTCTGTAGTTGTGGGATGCTGCTTCTGTGAATGGCTTTTCCACTTTGTCTTCCTAGGTATACTTTTCCTGCAAGACTTCTTACAATATCAGTTCAAGGCTCCTTATGGTCCAAAAATTGTCAAGTTTTATTAAAGCTTAAAATCAGATTTGGCCCAAAACAATTCTACATCCTGTTGTTTAAAATGAGTCACAGACCAACCTATGTGTAGAGCAGCAGAAGTGTACAATGGGACATGAATACTGGAGGTGGTATGCTGGGGATAATTTTGCCTTTAAACAAAACTACAGGGGTTTAATCCCTCACTTGCAGTGCCAGCCCTCCCCTGCCCCACAGCATGCTGAGACAGTGATTGAGAGGCTGAAAAACAGGAGGACTACTATGAGTCTGATCTACATAGTGAGACCCTCTATACCTTGTACTAAAATATATTATTAAAAAACCCCAAAAAACACTACAACAATGTGTGGTATGTTATTGAGTGCTCTGTTACTCTCATAAGTTCTTGGATGATGAGAAGAATGGCCAGGTAATTAAATTAGCAACATAAATTTCTTCCTTATGGGAGAGGGAGAAATTAATAGTTCTGAGGAGGGAACTATTTAGATGGAGGGACTATTAGTTCCCAGGAGGATTCGTTTATTATATTACAGTGATGTTCTGAAGGCATCAGCTGAGGCTGATGACCACTCTTACCTTATTATTGGGTTAGTCTTACCAACTAAGTAGGTAGTGTTTTCCCTTACAGCCAGCGTATGTGAATGCATGAAAGAGACAAATTAGTAGCAAACTAAGCTCTGTCTCCTCCTGTTTTTATTGGTCCACCAATGAGCTCCAATAAGAGGGAGAGGCAGATGGTTTGTACAAAGAGCAGGAGCATTTTTATGAGATAGATATGGTTTTTTGTCCTTGTATTTTCATTTAACAGCTGAGGGAACTTAGTCCCTGTTGCAGAATAGAGATTTCATAGCCATTAGATTTTATCATATATTTTTGTGCCTTTCTCATAAACAAGAAGAACCATTTGGACAAACTACATAGATAATGGTCTGGACATCAGGAATGTTGATACTTGATGACTGGAGTATGTAGAGAGTGAAGGGAAGGGAGAAGTGGAGAGTTACTCATCCACTTGGAGCTTCTGGAAGTCGGGTAGATGGGGATGTCATTCATTGCATTAAGGAAAGTGATAAGAGAAAGAGGCAATCTTTCCCATGCTGTAGGAGTTCCTGGGTCATTATAATACCGTCTCTGAAGCACTGGGGCTTTGCCTTACAATTCACATTCCTGGTGTGTTAGTAAATGTCAGCTCTCACTGCTAAAGATGGACATTATGTGGGAGTAAAAATAAACCTTTGCTTTGGAAACCACTCAGACGTTAGGCTGTTACCATGGTCTTACCCGTGAAAGTGACTAACATCAAAATTGGTACCAGAAGTGAGGTGTTACCATAACAAAACAGAAATAAGACAACCAAATCTTGCATCCTTAGCTTCAGAGTTAAGCAGCAGCTAGAGAGAAAACTACTATTGGAGATCATAGCATAGTGACTCATGCTAGACAGTGCTTCAGCATTTGGTAAAAAACAAAACAAACAAACAAAACCTATCTTTTTAGATAATTTGGAAGATAGACAATTTTCCTAATGAAGCTTTAGCTTTAGGTGAAGACACTGACCAGTGGAGTGAGGTCTGTGGCTTGACTGTTCTTAGCAGCATGTAATGAGATGCTGTAAGAGGGAGAGGTGGTCAGGAGGACACAACCAGTTTTCACACAGGAATAAAATAGAAAGAGTCTAGAACTTTCAGAGTTACAGGATGTAACTGATTTATATATACATATATATTCATATACATTCATATATGTATTCAATATACATACATATATCATATATATCTTTAGCTTGATATCAATTAGCTTGATATATATCAATTAGCTTGATATATATTATAATCTATCTATCTATCTATCTATCTATCTATCTATCTATCTAACTATGAAAAGTTAAACTTGGAGATATGTTGAGCAACCAAAGCTAATTACATCATGGTCTCAGGGCAGTGTTCAAGTAGGTAACTTCTGTGTCCTTCATCAAAACTTCCGGTTTAACAAGATGGCTCTTAGTAAATTATTTAAATTGGACAAAATGGTCCAGGGAAAGGAAAACAAAAGTTTTTCTTTTCATTAAAGTACAACCCTGAAGCACCTTGATTTAATTCTAGAAAAGGAGATACATCTTTAAAAGGATTCTGAGCATAGCTAGTACATATTAGGTTGTTAAAAACAACAACAACAACAACAACAACAACAACAACAACAACAACAAACCACAACTCAGTAAGATGGTTTTCTTTCCAAAAGGGCCACAGGCTGAATTATGAGCTTGTAACTGTTAGGGACAAAATAACTTAGACCCCTAAATTTCTTGCACTCAGCTTTCTAGAGAATACTTTCTCTAGTATTCCCTATAGATGTATCCAGAGATATAACAAGAAAGGAAAGAATGAGGGGCTGCACGTAAGTTACAGGATCCCTGCCTGAGGATTGGGTTTATAGTATCTTCCCAGCCAAATTTCAGAATCTCTATGAACCTCTGGCCACCTTGTGCTGCTTTCTATTCTCCTGTTTTATATGTTGGAGAGTTCACTGTAATTAGCTTGGCCCAGCATATAGGTTGAGTACCAAACTGAATTTGGAAGAAGAGATAACTATTTTTTGTTTTGTCTGGTTTTGGTTCATCGGTCTTTCCATCAAGAGGGGCCACATTTGCACAGCATTTTTTGTAGACACTATTTTTTAAAAACCTTATATTTATTTGTTATTGGGTCTTGTATGCAGTTCAGACTCATAATGATCCTTCTGTCTCAGCCTCCCCAGCACTGAGATTACAGGCATGCCCTACCATGCCTGTCTTCGGTGGCCAGCATAGCGCATCTGAGGTTCTGGGGCCAGCATAGCATGTGGTGCCAGGGATCAAAGCCAGGTCCTTGTGCTTGTCAGGCAGGCACTTAGACTGCTGAGCTATCTCCCTAGCCCCCAGTATAGATGCTATTATGAGAACCTGAGCTTTTATCACAGCCCACTAGACTTTTGACTTTGTCCCTTGGAAGTTTTGTAGCTATATTTAACATGCAGAAGGAAGGGAAGCAAATACTAATGAGCAAGATATACTCTATAGAAGATTGTACCATTGTTCCTAACTTTTGCTTCCTGCGTTTCAAGATTATTTATCCTTGCCTCTTCCATGTGGTTTATAGAGCATCCCTGGAGGAAGTATATGCTTCCCTGTTCCATTTTTTATTCCACTGTATAATATTTCTGATCAGTTAAGTGTGAGTGCAAATCTCAAGTGCCATTGTGTACAGGAGCTTCAAGAGTCATTGCTTCTTTCCACCAGTTCAGTTGATCCTTTTCTTATGATACAAAGATAAAGGATGATTTCCCTGCTTCATTCCAGGACAAGGAGTCCAGCTAGAGCACAGCCATGGAAAAGAGCCAGTCTGTAGCCAACAAACAATGTGAGTAAGAAACACAGATTTGCAGTTAAAGTCTCTTAAATTTGGGTGCTTTTGATACAGGCTTGCTGTAGTTATACAAATGACTGATATGTGTGGGCATTGGACAGATAGCCCCTTGAGACCCAGGTGATCTTGTCCCAAGTCTTCTGGATTGTATCCCTGGAGTTCACTAAATAGTTTTTTTATTAAGCAGATTAATATTTTTCCCCCTGTGTTTAGGACAGGGTCTACATGGTCTCACTACATAGGTTGGACTAGTAGTGATCTTCCTGTTTTCAGCCTCCCAAGTGCTGGAATTACAGGTGCACACCACCACACCCAGTCTCAATCGCCAACTCAGCATGACTGGCAGACAGGGCTGGCATGGCACACCAGAGATTGAACCCCAGCCACCGCACTCTGCATTAGCAGGTACTTCAGTCCGCTGAGCTATCAGGCTGGCCAAATAAATATTTTTATTAATAGGAATTTCCCTCCTGCCCTTCAGAAGTTCAAGAAAGTGAGAGGTACTCTTCTTTCTGAAGAAAGCAGTCATCTTTTGACAGAACCCAATGTACTGCAAGGGACAAGTACATACACAAGTACAATAAGGATAGTGTTTATAATGCATATTAAAAATGATATTTAACATATGCATATGCAAAATGTTCCCATATCTGTTTATCTAATCTCTTTTTTTCTCAGTCACTCTTTAACTATAGACAATGTAAGGAATACATAAAAGTGTAATAGAAAGAAAAGCGATCCCTTTGTCTAACACTATTATATTCTTAAATTTTTAATTTTAAAATAATTATTTGTCTGAAACAATTAAGAATGAATTGATCACATGATGCTTCTTTATTTCTGAATACTTAAAAATGTATTTCCTTCCAAAAAGCATAACTCTTTTATTGTTTATCCAAATTAAGAAACGAATGTTAGTACAATGCTATCATCTAATTCATAGACTTTAATCAAATGTTTTAATTGTTCTAGGAATCTCTTTGACAGCCAAAGAAATTGTGCTTCAAGATCAAACCTCAAATTATGTGTTGCATTTAGCTATAATGTTTCTTTAGACTCTTCAAGAAGAATGGTGAATTCTGTAGTCTTTTTAAATTTTCTTTCATGATTTTGATGCTCATGAAGAGTACTGGTCAGTTTTTTTCAACATCAGCTCTCAGTTTGGCTGTGACTTTCGTTTTCATGATTGGATTCAACTCAGGCATTTTTGGCATGAACATCACAGAAGTAAAATTTTATTATTCTCATTGCATTATATTAGCCCCAGGATATAGATTTATTCCATTACTAAGAAAGCTAACTTTGATCATTCCGCTACGGTAGTCTCTACAGGCTTCTTCATGTAAAGTCACTATTTTTTCCTTTGAAATTAATAAATATTTTTGAGAAGATACTTTGAGACTAAATGCATATCTTGTTTCTCATCAAAATTCTACCCTCTAGTTATAGCGTATATTGACAATTCTTGCTTGAATCACTTATCACAATGACAGCCAAGAAGTGATTTTCTAATTTTATCAAATTTTTGCATACATTTGCTAGTTGGCATCCTACTGGGAGGATGAACTTTCGTTCTTTCTAAATTTTATTTATTCACTTTTTTATTCATTTGATTCATAAACTCTTTATTATTGAGTAAATTGTAACTTATTATTATTCATTCAGATTGCCAATCTGGTCTAGATTTAGCCAATGAGAGTCTTGTCAAACTCATTCCTATCTCTTCTTATATTTTCCTGTCGTTTTTGAGCACCTGCATACTGCTTGAGAAGAGATAGTGTCCCAAGTACATCTTACATTTTCCCAGTTGTAGCCACAGAATTGAACATTCCTCCAAGTATTCTTTTTAGTGGACTGTGGAATTTTAAAAACTAGGATGTTGATGCTTCAGCTTGTTGTTCCTACCAACTAAGTCATCGTTGTAACATTTAATTTAACATTTTGATGTTTCTCTTTTACTTAAACACTGTTTTTAGAAACACAAAATGCACCATGCTGCCATTTTTATTGCTAATTGTTCATCCATCAGCATGAATGCTGTCTTGCTTCTTCTAATTGACTCTTTAAGTAAGTAACTTTCACCCATGGATAGTGCCAAAAGTTACTTTTATATTCTACATCATTGAGATATTACTTGTAGTTTACTTTTGCAATTCACAATAATTAATCATGAATAGTTGAGCTTCCAAAGTGCTTTCTCAAGCAGGCTTTATTTTAATTATGATGACAATCCAGGGAGCTAGGCCTTTTGCTCCCCATTCCTGGAGGAAGACCTGGTACCCTGAGGCTTTGTTGCTTCAGAGATGAACTTTGGTGAGCTAAACTCAGTGGAGATGGGATAAAGCCCAGACCTCCTGGTTAATTTATGTTGTTGTTAGTAACTTGCTCGTGTGTATGCTCTTGTCTCCTGAACTTAACTCTGAATCACCTGATGACAGAGACCATGTTTTCATGTGCGTTCCGTCCCCATAATTCTAGTCCACCTCAGATGGTCCAAAGAAGTTTATCACTTGGCTCAGGAAAGTGTTGGAAAAGTCTTTGCCCCAAGCAAGTTCTAAGGATGCTTTTCCACTGGGAGTTAGCTATAAAAACACTTCTCTTTTTAGGACACTGGTGACCAGACTTCTTAATTATTGCTATTCTTTGCAAGGAATGCCATCAGCAAGGGAGGAACAGAGGAGCAATCTGTTTGGATAGGGAGGGGCAAACCCAATAAATTTGCCAGCTGCACTTGATATCTTAGCAGCAAAACAAGCCGTCCCACACTGCCATTTAAGCTGCTACACAAGGCAGGGGACACGCTTGTTAACTACCTCAGGGTAGGAATCCTTATCTGTAGCGGATTAAGGGACCCGAGACCACATGGGGACAAATTTGTAATAAATGATATTGTTCCAATTAGGACCTGGTTCAGCTGAAAATTAAAAGCACAAAATCAAAATCCTTCCATCCTTAGCCACTTCCTTGCAGACATCCGGACCAGGAGGCTTTTTGATGTTGATTGTCTCCTTGCAGCTTTCATTGGAGGACAGAGCCAAATTGCAGCACTTGTGCTAATTATCCCTCTCCTGAGATTGCGAAGTTCTTAGTTAATCGGGGAGTTCGTCCAAACTACTCAGGGAGTTTTCAAAGAGGCAGCTTTGTTTCGGGGACCTGGTGAGTCTAGTTCTCATGAATTTTGCTCCTCAGTTCATTTACCGGAAATTGAAGGACTTTAGGGCTTTGTAAGAAGAAAGAAGGCATCAGATACTCCTGCAGGGCAAGAGGAGCCATCCCCCCTCCTTAGCCCCTTACTCAGCCCGTGGCCTCCTGCCTTTCTGCCTTCCTCCATCCCGCTCTTCTGCATCGCGCAGCACCAGAGCACTCGTGCAGACCCAGGGCTTGTGTCTCTCTGATTTTCCCAACCTCTTGTTTCATTGCCACTGATCTGAGTCAGCCAGCCCCTGGGGCCATTTAGGTGACAGGAAGCAGAGGTAGTACTTGAGCCCCAAACTGAGGTGTGGAGACTTACACCTTTTGAAGCACAGTGTGTGCTTTACTCTTTCTACTGCACAGGGCCAACTGCAGTGAAGTTCTAGTGGGATTTAAAATTGTGCAGCAAATACTGAGCAGGAAACCTTGTCATTACTCCTTTCTGCTTAGGACAGTGCAAGGGAGCCCTGTACCTCCTTGCTATAGTTAGAGTCATATTGCTTGCACTGGCAAGTCCTTTATAGGATGCCACGGTGCGGTGAGAATCGGTTTGCACCAGATTCCCTCCTCGCTCCCTCCTAAGCCATCTGCCCTCCACTCTCATGTGCAGTGCCCAGGTGCTGGCCTCCTGAGAAGCTCTGCTTGGCCTCTTGTGCCCTCGGCTGTGGTTGAGTTTGATGGATGGGAAGTGCCAGCCGGAGAATGGAATGCAGAACCTGGCTGCTCCAGCCAGAGCGCTGGGGTGGGCTTGGTGCCTTTCTGAAGGCTCCAGTTTGTGTCAGGAGTCCTTCCTTGGCAGCTCTGCCTCCCTCTTCCTCTCATAACCACTGCCCCACGTCCTCCTCAGGCCAAGGCAAGGGGCAGCGAGAGCATGACTGATGCTAGACCTGGGGAGCTGTGCCGCCCCTTGTTGATTTGCCTCTAATCCTTTTCATGCCTCTAAAAATGTCCCCCTATTGAGTCCTTCTTATCATGTTTGAACATGCCATCATTCTCTCACTAAGACCATAACGCAGGTCTCATCACACAGAGATACTATAGCAGTTTAACAACAAAGTTGTAAATAGGGACTTTGGGAGCATGGGGTGAAAATGGTGCTGAAGCTTAGGCCAAGAAGTACTGAGCTACAACCCAGTTCTCTTCTTTTCCTCCTCCTCCTCCTCCTCCTCTTCCTCTTCCTCCTCCTTCTTCTTCTTCTTTTTCTCTGGAAGCCCAACATCCAGGTCTACTTTCTGAGTTTTGGTTTATTTTTTTTTTTTTTCTGTACCAGGGGTTGAACTCAGGACCCTGTGCTTGCCAGGCAAGTGCTTATTCTACTGAGCTATCTCCTCAGGCCCCCAGTCCTTTTCTTAAAATCTTTTTTTTTAGACAAGAGTCTACTAAATTGCCAAGGCTGGCTTTGAATTTCTGATCCCTTGGACTCAGCCTCTGGAGCAGTTAGGATTACAGGTTACCTTTATTGCTAGCTTATACATGAGGAAATTGATCTGAAGAGAGGTTAAGAATCATATTTCAGCTCCTACACCTTAGTGTGTAAATCAAAACCGGGCAGGCATGCTCCAGGGAGCCTTCATCCTTGATTTTGGTGCTCCACTTCTCCACCTATACAGGAAGTCAGTGCTAACTGATACATAATGACAATGGATTTAATCACTAAAATTATAGAATCATCAGGGACATACTTCTAAGAAGTCCATAAAGATTGAAAAATTTTTTTAATGTTGGGATTTCTAGCATAAATGCTAAACCCCAACAATGCCATTTTAGCAACCTGTGATTTATCAGTGTGGATGGAAACAGGTATTATACCCAGGCCTGGATATTACCCACTACTTGAGTGGCATCACAGTGTGTAAAGGACTTAGAAGACTTGGGTCTTGCCATCCAATAGCTCTGTTACCTCGAGAGAGTCACTTGGTCTCTTGAAACCCCGCCTCCCTCTCAGGTTTAATAAATCTTCAAACATTGCCCTCATCTGATAGAACCCTTCTTATGTCATCCTGACATGACTACCACCATTCTAACATCTCTAACTGGTATTTTGTTTTACTGGTTTTATCTTAGAACACTCAGATCAATGGAGGAGTTTTACCTTGACTTGGATACTTACAGTGACTGGGGAGCAAGTCTCGAAGTGGGGTTGGCCACTTGCAGGACACTTACAGCTCCTGTAGGAACTCACGTAGATCTGGCATATTCATTCTCGCTGAGGAAAATGAGGCAGTGGTTTTAGCTGGTAGTGAAGGCTTTAGCAGTGGAGGTGACAAGATGATAGACAGAAGGATGCTCTAGTAGACGGTCTCTTGGTAACCTCTTTTGAAATGAACATTTGAAGGCCGGCCAGATATCTTAGCAGACTACAGCAGTAAAGTTAACACAAATAAAGGGACCGGGGCTCTATTCTGGGCACCAACAAGCTGTGCTGGTCCCTCCTGTGGAGCATGCTGAGATGGTGATTGAGCCTGGGTGTGGTGCCGTGCACCTGTAATCCCAGAGTTTGGGAGGCTGAAAACAGGAGGAGCACTGTGAGTCCAATCTGTGTAGTGAGACCCTGCACTAAATACATTAAAAAAGGATAATGAAATGAATATTTGTAATTACCAAAAGGTTTCATGATTGCCTGGCTTACTCCTCTCTGGAATTTCTTTTGTCTCTTGATGCCTTTGTGGATGCTATGAAATCCGTCTAAAAGGACCTCATCTGAGATCCTTGTGGACAGGAGTCCTGGGAATCCCATCAGAGGTGATGTTTCTCCCTTCCTCCAGATTCTGTGAGGTTCAGCTCTGACCCTGCTCATAGCATTTATGTTGCGCTGTGCGTTGTCATTATTTGTGTACATACGCTCACTGGGGTTGAACTCTTTGTGCCTGATTTACATTTGCATGGCTAAGTACAGGAAATGGGCCTTCAAATCTTTGCCAGGATAGGTGGAGGGTTGTACAGATCTCATTGCTAATACTTAGTATGTATACACACACACACACACACACACACACACACACTATTCTCATATGTACCATGTACATACTTGTACTTCTCAATATGGCATTTAGAATACCAGTGATGACATGGAGGTCAGAAGACCTGTGTAACTGAGAAATAGTCTTAGTGTCAACCCTAAGGGATGCTGGGAAATACCTTGAAAAACAGTGAAGGACAAGGATATGTGGATATATTTTGATCCATAATTCCAGGTACTTTTTATGACCTTTTTGGGGTGTGTGTGTTTGTGTGTGTGTGTGTGTGTGTGTGTGTGTGTGTGTGAATAGGTATTGAACTCAGGGCTTCACACATATTAATCAAGTGCTCTTCCACTGAGTTGCATTCCCACCTTGTCCTTTTACTTTCATTTTGATATAAGATCTGACCTTGAACCTGACATGCTCTTGTCTCAGCCACCTGATTATATATGACATTTTAAGCCTCCATGTGTATTAAGTCTCAGGCCCACCAGAGGTGTCATCCAGGGTGAAGGGTAGCCACCAATTCCGAAATTGCCCAATGTGTCAAGCCCAGGTAATTACTGGTTTCCTACCCTGCCTCTGGCCCAGGCTAAGCCTTGCTTGCCAGTCCTTACAAGACTGTTGGCTTGCACAGTTGCACTGGCCACCATGTAAAGGGCCACTTTTAAAAATGGTGACTGTTTGGATTCTGCAGAAACAGGAAAGTTAACACAAACAAAGAAATTCTTGTTGCTGCAGAGAGTTTAGAACCAGAGAGTGATATTTCACCTCATCAGCAGATCCCAGCCTCCGAGTTATCTCTTTTGGCTGTACTCTGGGAAACAGAAGCCAGCGCCTGACAACTCATAACTGGGAGAGAAGAAAGAGGGCGGAATGTTTGTTCTGATCTCGGTGGTGCACTGAGGCCACACCTGGAAACTTATCTGTGTTTGATAAGCAACAGGCTTTTTGTTGCAACAATATTCTTTTGGCTAACAGTGATCAATCTCCTGGTGTTAAAGTAATTATTTCTTCTCTCTTGGAATACTCATAAATAGAAGAGTTAACATCAAGGAATAGAGGAGAGAATAGTTCAGAGATGAAGATGGTGGCCCAGTGAAACTCTGCAGGTCCAGGAGAGACACAGAGGATGCCGCCATGACTCTAGGTGGTGGAGATCAGGGCTGGACTTTGAGATTTTGAAGAAGGCCAAGCCCAGAGAAGTCCAGAGCATGGTGCAGAGGACAGGGGGAGCTGGGGTGGCTCACGCAAGGTGATTGGAAGCCGATCACACACTGTCTGGGAGACTGCTGGTTTAGTTGCTGATTCTCACGAGAGTGGAAGTGCCAGGAGGGCAGGAATGCCTACTGTAGCTCATCTTTCTATCCTAGAACCTAGAACATGCCTACAGTGCAGTAGGCCTCTGTCACCACTCACTTATTGAATAAATCTGTTCCCTAATCAAGCCCTCACCTCAACCTTGTTCTGTCCCCAGCCTATCCCAGGGACTCCTCAGCCTAAGCCTGGCATCTTCTGGTCACCTAACCCTACGTACTCTGCAGGGATCCACCTTGACCTTATCCAGCCCTAGGTAGGGGATTAAGGGGACGCTACACATTGAGGCACAGGTTGTAGGCTGGGTGTCAATGTTGAGCCTCTGAAAGGCACCTGACAGAGCACACTGCCCCTCCTCTTGGAACCATTTCATCTGCATCAGGACATTTTTTTTCTGGAGCCCTCATATGCACGAAGAGGGACGGTGCAGTGCAGGACTGTGCTTGCCAAGCTAGTCCTTAGCTCTTGGGAAAAGAGACGAGGTGATGGGCCTCTCCCTTCCCTGGGGCTGTCAGGTGCGGATCAGAGGAGCTGACAGTCATCTGTTTATCAGGCCGCTTTGTGCCTTTCAGGGGAGCTGGGTGGCACGTACAGCACTCTCTGCAAGGCAGGAATCTGCAGGCTGTGAAGAGCTCAAGCCCAAGTGCTTGTCCTCCATGCTATCCTCCCTTCCCTGAGGACTCTGCTATCAAAGGTGGGTGGGCCTTTCATAGTGCTGTAAGTCACCTCAGCCTTCTATGTCAGACTGTGGTCAAGAAAGAATTCTGGCCGTAGACGATTGCAAATTGAGATGATATAAGAATAACAACAACAACATATATTAGAAGCTCCCGCTATATCAGGTGCTGCTGCAAGCACTTTGTTGATGAACTTGTTCTTTTTAACTTGGAAGGAGTGCTATGATTAAACTCCCTTCCAGGTGAGGAAGAGAAACACAGATCACAACTTGTCCTGTCGCACAGCCACTAATTAATAGAATCAGGAGCTGAACCCTGGGAACTGAGTCCTGGCCCACGTGGCTAAACTAGTCTATTTTGCCCCTTGTATAGATCTTTTGGCCTACAAAGATTTTTCCTCTCCAGACAAGTCAGGTTTTGGTGTGTTTTGCTGACTTTGGGCTGGTCCCGCTACTAAACGGTCATATCTCAGCAGAAATGTGACCTCAGAGAGGCCTCCACTTGTGTTTGTTTGTTGTAACTAATTTATCTGGCATTGTTTTAGATGCTAGAAATCTGCAATCTTCCTTGGCTTATAGATGTATCCTCTCCTTGCTGCTTATTCTTTGTGTCCTCTCCTCTCTGTCTGCCTCAAATCTTCTGCCTTTCTCTTGTGAGGACGTTTTGTCATTGGATTTTAAGGGCCCCTGAATCATCCAGGATGATCTCTTAATTTAGGATCCTCTACTGCCAAGATCTTACTGCATCTACGAAGATTCATTTTCCAAGGAAGGTAACAGATGCAGCTTGTGGGGATGAAGACCAGGCTTGGTGGTGGTGGTAGTGGTTGTGGTGGTAGGGCTACCATTTAGCCTCCAGAATCACCCAATCTAGGATAAACCCCACTGTTTCTCCCTGTCTTGCCTTATTTTCTTTTCTACTGATTATACGTCACTACCTGGAGCCTTTGTATTTCTTTATGAATTTTCTACTGTGCTCTCAACCAGGTTACAGCTGACATTTTGAACAGGGCAAATATTTACTGTATAGAAGAGAAATTTTCATTGCAGGGGATTTAGCATTTCATATATGTGGGATGGGGGAGGCTGAAGAGAGGAGAGTCTTTATGGTAATCAACCCCCTGTATCTCCTGCAGATGTCCAATGTCCCTACCAGACAGGCAGGCAGGACCAACAAAGGGTCAGAAGCAACAGCCTACCTGTGCATTTCATGTGTATTGTCTTTCTCCTTGCATAGGAAAAAACACTCCGCAGAAGCAGAGACCTAGTCTGTCTTTCCTGAGCTGCACAAAACATCTGGTCCTGCACAGACACTCAATCTATATTCTCTGAATGCACAAAGAGGAGGGGGTTGCCCCTTCTGGAAATGTGTGTGAGGTGTCTCCTTTTAGGGCACTCAATTGAAGAAGAGAATGTCATGGGATAAGGACGTAGGTCTCTAACAATGAGGAAATGATAAGGCAAATCTCTCAACTGCTCCAGAGACCTTCTAGCTCCCACTGCCCTGTCCCAGTGTCTCCTTTCCTGGTCATGGCTGGCTGGAGACTGAGACATTTTTTCTCCAGGTGTCTCTCTTTGGCACATGGTTTCTTCCCTGTTACCCTAAGCACTGCTCCTACAGTCACCGTCTGTCTACTGTGACCTCAAGAGTTTCCTCTCAGGTCACTGCCACAAAATGAAGGGATAAGTTTCAGGTCTGCGATCCTGCCATATGGCTGGGACTCTGCTTCTTTGCCTCTGGAAAGTCACCAAAGCCAGCTGCCATTTTATTTATCACCTGAGTGAATGTGGGCATAGCATTTCACCTCTGTGATTCTGGGAAACCTCATGCATGAATCAGGAAGAACGCTTCATAGATTTATCATAGAATATGGTCATTATACTATTATGCTTCTTTATTTTTCTTGCCTTTTACAGGAGACGAGTGATTAGAGGGGATGCACCTGTGTCTGATCCCCACTTTGGAGGGAATGGTAGTGTTGGGTAAAGGAACCTAGGCAAAGCCTACAGGTACATGGAACTGCATGAATTGGATTGGGGTGGTGGAAAAATTAAGAAGGTATGTTGTATATGGGACAAGGCAAAGGAAACCTAAAGAAACAATCTCTATAAAGGATTACCCCACTTTGAATCTTTGTGTCTTTCAGGAATCCTAAAAGTGACCTTGCTTAAGGTGTCTGTACAACCAAGAAAATAAATAGCTACCCAAGGTCATGCCGTTGGATATGGCAGAACTGGGAATTGGAGTTTGCAATAATGGAAGTTTGTGCTTTTCCTTCCACACTGTTCTGCCATCCTTGCAAGTCTCACAGGGGCAATCGCTGCTGCAGGACCAGGGCTGCAAACGGCCCAGAAGGGCTTCATGCTGCCTGGCATGTGGCTGCTTGAAGGAAAGCTGCAGGGTGATACATGAGGCAGCAGAAGTACAGACTATGGAAATTGGTGTGCTCCCTCCAGATTCTGTCAGTCAGGCTAGGATAATCAGCGATATGCCTACAGACACACACACACATCATCAGGGTGACTATCACCCTACAAATATGGTCCTGGGCTGGGCCAGCTTGAGAAGTCAGCAGGAGCCTGAAAAACCCCAGAAAAAAAAATCAGCAAGGCTGAGGCAGAAAGCTATGTGCAGGTAATAGAGAGGTGATTGTGCAGGGATCATCGCCTCCATTTAGGTGTCAATTGTGTAATTTCCAGCTGTTCCTCAGCTCAACAGCTGGAGTTCAATATGCTCAGGGTGTATCTGAAAGCCCCTAGCCAAGGAACTCAATATTAAACTGGCTTCTAGGATCTGGGTGAAGCAGCCCGTGTTGCAACAAACCACAGAGGAGGAGCCCCTTTTTTCCATCCACTTAAGCAATGGTATCTCTTTGGGAACGATATGGGCATTGCTTGAAAGTGGCTGCTCTAAGACAAAGTGAAACGAGTGAGGCGATGCCCTAAGATAAGGTACAAGTTTGCTAATTCATTCTGTTCACTCCTGCGGTATGATATTATTTTATTTCTATTTCTCTTTTACACAAGGAAGATAAATTGATTTTCACTATTCCAACAACGCATACTTTGCAGAATTGGTAGCTGAGGTCATATCTGCTTGACTTTCGAGCTTGGGCTATGTGTCCCCTACTGACTAGAAACAGTTTCCAGGAAGAACTCTTCTCTGGTTTGGAAGGATACTGTCAGATCCATCAGATTCTGTCACTTAGTAAGTAGGCCTAGGAGAACCTAAGCCAGGAGAGAGGGAAGAGCCTGGCAGAGTTCTCAGAGTGTTGAGCTGGTGGAAACCTTGACATAAACCAAGGCTATGTCTCTTCTTATGATGTCAACACCAGCATCAGAGTAATTTGGAGGTAGAGCATTGTGGCTTTCATCTTTCATCTCATCTTTGATACCAATTTATCTGCCTTTGTCTCCTTCCATAAAACAAAACCACACTCTTTTCTTCCTCTTTTTCCTTCCTGCCACCTAATTATCTTGTCTGGAGTAGCAGGTGTCCATCACACTATGCTACATGCTTCTGAGCCCAGGGCTGGCTTCACTATCTACTGACAACATTTTTTCCCCCAGAAAGCCTTTGGTTTCTTCTTAAAGCAGAACTCTATAGAGACTTCCTTCAACTCGTTGTTGGCTTATAAACTGAAATCTGATTGGTCACTTGGGTCATTGTTCACTTTTCTGCTCATTAAGTATTTGTGAAAGACCTACTATGTCAGGGCTCTGTTTCAAATATTGAGAATTCAGCAGTGAGTAACAGAAATATAATCCTAGAATATGTGTTTGAGCAATATAAAACAATCACCCAGGTTAAAAGGGATAAGACAGTTAGTATGATTTAGGTCTAAAGTAGCCCACAAAATCTCATGTGTTTCATGAGTGATTGGATCATGGGGGCACTATACTTACCAGTAGACTCATCCAATGAGTTCATGCCTGAATGTGCTGTTCAAAGGTACAGCCTGGTTGCAATCAGATCACTGAAGAAATAACCTGAGGGTATATCCATTCTCTCTCTCTCTCTCTCTCTCTCTCTCTCTCTCTCTCTCTCTCTCTCTTTCTCTCTCTTTCCTTTCTCCTCTCTCTCTCTCCTTCTCTTCTTCTTCTCCTTCCTTCTCTGTCTGTCTGTCTGTCTGTCTGTCTGTCTGTCTGTCTGTCTCCCCCCACCACCCAGCTACTGTGGCATGAGAAGCTTCATTCCACCACATGGTTTTCACCTTAGAGCTAGTATGCCATGGACTGAATCCCCTGAAACTGTAAACCAATGTAAACCTTGCTTCCTTAAGCTGTGAGTATTGGACACTTTATTCTAATGACAATAAAGTGACTACACAAAGCTTAAAGGACAAAAGAGTTTATTTGGCTCATTATTTCAGTCTGTGGTTGGCTGGTTCCAAGCAAGAAATACTGTGGCAGAAGGACCACAGGGAAGCAAATTGCTCACTTCAGGGTGGCCAGGAAGCAGCACAGAGGCAAACGGTGCCAGCAAAATGCACTCTCTAAAGGCACCCCCTCCATCACCTGCCTCTAACAGTACCTTCTGCTGGGAATGCATGTGGATTAATCCAGCGATGGGTTTGGTGCCTTTGTGAGCCAATCATCTCTCCAGGGCTCTCTTAACTCAGTCAAGTTGACAATTAATATTAACTGACACAGTAAAAAAGGGAATTCAGGACAGAACAAAACAGAGTGAAAGAAAAGTGGACAGCTTCTATCAAACCGTTCCCAGGTGACATAAAAGACATGGAAGACTTTTCTGCTGACAGAATATAATAGAGCTGAATTTGCTCTCACAGAGCTGGGTTAGACCAGCATAACTGCAGCTTAGTGGACAGGCACATATTCAGGTAACAGAGGAAGCCCAAGGTGCAGTAAATCCATTTATCTTCAAGGGGATACCATACTAAGGGCATACACTTATGTCCTGTTCCAACTCCAAACGATGTTCTTATTTTGCTTATGACTCTCTTACTTATAGTACTTTTAATGCACATGATGTTCCAGGGTCCACTGCAATTTTGTATGATCTAATAAGGACACTAGCTGGCCACTGCAAAAATTAGGAAGGTTTTCCATGTAACTTGATTCATTATGGAATAATGATAGTGGTATTATTACTAATAACATCTGCTATGTCTTTAGATGCTACCATGAAGCAGGAACCATGTTATATACATCTAACCTATGGAAGGTTAAGTTACTTTTACTGTTAAAATAATCATTATAATTGTTATTTGTGGTTGAGCTAAGCATGTGCTCAACACTACATGCATTATCTCACATCATCTTACCAATCTGTGTGAAATAATAGCTTGTATTCACTTCACTCAGATGATGAGGTTGAGCCTTCAAGAGTCTTGAGTAACCTGTCCTAAGTTACCCAGACAGTATGAGGCCACCAGAATTCATGCCCAAGAGAAGCTGCTTTCAGAACTGATGCATTTTAGAATGGGACACTCAACCAGAAAAGTGATGGGGAATATAGACTGTGGGAAGGGAGAATCACCATTGTGGCCAGCCTCCAGGATGGCAGTAGGATTGAAGGAGGTCGCATGATTCAAATGTCCAAGCTGGCCAGGCAAATAGGAAAGATTCAAGCATCAGTGGCCTCTTCCCCTGTGGCCTTGGAGTAGGAAATAGTGTGAAAGGTCTAGATGTTTTGTTTTGTCAGTGGCAGGTACATATTCCTAAATCAGTTTTGATCGGGACTCATTTTCACTCATTTTCACTGGCTATAGAAATACTTTTAGAAACACTGCCATTAGCCTTATGCCTCTGTTAATCTCACATGTTGATCCTCACGGCAAAGGTTACCGCGACAGACCAACAAATAATAAAGCTGATAATAGCAAGGTGGCAAAAGCCCCCAACTTTTTAATACTGTAAGCTTTCTGTCTGAAAGATGTCATTTCTTTCAATGGCTTCAACTTTCTTCAAGGCAGAAAACCATTCAAGCTGCAGCGTAGCTGAACATCTGTCTTATCATGTGGGCAGATATTGGGATTAAATTAACTAGAAATGAATAGAATGATGTATGACAGGGTGCAGATGTCCCAGGCACAGTGTGATAATTTCATTGCAAAACTATGTAATGAATTCCATACATTATGGAAGTACAAATGTACCACTTTAGGTAATTGTGATGAAAAGGTATAATGGGCAATGCATAAACACGGAGCGAGCCCAGGGGCACTTCTCCTCTGCTATTTCTCTTTAGTCATTTCAGAATGACTTTATGTGGTTTAATGTAAGCCTATTATTATTATTAGAGCCTTAGGTTTTTTTTTTTTTTTTTTTTTTGGTTGGTCCCTTCAGCATTTCTTGCCTGGTTGGTATAAGAAATATTTGGAGTTGAATAATACAGTTTGTTTGGGCCAGAGTTTTAGCCTCCTGGAGAGATAGCACTTGTGGAAACATTTTATTGTGAGCATTTTCAGAGTCAGTCTCTCTGTCTCTGTCTCTCTCTGTCTCTGTCTCTCTGTCTCTCTGTCTCTCTCTGTCTCTCTCTGTCTCTCTCTGTCTCTCTCTGTCTCTCTCTCTCTCTCTCTCTCTCTCTCTCTCTCTGTCTCTCTCTCTGTCTCACTCTCTGTCTCCCTCTCTTCCTTCCTCTCTTTGTCTC
>NW_004524643.1:8815613-8827123 GCF_000260255.1 Octodon degus | reverse complement strand
TCTCTCTCTCTCTCTCTCTCTCTCTCTCTGTCTCTCTCTCTGTCTCACTCTCTGTCTCCCTCTCTTCCTTCCTCTCTTTGTCTCTGTCTTTGTCTATCTGTCTTTGTCTGTCTGTCTTTGTCTGTCTGTCTCTGTCTCTGTCTCTCTCTCTCTGTCTCTCTGTCTCCCTCTCTTCCTTCCTCTCTCTGTCTTTGTCTCTGTCTCTGTCTGTGTGTCTCTGTCTCTCTCTGTGTCTGTGTGTCTGTCTCTGTCTGTCTGTCTGTCTGTCTGTCTGTCTGTCTGTCTCTCTGTCTCTCTGTCTCTCTGTCTCCCTACCTATCTCTCCAACTCTTTCTCCTTTCTTTCTCAGGGACTGAGGAGACTGTCTCAATATTCTCTACTAACTTGTGCAGTGGAATCTGGTAGTATAATGAGAACAGACATGAATTTAAATCAGAAGACCAAGGTTCCTCTCCTGCAACCTGTGTGTTCTTGGATAAGTCACTCCTTCTCTCTGAGCTCCTATTTCCCTGTTTATAAATGACTACTACCATAACATCACATTGTCAGGTCCAAAGGAGGGAGTCAGAGCATAAACTTGGACCAGAGTGTGACTGGGACTGGGACTCCTGCTTATTTTTTTTACTCTCAATGCTTACAAAAGTGGCTGCACAGGGAGATAGCTCAGTGACATAAAGACCTGCCTGGAACATGCAAGGTCCTGAGTTGCATTCTCAGGACTAGAAAAAAAAATGGTCACACAGAACATACAACCAGTAACTTTTAAAACATAAATCGAAGAAATACATGCTAGGCAAAATGCCTAGCACAATGCCTGGCCCATATCAAGCATTTAGTTAATATTTCTTCAGATTCTGCTGGTTTACACGATCTGCAAGGACTCTCAAATTGAGTTTTTAGCAACACACTCACTGACTAGCCCATTTTTCCAACTAGAAACTGGCTGAGCATTGGATCCAGCTGAAGCACAGAGAAGGGCTGCAGCTCTTGCAGTGCCACACAGCACAGTAGCACAGCAGAGACAGGGCCAGGCCATCTGTTTACTGACCACCCTTGGTTTGCTGCTTGCCTACCTCAGTGGCTGTGATGTCTCCCTGGCTGGGCTAATGCAGTCAAGGTCTGCTTGGTGACGTACAGGCCTCTCCTCTTTGCAGAAGAAGCACACCTCTGCTAGCACCTTTCTGCCCAAGGAACAAGAGGAGAAGGCTTTACTTTGCAGTGAACTTTGGGGCCCCGCAGTCCTGCCTGCCAAGTGAGGCGGAGACCTGCGCATCACAGCGGGGCCAGGCCCAGCCGTCTTTCTCTCTGTCCCACCACTCCATCCACTCAGGTCCTGTCTTTCCCTTTAAGTCGCCTCTCCACCAATTATTTGCCTGGGGTGACATCAGTGGAAAATTTGAGGAGATGGCAGCAGAGTCGAAACCTTAGCCTTCCCTGGGAGGCCAGCAAAGCCTGTTTTTAATGCTCCGATTGGTCCTTGATTTCCCCAGCTTGTTTGTGCCGCGTAACGCTTTCGGCACGGTTGAAGCGTGATGCTCGGGATGACTCGGGGCCACCAAGGGCCTGGCTCCCCTGCCCACTAGACGATGTCTTGCTGCCTGGCCTCGTTTCTTAGCCAAGGCCACTGTGAAACCAACCCCAAGGAGGGCTCACGGGAGCAGTCTTCATGGCGGGACTCTCTCTGCGCCAGCTTGGACATTGCTACATTGATAGCTGTGGTTGTGGGCCTGCTCACAGGGTGTCCTCCTCTCCTTGTCCCCAGTCCTGCGGGGCCTTCCTCTCTCCCTTCAGAACCATCTACAGGGCCTGGATTTTCTAGCCAGTTTGGATGCCTTGAAAGGAACATTGTTTGAAATGGAGACAGGAGCAAGGTGCTAATCTTCAGCTGCTTATCAAATTGGAGCAAAAAGTGTTGACATCTCACTTTCCCATGTGCTGCCTCAGCTCTTTGGTTTTCCATTGGAAGACAGGAACCAGCTGTGCGTGTCTAGCACAGGGGGAGAACTCCACTGGGACTCCCCAGCCTTCTCACCCTGCTCCACAGAGCCAGAGGTGGGCCAGGGACCATCGTGCCTTGGGTCCCCATCCCAGCAGCACTGCCCTCTTCTCACCCAGCAAAGGTGCCTGTCCCTTGCTTCTGCCACCCTACTGCCTCAACTTGCAGGGAAACAAATAATATCATGGAGAAGTGACTGCCTTAAATATTGGCAAGATCTCTCTACTGTCTCCTGATGCAAGACATATTGGGAATCATCCTGCTTTCTAAGCAGATGCCCAGTTCTTCTCACTTTAAATCAACTCTTTCTGGCTGGACCCTTTCCTGGATGAATTAATTGAGCGTAGCTAAAATCAAAATGCTCTTGCGGTTAAGGAGCCAAGCAGAGGGGCGCCGGGTCAGGGATGTCAGCCTGCGAGGAGGGTGGTGACTTGTTTACTTCTATTCTCCTAACAGAAGGAGCAGGCATGCGCAGCCCACTGGAAATAATTTTGAATAATCTCAGTCTATTACTCTGAGCGAAATTGAGTCTGCACAAGCTACCCCAGTGATCCGACATTTCAGCGAAACGGGGGAACTAATATCCAATTCATGTAGCATAAAATAAGTGACATACGGAAAAACAGGACGGAGCTGGATGAAACCTGGAAGTTTTTAGTTTTCAATTTGTGTGGCTTGTCTTCTATTACTGGAGCAACTCGCTAATGCAGCTCACACGGAGGAGGGGGTTTAGTAAGCTGCTGGTCATTAGTGGTGGCAGACATGTGAGTGTGTGTGTGTGTGTGTGTGTGTGTGTGTGTGTGTGTGTGTTTGCGTGTAGTGGCTATTGATGCCTGACACTGATATCAAGTGTACATCTTTTTGCATAAATCAAATCCAGAAAGAGAATTTGTCTAAGCAGTGGAAGCTGAGCCCTGACTTACCTACTGGAGCTCTCTTGGCTGAGGGGGTAGATGACCTAGAATTTAGATTCGACCTCTTAGAAGACGCGCCTAGTGTGAGGGAGAAGGCTCATTAGCCGCACTCGCCCACCAGGCCTGACAAGTCCGCTGCTCCCACAAGTGTGCTGTGTGCTCCGGAACTGTCATGCCCAGAGTCTGAAGGAAACCGCTCTCTCTCTCTTAACTCTTTCCTTGGCCAGAGCCCTCACACCATACCAGGTGCTGAATGACCGGTTCGGGCTTCAGATTCTCTGCTGTGCCCATTGACTCCTCTCTCTCTGCCTGGTAAACTGACAGATGACATTTTTCTAGGAATCCTAATTGTTCTTTGTCCTGCCTAAATCTTCTTGCTTTTTTTTTTTTTTCTGATTTCTAATTCTGTTCAAAAGTATTAAGTGGACTTAAAGTACCTGTTTAGGCAGAGTGCAGCAGCCAGGGTTGGTGGGGTGCATTGAGATGAGGATTAAGACTGGGTATGGTGGCACATGCCTGTAATCCCAGCTCTTGGGAGGATGAACATAGGTGGATCTACTACAAGTTGGATCTACATAGAGAGACCTTGTAGACGCCCTACTAAATTAAAAAAAGAAATTATTAAATGGCTCCCTAATGCTCAATAATTAAACCTATCATTCAAAACTCACCACACCTTGGTTCAAGTCTTCTTTCTAACTCATTCTCATGTTAACCCCAAGCTGCAGCCGAGCAGAAGTTGTCCTGAGTTCTTGCCATACTGCAGTTTTCTGCCTCTGTTTACCTTCATGGTTTCTTCTTCATGGGGTGCCCTGCCTTGTCTGCTCCTCTCTGCATGTATGGATCCTGCCCATCTGATATGGTTCGTGTCTAGTTGTCCCCCCAAAGCCTCATGCAGTTATGGGGTGGACTTCTAGAGGTTGTGATTAATCCGTGATCCAATGCTGAGATTCTGGGTATGAATGCTGCTGGGATTATGGGTATGAGTGTGACAGCCACCTTGGGGCAGATAGCCTGAAGGCAATATCAGAAGGCAGGAGAGGCTGGCCTCTGTTGCTGCTGCCGCACTCCTCCCTCTGATCTTTGCTGTTTTCCACTGCCATGAACTACTGTCCTCTGCCAGGTACCACTCTGTCAACTGATTATGGACTGAAAGCTTCACAAACTCCAAGCTAAATAAATCTTTCCTTCCTTCACTTGGAGTGTTGAGTATGTTTTCTCAGCAATGAGAGAAGAGTGAGACAGTGTGTTAGCTATTATATATGTACATAATTTCTGTGGTTTCTTTTTTTTTTTTTTTTTTTTTTTTTTTTTTTCAGCAACAAGAGAAAAGTAACTAAGATACCATCCTTTAAGATCTGGCATAGGTGCTACCTCTTCCAGTTGGGATGAATTCCTTCCCCACATGCCTGCCTTTGCCCTGATAGCTCACAGCAGTACATCCACTGGGTCATAGACGAAGAAGCTGGGCCATGGACCCAGACATCTCAGTCAGAGTGGCAGCTGTGGCGCCATGCACACCCGACTCTGTGTGCTTCCTTCTGTGATGCTGGGTAGAAGGTAGTGTTTATGTCTCAGATATCTCTGAGGGTGTCAACGAGAAGACAAGTGTAATGTGTGTAGCATGGTGCTGTCTACTTGGCAGCGGTTCCAGCAATACTCTCTTTTGCTTGACTACCACTTTGCACAGTGTGGAGATTTAAAGAATAGGCCTGTGGCTCGACTTAGTATTTATTGCATGTCTCAAATCCTTTGCTAGTTGTGAGGATAAACAAAGATAAAGAATACATAGCGTCTGCCCACAAGGAGTTGAGGATCAAGGATCAAGATGAGAAGAAGGACAAAAATGGCCACACGTTGGGCTAAGGCAGTGAACATGGGATATCCTCGAGGATATAACTTGGACAGTGCTGTCCTGAGGGGTGGGGTTGACAAAACGGGGCATCCCCACCACTGACAGAGCCTGGATGTGGGTAGTGGCGGCCAAAAGAGCTGGAGCTGAAATACCAAGAGATAATGTGCAGTGAGTGTCAGGGTGGGGTGGTGGAGAAGGAGATAAAAGGGAGGAACCAGTTCTGGAATCAGGCTCATTGGGTCAGAACCAGCATGGTCATTCCTAACTGTGTGCCCTTACACAATTCCTTTACCTCTCCATACTTTAGTTTCTTCACCTGTAAAGTGAAGAGAATAAATGGTACACACCTCAGAAGGTGGTTGTAAGTGTGACAGGGCTCGGGAACAGATCACACCTAGGACGGGGCCTGTCTTCTCTGTTGAGCTCAGGCATGGTTAGTTGTGATCTAGGAACTCCGAGATCTCACTGATGCTTCAGGTTGGATGCCTTCTTCTCTGCCTGAGTAGAGAGTATTTAATGCAGGTAGAGACATCAAGG
This sequence comes from Octodon degus, assembly GCF_000260255.1. NCBI lineage: Eukaryota > Metazoa > Chordata > Mammalia > Rodentia > Octodontidae > Octodon > Octodon degus. The sequence goes on along the minus strand of NW_004524643.1, from coordinate 8,821,821 downwards.
CTGAGAGCAGCATCCCTTAGAGGGCCATAGGCCTCTCTGCTATCTCTTTGGGGATGCATTCCACAAGAGGTTTGTCCTCCTCTTACCTGCAGAGAGACCCCTGTCTTTCAGAACACACACTGCTGCAGCCCACATCTTGGATTCAGAGATGCCCCTCCCTCTGCTGGGTGTGTGGGTCGGGCCTGTCACTGGTTGGAGTCTTTATCTCAGAATTTTAAAGTTCTCTAGTGTTACAGCAATAGGTTCTGCTCTCCTGGGCTCTCTCCCAAAATTTCCACCCCAGGAACACCCCTCGCCACCCCCCATCCCTGTCATTATGCATGGACTGAGAGATCTGATACGACAGGGATGGGTGCGACTTGGCCAGCCAATTTCTGTGGCCCTGGCGCTCAGCCCTTGGGAGACTCAGCAGCACTTGACAACCTGCACCTGGGTTTCCTGGTTCCTTGAGAATATTCCTTGGCCAGTGCTGTGCTGAGAGGTGGGGGTGACCGAACGGGACATCCCCACCACTGACAGCCTGGATGTGGGTAGTGGCTGCTGAAAGAGCAGGAGCTGAAATACCAAGAGATAATGTGCAGTGAGTGTCAGGGTGGGGTGGAGAAGAGGGAGATAAAAGGGTGGATTTACTGAAAGGAATCTTGTAAATAACAGCTTAAACAAGTTCCTGGAAGGGAAGGACTATTTTTATTCCAGAAAAGGAAGCCTCCACCAGAGCCGAGTGGGTCGGGGCTCCATGGGTACAGTGTGTGTGTGTGTGTGTGTGTTACTTATGGAGGCAAGGGTGAAATACAGCAAGGTCACTCTGAAGTCAGTGTGTAGCTGCCTGTCTCCAGTGTCTCTAGCTCGCCTGTGCTAGGGTATGTGGCTGTGAGCATGGGAATGACCCCAGGCCCAGCCTCAGCACCCTCCACCTCCCGCAAAGGCCGACTCAACATTGGCACCAGTTAGGGGCTCTTGAGTCTCCTGGTGTCCGCTGCGATGGGGAAGGCTTTTCTCCCTTTAGTGTCCCAATTCATCTTTTTAGGTTTCCCAAAGGGGGAATCCTTTGCTAGTCTCGTACGTGGTTTTTCTGGTTTGCAGGTTTTGGGGCTGAGAGCCTGAAAGTCCTCTGAGGGACATTGGTAAACACCCCTGCTCAAAGCCACAGGCCCCTGATTTCTCTTTACACCATGAAACAACCCCTGTCTGATGCAACCCTGGGGACATGGCATGTTTGGACAACTGTTCACAATCTGGGACACAGAGCCACTGGGCTTTCTTTTTTCTTTTTTTTCTGGCGAAACTGGGGATTGAACTCAGGCCCTTGCACTTGCCAGGGAAGTGCTTATTCCACTGAGCCATCTCCCCGGCCCCAACTGGGCTCTTTCTTACCCACCAAAGCAGGACTCCTGAGACCTGGGAGGCCATGTGACTCATGGGTCCTGGGCAAGGGGAGGTACTGCACCAAAGCCCCTTTCGGACATTGCCTGAGCAGATGACTTTGACCAAATCACTGCCAAGCTCCCTTTTATTTAATTCAAGAGGCAAATAAATTACCTTCCCTTCAGGATTGTCGTGGGAGTTTGCTGTGACGCATGTGAGGGAATGGCCTGGCGTCTGGCAGGTCCTAACAGTGATAGCAGCAGCTTCCATTGATTTCCCGGCTTACTAAGTGCCAGACACTGCGGAGAGTTCTTTGCATATTTTAGTAGGGTGGGCTTTCCCTCTTTGCTTATTTTTCCATACAGAAGTCTTCTTATTTATTTTCTGTTTACAAAAACTGATTTTAGTCTCCCATTTTGCTTGATGGCAGACACCCACTTCGGTCCCCACCGGGGAATCTCTACCGCCTCAGTGGTTTTAAGCTAGTTTGGGTTTCAGCTCAGTAAGTTCCGGTTTCTTCTCTCTTTCCTCCCCTCAGGTTCTGTGGCTGAGAAGTAGCCCGTTGTGGGAGTAAGGGAAAGGCCGAGGCTCTGGCCTCCTCATCATTCTTTTCCTCGTAATGGTGGCTGCCAGGATGGAACCCCTGGGCTTCAGGGTCACTGCCATCTGTCTCCCCAGCATGTTGGCACTGACTGCTATGCCCCACCTCCTCCTTCACAGTTCTTGCTGTCTTCTCTGGTGACACTTTTCTTCCTGAATTGTAATGCCATCTCATAGGGTCCATGGGAAACTTGCTTTCTGCAGTGGTGTGCTGGGGCCACTGGAGACAAATATATACCCAAGGCCTCTGAACACCACGGAGCCATCTCTCCTGCTAGGTGTGATGGAAGTAGAGTACATGTTCAAATTTAAATTTTTTTTATGACAGTTAAAGACATATGCACATGAATGCCCCTGAAAATACTCCCCTTATCTTTGGTCACACTTGTCCCATCATTCTTGCCACTGTCTGAAGCAGTTCTGGAAATCCTCTTCTGTGAGTGTCTTTAGATGCTCTGTCCTGGCTGCCTCAGTGCCTACAATTGGTTCAAAACATTGACTTTTCATAGTCATCTTGACTTGGGGGAACAGCCAGCTATCTCACTGTGTCAGACCCAGTGGCCAAGGTGGGTGAGGACACTCTGTAATAATTTCATAAGCCTGTCTCACCCTTGGATTGCACCTGACAGCAGAATCCACTGTATTTTTTTTTATCACACCTTGCAGGCACATGCATAAAAAGGACTTCCAGAAAATGGTAAGCATAAGAGGATCACTATGTTTAAAGTGACAGGCATATGTGGAGAGGTATTAATGGTGATATGTCTTTTACGATAACATTTCTAAAGACTTGAACATTCACCATATATTTTAACCTTGCCTCCTACCACCCTCTGAGCCTGTGTGAGCTGCTGTCCTGCCGATGGCCAGCCTGGAGCACAGGGACAAGGCCTCTCCTCTTGAATTCCCAGATCTCATGGCCATGCTTTCCTTCCACTGCTGCCGCCTGGGGGACAGAAAGGGCATAGTGGAAGGGCCACTTCTTGGAAAGTACTCTTCTTTTCTCTGTGATGCCGTCTTCCTCCTCTCTGGCTTAGAGGATTTTATGGGGATGGATGTTGAAACAGGAAAAACTGGTTCTACTTGATCACATACTCTCCTAAATATTTTCTGCCTCACTTCTGGACTGAGAGCGTGGAACTCTACAGCCAAGAACATGATGTCTTTGTTCTCTGGTTCTATCATGACAGCTTCTCTGACGTAGTAGGGCCACCAGTCTAACTGCCCCCATGGGAAATCCTTCAGCTGAAAACAGGAAATGCAAGCAGATGAGTAAGGGGACCATCACCATCTCTCTGGACAGACACTGTTTTCCTTAATCCTTCAAATTACCCTATGAAGTAATTTCTATTATTAACTCATTTTTCACATGATGAACTATGGTTCAAAGAAGTGATTCATGCTGATCAGATTCATTCAATCAACGAATACTTATAGAGGTTCACTTGGTGCCAGGCACTGCTCTGCACTTTCAAAAATATAGTAGCGAACAAAACAGACAAAATCTCTGTTCTTGGGGGCCTGGCATTCAAATAGGGTGTGGAGAACAGGGAAGAAAGACAAAGGAAGAAAAGCAACAGGGAACTGAGTAATTTAACCTGTGCAGATAAGTTTTAGGAATACATAGTAATCATAGGGAAGGGATACCAACAAGAATGTGTCCTTAAAAAGGTTCCATCAAGATGGATCAAGAGAAACCAAGATGGTTTCTCTTTGCTATTGAAGAGAAACCAATTCCAGAAAGCAGCAGAAAAAGTAAAAACAACAGTCCTGAGCTGGGAGCAATTAGCTGAGTAGCTAAAGGAAAAGAGGAGACAGGAGCTGAACCCAACCCCAACTTCTTCCCCACTGTCTTGCAGAGCTCAAGTTGGGATAGTCATGACTGCTGTTATTGTGTCCTCGGCTTTGGCTTGACATCCAGTGCCCTTCCCCTTTCTGAGTCAAATGGCCCAGACACTCTCTCTGAGTTCTCTCTATAGCCATTGAACAGATATTTGTCCCTGGTGAATCCAACAGAAATATGACAGAGCTGGGCAGAAGAGAAGTATTTTGTGGCTGTAGTAGTTGAAAAGCATCGCTGGTGGCTATGATGAAAGCCAAGTGGGACACTGCCCAGGGCTGGCTGTAAGTGCGCTACAATCAGGGTTGGGTGAGGCAGGGTGCACATGTGCAGCTGACCAGATCTGTGGTGCGACCTCTGTGTTGTTTGTGGCAAAGTTGCATAGCCCTGAGCCAGGTTCCTGAGACTTCATGGCTGTCCATCAAACTAGCTACTACCCATCTTTCTCTTTCAAAAGTAACATGGGCTTTATTTTTAGTTTGATAGAAAAAAAAAAAAAAAGACGGAGTGACAAAAACACTTTCTTTTTTATTCATGTACCCTAGCCCTTAAATATAGACTTCGTAATTTTTCTAAGGTTTGCATGATGATAAGTAAGAAATAGAAATGTTATTAGCAAGGAAGTGAATTTCCTTGTGGCTGTGGAAAATAACAAAAAAGCTATTTCATTTTTGTTTTCCTATTTCAGAATATAAGATGGGAGATGAGGCTGCTTGCTGTTTTGACACCGTCAGGCATGTCTCAAATACCCTGGGTCGTTCGCACACTACTACAACAGGGTCTCCGAGCAACTGAACACAAGTGGTCCCTATTCCTCTCCTCCACTTAGTCCTCTGAGCAGCAAAATGATCATCATCCTCTCGGAACATTTCACTTCACCTGCAAAATAATCTTCATTTTCTTCCTTAAAATACATTTACTAAGATGAACTAATTTAAAATTTAAAATAACACACCTTCTTCAGATATTGCCTCTTAAAGGTAGTCATGTTAAATCCTGTATTTCCCCTTTTAACTTTTTCCTTTGATTTTATCTTTTATTTTACTGAGTAGGGACAAAATTTGAAGAACTATACAGTGTTAGCAATCTTTCATCCAAGATTGTTCTTTTTCCAGTGGTGGCAGCTTCCAAGCTATGATTCCTGATCTGCTAGAGCTCAAATTATGATACTCAAATTACAGAAGTTATGGTTAAGTCAATTGCGGAATAAAATCTGAAGAATGAAATAACACAAAAGCCAACTGGACCCAATAAAGTTCTCTGGTCCCCATCTCCTCATGTCCCCTTTCCTAGAAGCAATCACTTCACAGTAAGAAGCTAACAGTTGTGTTATAGACTCCTGTGACTCTGAGCAGTAGTTACCTTTTGAGGGTTCATTTAGGCGTTCTCTACAGACTTCCCATGAAGGAAGATGAGGATGTAGCTTTTTGCTTCCTCTGACCCAAGCCACACTAGTTCCATAGTGCACATCTTTCTAATTATAGTATAGTGATATTATAATTTTGAGAAATATTCAGTGTTTATATTATTATCCTCATGTAATGATTTTTACAAGCGATTCATTTAGCAAGCTTATTTTTCCTTTCCCTCACAACATTTAGTTTTTCTTGGAGTTAATGTTTGACCTTTTTTCTCCACTTGCTTGGTACTATATGTACAAATCAGCAATGAAATTGCAAACCCTTTGCCAAATATTTAAATCTCCTTTCATGACTCATTTGCATGAGGTCTTCTAGCAATTTCTCTCCAGGAGGCTCCTGACCTCCTCCTATTGGTCTCTGCTTTGAGTGTCGCAGCTTCCAGGGTCCAGCAGCTGCCTTCACCTCTCCCCCACCTTGGTCTCCTTCTGTGCTAACTTCCCTTCTTCCCTCATTTTGTTGGAGTGCATCCTCTAGTGGCTTCCAAGAAAGCTGAAAGAAAGCTTCTGTAGTTTTGCTGATCTAAGAATGTTTGTTGTCTGTTAGAAGTGCTGGTCATTTATTTGCCATTCCAGTATTTATCTTATGTTTTACTCTTAGTACTTCTTTGCTATCATGAAAACTTTTTCTTGGTTCAATTGTTTTGAAACATTTAATTTTCTGAGTATTGCTTAATCTTAATTTTTGTTCTAAGATTTATACTGTATCTTTGACTTAACAATTTATTTAAAAGACATTGTATGATATCTTCTCCTATTATTAGAAATTTTAAAAAGTATATTTCCATTTTCTGTTGACTTAAAAAAAAACCCAAAAAACAGAGGTTTGTACCTATGTTGTTTGCTTATTATTTATTGCCTATATCTTGTAATATGAGAAACTATTTTGGCAGTAACAATACACAATGTACTAACCATTGTTACTCTCCTAAAAAAAATAAAGTATCAGAACATAAAAAAATAAAAAATAAAAATAAATAAATAAA
>NW_004524643.1:8781517-8815513 GCF_000260255.1 Octodon degus | reverse complement strand
GAAAAGAATGTTAGTTGTACCTTCGTACTTTATCCCTAGTCTGAGAACAGAGTAGCACTGCTCTTTCACCTTCCAACCACCACCTTGATAGTGGTCACAAATCAATCTGATCCCTGAGCCTTTGTGATATGTTCCCCCCGTTCTGCACCCCAAACTTGCAGGCCTTAAATCCCATTCACCTCAGCTGTCCCCCTCCTGGGCATTTTCCCAAAACTGAAAGCATCATACCGTAGTGATGTATGTGCACCCATGTTTATAGCAACACAGTTTGTCACAGCCAAATCTTGGAAACAACCCAAATGCCCATTAGCTGAGGAATGGATTAAAAAGATGTGGTATTTTTAGATAATGGAGTATTACTACGAAGTATATATTAAGTATTATAAAGAAAGACAAATTTGAGGCCTTTATAGGTAAGTGGATGCAACTAGAGGCTCTAATGATAAGTGAAATAAATGAGACCCACATACATAAATATCATATTGTCTCCCTAGTGTGAGAACCCACAAGATAAATAAAACCTGAAAGGTATAATAGATACAGTAAAACTGAAAGAAACTGAATTAAGGATTAAATAACAAAGATGAGGGAAAGGAGAAAAGATAGGAAAAAAGGACGGGAGAAAACCATGCAAGTATGTATACAAGATGGCTGTGATGATTGTACTAATAATTTCCATCAGTTTTTTGAAAATAGCAGTTAGTATTTAGAATTTTCACTTTGACTAACTCTGTACGCTGATATCTACAATCTGAGTAACTACATTGAGGGCAGCAATGTGTAATACAAAACCCATGGCTGAATGCCTCTCATGTTGACCTTCTAAATGTGGACTATTTCTAATGTCTTGCCAATTATTATTGCACTCTCTTTAACATAAATTTTTATTTTATTTCTTTGGGTTTTTTTTCTTTTTTTTTTTTTTTGTATGTTAGGGAAGGGTCTACAGGATGTTCAGTGTCTCACTACTAGATCAGAATCACAGTGAACTGCTTGTTTACAGCCTGCCAAGAGCTGGGATTACAGGTGCACACCACAACGCCCAATCTTGATTGTTATCTCAGTGTGCCCCCCGGTGGGGGGAGCGTGGCAGGCCTGGGGATTGAACCCATGGCCCCTGTGCATGCTTGCAGGCACTTTTATCCACTGAGCTATTTGGCCAGCCCCCTTAAAATAAATTTTTTAAAAAGTAAGAAAGACAAAAAAAATCAAGGTTTATTGAAAGCAAGCATTAATATTCAATTATCTGTCCAGTCTTGCATAACTATATCTGTTAATCTGAGCAACAGATTTGACAATAAAAATAGGTAATATAACAACTGTTGTGAATTTGTTATTCTTGTTTTGAAAATCTATAACGTATAAATATTGTCACACATTACCCTGTTTCTGTGTTTCTGCTGTTTGATTTTATTCTTCAAAATAAAGTGAAATAAAATAAATTTAATAAAGATATCCTTTTCTGTGGTGTTTAATATTTTTTAATCCATTGAATTACCCTTGGATCATATTTTTGGTTATTGTTTTTCTTTCATCAAATTTCCTAGAAATTGTATTATGGTTTTAGTATTTGGTTACTAGATTACTTATGCTTCAATTATTTTATATTTGACTATCTGATTTTTCCTCTGTATATTTTCTTTTTAAAATTATTTATTTATTCATTTATTTATTTATTTGGTACAGGGTCTCACTAGTGCAGCCTGGACTTACAGTGATCCTCCTGTCTCGGCTTCCCCAGTGCTAAGATTACAGACATGTGTCATTGTGCTAGATTTCAGGGCTGGCATGGCATATAGTACTGGGGATGGAACTTGGGTTCTTCCACTTGCCAGGCAGGTGCTTAGACCATGGAGCTGTCTCCCCAGCCAATCTCTCTATACTTTCTGAGAGGCTGTAATTCAAAACTTTTGGGGCAAGGGAGATAGCTCAGTGGCATTAGCGTTTGCCTAGCAAGTGCAAGGTCCTGAGTTTGATCCTTGGTACTGAACAAAATGACAAAAGCACTTAGTAGGTTTTTCCTTTTTGTTGTTACATCTTTAATTTCTAAAATATTTTTACTCTCTGAATATTTTTCCAGCTTTTTGCCTATTTACAATATTAAATTTGTAAGGATACAACTGTTTGGTATTTTTAAAGTTTTCTTCTCACCAGGAACTCATGTAAAAAATTAGGATGCCAGAAATCTTCCCTTGGTGTCTGGATATCTGATACATTTTGGTTGTCTGACTTTCAGAAGAGGGGAAAGCAAACCTGAACAGAGGCATTAGACACATTATCACATATGTCAACTCTGAGTTTAACAGTAGAGTGATTGACCAATGCTTTTACTTAGAGAACTATTTGTGTTGGTTACTTGAGTTCTCTTTGGTTCTGTGTCAGATTCCCAGAAAAATCAATTTTTGTCTCATTCTTGGAGTTGATATGTAGTATGTTCTATCAAGCTTCAATGCAGAATTGAAGAGAAAAATAAAACAGGACCAACATTCACTAAGAAAAATTTTACTCACTCCTCATTTTAATGTAGTATATGTATTTCAATTATGGTAAGTGATTTGCAGCTTAAACCCCCTACTTTTTTTTTTTTTTTGTAATTTTTAGTTTTTGTACTGGGGATCGAACTCTGGACTTTGTGCTTGCTAGGCAGGCACTTATGCCACTGAGCTGTCTTCCCAGTCGATACTCTCTGCTTATAGCAGAGGCCCTTAAACTTTGCTGGAGGACTTGTTAAATCACAGAATGCTGCGTCCCTCCCTAGAGTTTCTTCCTAAATAAGTTAGAGGCAGGGCCCAACAACGTGCACATCTGACACGTTCTCAGGAATCCAGAACTGGTCCTCTAGGGTTCACAGAAAGAGTGGACCCCAGGCTTTAACAGGTGAGCATGAACCCGACCTGGCTCTGGATCTCATTGATTGTTACACAGACTTCCAGCCCAGGTCACCTGATTTTGACACCGTCTTTACCCCAGTTTCCAGAATTTCTTAGCTGTTTATAAACTCCTAAGTTTTAGCACAAGTCCTGCGAAAGAAGCTCTGTTGTCAATTGACTTCCCACTGCTAGTTTAGGAATCAGCTTTCTCAGGTTCACTAAGTTGGACGTTTTATATTCTCTTTATATATTAATTTTATTGAGAAAGAAGTAGCAATGAGACAGTTTCAAAACAGGTTAGTAAGACAGTTACAATAATTAATACATTGCATATTGTTGTCTTTGCAGTAGTTATTCATAGTATAAGATGCAGAAATGATAATTTGTTAAATTGCTTAGGGTGAGCTAGAACTTTGTATGCCCCTATCTTTTTGTTTGTTTTTCTTTTTTTATTAATTTTATTGAGAAACAAATAACAATGAGACAGTTTCAAAACCAATTAATGGGACAGTTTCAATAATTATACATTGTATATTATTGTCTTCATAGTGGTGATTCATAGTACAAGATGCTGACATGATATCCTGTCCAAACACTAGTACAAATCTTTCTTCTCATTGAATTGAGAGAAAATAGCTGTATATCTATCCTAACTATTTTGTATATACAGATACAAAATGGTCCTTCATTTATATCCCTTTTTTTATTTAGTTTTGTCAGATATGGGTTTTCCATTGCCATTCAAATATTGTAGGTATGTGAATTCAGCAAAATAATCCAATATAGTCCAGTAGTCCATAATAGTAGTGGGTTACCCATAGGACTGGCAATGTCAGAAGTTGTTGACTTGAGCCTTTAACAACTCAGCATATTAATATGGCTTACTTTTTATACCTCAATTTTATACTTTTCTTCTGGGTGGTTAAGACCAAGATAAAGCAAGACCTATATAACAAGAAATGTAGCTGTCATATCTGACAAGGTCAGTAAAATCCCTTTAGGAGTTAGCCAGAAACCCTGTACCACAGTTTGTAGATCCTTTGTCAGCGTCAGCCATGTAGATAAGTCATGGCCATTGCTTGACCAGGTTGCTCTCTGTAAAAGCCTGAGAGAATGTTTTATTTCCAGGTGACTTTCCTTAGGCACACTCTACATCATCGATCACTTTCCTCTGTGGCCCAGTAATCTACTTGATCAGAAAACTTGGGACACCACTGAGTTACAGGATGCTACAGTACAGGTTCTTTTATATCCTGAGTCCTCACTGACCTTGAAAGGCTAGGGTCAAAATGTTGGTTGTCCTTGTAGCCCTTCTTTTTCTCTAATTTTTGGCCTGCAAACTTAAGTTGTTAACCCTCCAGAAAAGAAGCCTAATGATATTATTACCCTATAACATGCGCAGTTGAACTTAACCTCACTATCTGTCTGAATATTAAACATCTTAGACGTAGCATGGAACAAGTATTTTCCATCAAGTATTGATATGTTAAACTTCAAATCCCTACAGAATATGAAAAAAAATTAAAAAATAAAAAAATATTTTAAAAAATTGGAATAAACAATTACATATTTTTACATGAAAATTTAGAAATTTAACCATATATAGCATTGTAGAAGGACAGTCCCATGACATTTTTTTCTTGTCTCTTGTTTTCATTTATTACTCTTCTTTTTTAAACAAACATTTAGTTGAGAGACAGCATAGCAGTAATTGATATGACATGACAAGCAGTATGTATTTAGAAGACCAGAATGACAGGCATTCTAAGCATGACCCAAGTATTACACAGTGCTATTCAGTGCAGTTGCTTAGTTCACAGGTATCAGCATATATAGTTAGTGAGGGTGAGAATCCTACCAGCTAGTTTCAAAACATGACAGGGTCAAAACCATACATTTATAAGCACAAGATGGTCAAGGCAGTGATCCTGAGAATCTTCAGCAGGTTTTTGACATTTTATGTTTGATTTTTAATTTACGAACTTTCTGTTTGTTGTTGTTTCTCTCCTAGATTTTGTTCCTTTTCTAGTGGCTCACTTTTAAAATCCCTTCACTAGGCACCAGGATAGTTGTCTTATCAAAGGCTCACTTGGTGTTAAGCCACATGTTAACTGTCCTATCAAAAACTCACTTGGCTTCTTGGCATATGCAAATAGGCGATCAGGACAGTGTCTTTTGATTGGTTGTTACCAATTTTTAATGCCAATTAAGGATTGAAAAGAGCATTTGTTTTGTTTCATTTTGCTTTGCTTTGGCCTTTTGAGACAGTGTCTCACTATGCAGCTCAGCCTGGCCTCCAGCTCACTTTGTAACTCAGGCTGGTCTCTATCTTGCAACGACCCCTTTGCCTCCACCTTCTGAGAGCACCTCCATGCCTGGCTGAAAAGAGCACCTTCTGTCTGTTCCTAAAAGCAGTGCCAGTGTCAAAAGAAGGATTGAAAATAGCACTTTTCTGAGTGGCTCTATGTACGGGGATGACAGCACCACCATTCGAGGGCATCTCTCTGGGAAAGTCTCTCGTCCTTTTGCTGTCCTAGGAGGACTTCCCAAACTGTTTCAGAAAGTGGCAAGAAAGATGACACAGTGTGTTGGAGGGAGTGTTTCAAGGAGGATTAATGGGTAATATGTTTTTAACTGCATTGTTTATTAAAATTTAAATATTCATCATACAAAAAATCCCTTCAGTATCAATTTAGTGAGATTTAAGGAGAGATAAAAGTATAATGAATGCACCTAATCTCTTATCTTTAACTAAAACTTTTCATACATTTTTCAACTCTGGAGAATTCTCTTGTTCTATAAAATGTAACTTCTCTTTCATTTCTGTTACGTTTTTTATCAGAAACTTCAATTAGATATAGGCCTCTCAATCTATCCTTTACCTCTTTTAACTGTTCTTTGTGTTAATTTAACAAAGTCATCTGTTTTTCTTTTTCAGCTGAAATCCAGGTGTACTCCTTGTTATAGTCTAGTCTACTAACTCTCATTTTAATTATATCTGTTTTGGAGTTTATTCATTATTTTTGTTCAGTGATCACCTCAAGTGCTCACCTTTTTATTAATTTTATTGAGAAACAAATAGCAATGAGACAGTTTCAAAACAGATTAGTAGGACAGTTACAATAATTAATACATTACATGTTGTTGTCTTCATAGTAATTATTCATAGTACAAGACACAGACATGATATACTGTCCAAACACTATTAGTACATATCTTTCTTCTCACTGAGTTAAGAGAAAGTAGCTGTATATCTATCCTAACTATTTTGTGTATACAGATACAAAATGGTCCTTCATTTATATACCCTTCTTTTGTTTAGTTTTGTCGTGAACTGGTTCCTTTTCACATATACTTATTCGTTTCCTGACTCTGTTAGTTTAATTTCCTTTCATAGCATGAAATACTTAACACCTAAAACTTACCGAAGGAGAAGGATTTTTGGCTCACAGTTTTTGGAGGGTACAGTCCATGGCTGGTTGGCTGCAGAGCAGAAATTGCATGATGAAGGGGCATGACGGATAAAGGGCAGTTAGAAGGATAGTGAAAGTGGAGCGGGTGTGGGACAGGGACACATCCTTCCTCGTCAGCTCCTTGGTGGCCAGCTTCTTCCAGCAGTGTTCCCTGTGAACACCACAGTCAACTTTGAACTCATCAATGCACTAATCCACTGATGAATACAGAGGTCCCTGAGGTAATCACCTTGCAAAAGACCAACTTCTTAAGAGGAGATTCCTGTATTGGGGAGCAACTTTTATCTAAATCATAACGTTGACTTTTTGGTTCATTGTTTCTTTTTCTTTATTTAATGAATGTATTTCCTACTTGTTCTTTTTGGGTATTTTGAATACTTACACATTCCAATTTTCATTTTCTGTTAGCAATCTTCACTGGACTTTGGTTTCTTTTTCATACTCTTGGTCAATAGGATTATTTTACACAGGAGATTTTCTTATAAGCCATTTTATATTCTATATTTTGAGCTTTTCTCTCCCCTACATTATGGTTTTTTCCCTGGCATTATTTCAGAGCTTCTGTCACATAGGTGGCCCAGTCCATTCTTCTCCCTTTTATCTTCCTCCTGTAGAGAGCACCAAACTTTCTCTCTTCCTCAATGTTATAACTTTTGAAAGAGCAGAGTGTCTCTATGTGGGAATCCTAAGCCTGCCTAGCATTGTCTGTCAGTCTAACTTCTGGAGTTCATTGTGTGGTGTGTTGGTAAATGCCTAAGAATAGAATGGTGTTACCACTTAATAAAATAATTCTTTGATTTTCAGGTGTCTGGCTATATATCTCTATCTCAGTAGGTACCAAACTTGGATGGGGGTAGGGAGAAATATCTTTGCTCTCTAAAGCCCCTAATTTGCCCATATGTTTAGAGTTAAAGGGTGTCATCAAAATTTGAACTTACAAATTTTTCATTGAAAGTATTTTTATTCCTCTAATGCTTTTATCTTTAAAAAAAATGTATTTGATACAGGGTCTCACTACACAACTCATAATGAGAACTCATAGTGATCCTCCTGTTTTTAGCCTCTCCAGCACTGAGATTACAGGTGTGCACCACTGCACCTGGTCTCAGTGGCTGGGTCAGTGTGCCCAGGGGTGGGGCCAGTGTGGCATATGGTGCCGGGGATGGAACCCTGATCCCTATGCTTGCCTCAGCAGGTGCTTAGTTTGCTGAGCTATCTCACTAGACCTAATGTTTTTATCTTAAATCTAATCTGCATTCTTTTTTAGCTCATGAATTCAGTATGTTAATATGGGGGATTGCTGATGCATGTGCAAGTGTAATATAAAAGATAGATGTTATATAGCATACACCACATGTTTTACATTTTATATATATATATATATATATATATGTAATTGCTTACTATGCTAGTGTTTACTTAGACTTACCACATTTGTTGTCACTGAAACTGAACCTAAATTCTTCCTTCTCACTCCAATGTACTTCTTCAAAATACAGTATTAGATCATTTTTCAACATGAAATTCTTATTAGTGATAATTTTTTTAGTCATCATATGTGCAGAAATAACTTTCTCCATATACAACTAAAGAGTAAAACTTACCTGTGTATGGAATTCTAGATGATAATTATTTTCTTTCAGTACTTTGAATATATTATTTTGTTATGTCATAGTTTGGGGTTTTGCAAGGGGGAACAATTCAATATAGGCCACGTAGTTTATAGAATTATTTTATACTAATCACCCAAAGAGTCATATAAAAAAGAGTGCAGTAAATCTATTCACACACCAAAGACCAAAGAATCCAGCTGAGAGCCTGGATCGCACGGTAATGTCCTTCATGAACCCTGCTGAAGACCTCAAGCCTGTGGCAATGTGCACCATGAGTCCAACCAGAGGCCAAGATCCTACAACAATGTCTCATGTAAGCCTGTTTCATGGATCTGCACTGGGAAGGCCCAAAGGTCAGTGGTGGAAGCTACAATGTCTGCACAAGCAGGTTGCAGGATCTGTGTCCGCAGGCCAAGGAATCTGCACTGGTTCCTGGAAGTGATGCCCAAAGTAAGAACCAGAGCTCCCCCAAAGAGTACCACAGCCATCCTCAGCAGCAGTGATGTCCTGAACTCCTCAAGTAATGACAATAGCCTAGTTCTGATCAGGAAAGCCAACGTGACAAGTTTCTCTAGGAGACTGAGCAGTGCACCGTCTTCCCCTCCAGATCCAAGGAGCGATGCTCCAAGTGAAGATTTCACTTTGAGCCCCTCCTAAGCTCCCCAAGTGATCCATAGCCATTCTCAGCAACAGTAAGGTCCTAAGCTCTTTTGACTACAAGATCAGCCAAGTTCACAAGGCAAGCCAGCATGGAAAGATCCTCCAGGAACACCAACAGCCCCTGCAGCATCTCCTTTTCTTCTCCAGTGCTCATTTTTATGTTGTTGTTAACAATCTCCAGGTGGACCTCCCGCCCTCAGCTCAACACTAGTTCAGTTCAGCTGGGTGTTACAAATTGACCTCCAGTTGTCAGTCTACCACACGGTATATTCTGTTTTCCTCTGTTGCTGTTTAGAAGTATTCTATAATGAGCCAGGCATGGTGGTGCATACCTAATCCCAGCACTCGGGTGGCTGAGGGAGGACAATCATTGAGAGTTCAAGACCAGCCTGGGCTACAATGTGAGCTCAAGGCCAGCCTGAGCTACATAGCCTGAGCTCAAAAAGACAAAAAAAAAAAAAAAAAAAAAAAAAAAAAGAAAAGAAAAAATTCTGCAAATCACTTAAATTATCAAATTATTTCTTCTCATTGCTTTTGAGACTTTCCCTTTGGAGTTCTACAGTTTCATTATAACGTATCTTCCAGTTCTCTAATACCCTCTTTCCTTTTGTGTAATTTATAAACCAATCTACTGAGCTTTTCTTCATTTGTTGGCTTCAGTGGCTAAATTTGCTTTTTGTTTTTATTACTTTCTTTGGTTAATTTAAAAACCTGCCTGATTTTTCTCCTTGACATCTTCTTTTTTCATATATTTCATTTTTTAAAATCTAATGTTTTAATCTGTTAAATTTTTTGTAATTATATGTCAAGGCTTATATTGTTTAATGTTCTTGGGGAGATAGCCTTGGTCTTTTTATTTTTCCTGCACACCAGACTCATGGTGGATTTGTGTTTGTTGCATTTATTAGGAGTTACTTTCACTGTGAGTTACATAAATAATAATAGTGCACACAATAGAAGTTTATTGGCCTTGTGTGATTGTCCTGATAAGAGCAGTCCAGGCAGTCCAGGATTGACACGGTGACTCCAATTTTGTCCTCCTGGCCTGAAATAGAGCACTGGTCACCACATACATGCTACAAACATCAGGACGAACAAAGGGTGAAGGAGCAACAGGGAACATGCCAGCTGTCTTTGGAGGAAATCGATTGGAAGTCTCATGCCACAGCTCCCCTTATATCTTGTTTGCCAGAATATAATGATATGGCAGTTCATAACTTTCGAGGACTTTGAAAATGTCTAAGTCCTAAGCAAAGGAGGACAGGAGGGTGGGAATTTTGAGATAAATAGCCTCTACGGTACGCAAATCATTTAATATTGAGTTAGAAACGCACAGTCAGTGGAGCTTTATATGTGGGACTTCTATGACACCTGGATTGAGGTTCTATCCCTGCAGAAAGACTTCAGTCTTATCTGTGCCAGGAGCCCCAAGATCCTTTGCTAGGGATCTGCTTTTGTTGTTATTGCTTAGCTTGTGGGGTGTACAGAAAACAACATGGACTTCATAAATTTGAACTCCAGTCCTGTGTTCTATGTCCTTAAGGAGTATATTCTTGGAGAAGAGTTTTGGTTTACTCCTAAAGCTCACACAAGATACAGAAGCACTCTTGTACCCAGATGGCAGATGGGGGTGTGGCTTAAGTCTGTTCTTTTGCAGGTGGTATAACTTCCTGAGAGTGTTGGTTTTAAGTAGGGACCTTTGTTAAGGTGTCAAACTGTGCAAGGCCAAGGTTCCATTTTGGCATAAAAACACAAACACTTAGGTCATGATAATAGGAGCCCCTCTTCCTTTCCCTTTCCCCCCCCCCTCCTTACCTGCTTCCCAGGGCAGTTTCAGAGGCTGCACACAGGGATGATAGTACCTCTTTATATTAACCTTTTGGAGAAAACTTTTATTTATTTATTTATTTATTTATTTATTTATTTTGCATTTTAGGGAAGGGTCTACAGGGTGTTCAGGGTCTTACTACTAGATCAGACTTGTAGTGATCTGCCTATTGATAGCCTCCCAAGAGCTGGGATTACAGGTGCGCCACCACACCCAGTCTCAATTGCTGTCTCAGCATGCTCCCCCAGAGGCACAGGGCCAATCCAGCAGGCCTGGGGATTGAACCTCTGGCCCCTGAGTCTGCTTGCAAACTATTTGGCCAGCCCTTACTGTTTATTTTTAAATAAGCACAAGTTCAAAGGTAGGTTTTGCTTATCATTATGTTCAAGGATTTCTAGGGATTTTGTAGCAGGAAGTTGTGAAATTAACATTTGACCTAATGAAGGATATTGTCCCTAATATCTGTGTAATAAATTCTCATATTTAAATTTTTGGGCCAGCGACACAGCTCAGTAGACTAAATGCCTGCTTAGGCAAGCTCAAGGACCGGGGTTCAATCCTTGGCACCACATGCCATGCCAGCCCCACCAGCAGGCATGCTGGGCAGGCCACAGAGACTGGACATGGTGGTGCACACCTGTAATCCCAGAGCTGGGGAGGCTGAAAACAGCAGGATCACCATGAGTCTGATCTGGGTAGTGAGACCCTGTGCCAAATGCATTAAAAAGAAATTCCCTACTGTTTCTTGACACCAAGCACGCTGACCAATAGTATGTGTGTCAACATTTTTCCTCTTGGATCTGGGCTGATTCTTGATGGTCGCTGAGGTTTCATATTAGAGAGTTTAGAGACAGAGAGTGCCAGATGACTGCTTCTTGCTCCTGATGGGACACTCCACTACGTAGCTCATGACAGGACACAGATTCCACACAGATCACATGTTACCCTATGAACTCCCCAGGCTCCTGCAAAGGCTTTGCAGACTCCAGCTCCTGAACTCCCTTGGCCTGAGATCAGCAGCTTGGGGGTTCATACAATTAATAAAGAACACACTCAGTCCTAGGGCAGACTGAAGTTCATCTCATGGATGCCAACTGCAACAGATACTCAGAATTTGGCAGGAAGGTTTTGGTGCTTAGGGATGAAAACATACTCATCCTATCAGGGTAGGGAAGACCTTGTAATGCCTTAAGCTGGGACCAACTTTAATCCAGTGCTTCATAGGCCATCTCTGAGCTGCTTGGGGTCAGCAGAAAGACGCAAGGGTGGAGGAGGGCTGGAAGCACATGCCATGGAGGTAGCCTCCTCTTCCTTTTGGTCCTGGGGCTGCTGCTCACCTGCACAGTCAGTCCCTTTGGGATCCATCTGTTAACACCATTCTCCTTACTAAGGAAGCAAGGATGAGGATGCTGGTCACACCTACCTTAATGTGGCACAAAGACCACATTATTCCCAAGTGCTGAATATGCTTGGGAGAAGTACTATTATCTTCTTAATTGTACAAATGGAGACGTGGGGCTCAGAGAGATGCACTGGGTCCTTAGAGGTCACACAGCCAGGGAATGGCTCAATTCTGAGGCTGTGGACCCTAGAAATCATTTCCTTCCCACAATGCCACCAGTATATAAACATACAATAAAAACAGAAAAAAAGACAATAACAATTTGTATTTTCCCCCAGACAGCTGATCCACATACAGTACAGTATGTTGCTTACTTCCCACACGAGAGTCTCGAGTCCATAGCTGTTTTTTTTCTTATGCTTATTTTACACATGACAAAACTGGACATCACTCATTGCCCTTGGTTTAGCCAAGGCAGACTAGCCAATTGCAGAGCTGGGAGTTGAACCTGGCACTATCTGATCACAGACCCTGGGCTCTTTGCCGCTTGGTGTTTTTCTACAATACTCTCCAGATATTAGCATTCTCTCCTAAAATCCATATGCATTTAGACAAGGTTCAAATCAGTTAGTTCCCACTTTGCTGCTGAGATTCCTCTGTGCCGAAGGTGAGCACGGTGCTCTGGGCTTTATGCTTTCAAACCCAATGAGGCTGTTTTCTCTGCTTGCATGACAGCCCAGAATTGAGAACTGTGGTGCATATGGTGTTTGCAAAATGCTAGTTGTGTATGGGTGTTTAAACTTTAGTTTTGCATCTTTTAATTTATTTATGCAAGCAAGCTGCCTTTCATGAATTTTAATCTATGCTGTCTTAAAGAAGTGCTTTCCAAATGGGACAGCATTTGTGATCACCGCTAAGCCACTCTAACTGCTTGCAGGCCTGGGGAGAGAAGCAGCGGAGAATATTAGCAAGCTCTGCACTGTCCCTGTGTCATCTCAGGCATTGTGGCGTAAAATGCACTTCATGTCTAGGAAAAGGGGAAAAAAAGAAACAAAACAAAACAACTGTGAGTCGGGTCTTTGGTTATTTTTAATGCCGAGCAGCAGAACCACAGGGAATATTATGAGTTCCAAGATTTTCTGACAAGAGGGACTTGCCGCTGAAGTGCTTTCTTCAGGAGACAGACAGACTCTGCCACAAGTCTTTATTCATTTATTTATCATGCTTCAGTGCCTAAAAAAGAAAACACTTCTCTTGTGCAGGGGAAATTGCTTCAATGGATAGATTGCATTTAAATAATTTAAGTATAAAATTACTCGAACAGGCCAACTGATATTTTGAAAATGAAACAGTCACAATTACTTAGGAGCACTGGCAAAGTTCATGAGTAGGTGCGCAGAAGAGGCACTGGAGGGCTTCTGTCTGCCTTGGGGAGGGCTCTAAGTCCTGTCCCCTGGCTCCCCCAGAGGAAAGAGCTTTGCTCCATGTCAGGTCCTGCAGGGACAGAATGGACCAGGCAGCCCCCAAAGCCTAGAAAGAGAGGTAAACTATGTCTCATTTCTGGGCTTTGCCTTTGTTGAACAGCTAAATGAAGCATAAGAGACCTTAGAGCTATCTTCTCAGGCTCTGACTTCATCTATCTGAGCCTTTTGTCCAGCCTTCCTGGTCCTAGAGATTCCTGCCTGCACCACAGCAAGTCATGCAGACACCTAGGGCTGTCGAGGCAGACTGAGGTTTCAGAGGAGATCCAACCCAGGCCTTGGTGTATGACTGTGCAAAAAACATTGTTTACAGCACATGGCCCCCACGTGACTCAGGGGCTGTTCCTCCCAAGATGCCCTGTGGGCCTCAAGAGAGTCTCCATCCTTAGGAAGCTTCCACCACACTAATCATGCCTGTGGCTCTCTGTGGTCTGTCCCTTAATGCCCATATACAACCTTGTCCGACTGAGCAGACAACACTTCTTCAATTTGATTTCATGGTCCAACAGGGTCCAGAAAAGCTGGGCAAAGAAAAGACTGTGATCAAATGCATTTGCAAAATGCTACACACTGCATGATTCTGGCAATTCTACAAGCACCATGGCCTTCTAAAGGCTCAGAGAAGTCCTGCAGATAAAGGAACTGTTTACATTAAATTCAAGGTAACTACACAGGCATTCATTTTATTTGGCAATGAGAGTCCTCCTCCCCACTCTCACACCCAAGTACCCCATTAATGTTCTTTGGGAGAAGACTCATTGAAGCATGACTTAGGAAACCGTCCCAGGATGATTTTTCTTCCTTCCCTCAAACTCTATCGCCTCCCATCTTATTTTCCTCTGGACACTACATGGACTGGCTGTAATGGGTTCCAAGGTCTTTTTTGTTTACTGTTAACTGAATAATGAAGCAAATATACTGAGTGCTGAATTTAAGATCAATAAAGCATCATTCATACGCTTCATGATGCAGTCAAGACAGGAAACAGGCACGTGGCAGTAAGGGCTATCACCTCATGCCTGGTGCTTTAGTACGCATGCAGCAAGGACCAAGTGGGGGACTGAGGAGCAGATGGAGACAGCCCTGGACTAGCCTGGGAATGTCAGGCAAGGTCTCCCGGAGGACAGGCCCATGGCTCCTTGTCTGTTGTCATCATGCTTGGGGAGATTTTGCCTTCGAGGCATTTAGGGGAAGCATCATGCACGGGTATGAGCTGCAGCCTCTCAGCAGCCCCAGTGTTTACTTTGAAGAGAAAATGTCTGCTTTGTAGGCAAATGTTTTCAGCATGGAAATGATCATTGCAATTGCTGTGGTTGTCACAAATGTTTCATCAGAGCCGATAAAGCAGCTGAGTGTTGGCAAAATCGATGAAAACATCTTGAGAAGTGTTCGCTGCCTACTTAGCCGTCTGTGGCTCATCTGGTGTGAGGGAGGAGGGGAAGAAGGCGGTGAGCTGAGGCCACACATGAGATGCAGAGAGGCGGTGTGGCAGGGTGGAGGGGTGGACAGGCTTTGGAGACATATTGCCTCCTGGGGAACATGGCTCTAACTCTGAGGAACACTGTGACCTCGGACGGAATACCTAACTTCTCTGTGCTTTTGTTGCCTCCTTTGGAAACTGTAGGTATTAACAGTATAGGCTGAGTATCCCTTATATGAAATACTTGGGACCAGAAGTGTTTCCAATTTTAGAGATTTTTGGATTTTGGAGCATTTCCATAGACTTTAACTGTTGAGCATCCCTAATTCAAAAAATCAAAATCTGAAATGCTCAAGAATCCAAAAGATTATGTGCATAGTGTTGGAGCATTTTGGATTTTACACTTTGGGCTTAAGGATGCCCAACCTGTAGCGACTTTAGTGCTATTATAAGTTTTTAAATGAGCTGGGAGTGGTGGCGCACACTGTAATCCCAGCACTCGGGAGGCTGCGTCAGGAGGATCTTGTGAGTTTGACACTAGCCTGAGTTGCACAGTGAACCGAAGGCCAGCCTCAACTACATTGTGATAACTTGTCTCAAAAAGGAAAATATAAATATAGATAGATAAATAGATATAGTTAAGTGAGACAATATATCTAATGCATTTAACACTTAATATTTACTGACATAATAATTATTTGTAGTCAGAAACCTTATACTCATGTGTCTTATGTGACAGTGCACCATTCATTCCACAGGTTTGTTGAGCACTGTCCACTGTCAGATGCTGTTCTCAGGGCCAGGGACCCAGAGGTGAATAGGACAGGACAGGCTCCTGTTTTCTTGGAGTTCTCTTTCTCTTGAAAGAAACAGACTAACAAACAGATAAAGAAGAAATCTTGAAAGGTCAGCCAAACAGCTCGGTGGATTAAAACCCCTGCAAGAAGGCACAGGGGGCAGGGGTTTGATCCCCAGGCCTGCCTTGCTGGCCATGCCTCCAGGGCGTGCTGAGAGGGCAATTGAGACAGGACGTGTGGGCACATGCCTGTAATCCCAGCTCTTGGGAGGCTGTAAACAGGCGATCACTATGAGTCTGATTTAGTAGTGAGACCCTGAACACCCTGAGCAGCCTTCACTCGGTTGAGATCTGTTTACCTGTAGACCCTTCCCTAAAATACAAAAAAAAAAAAAAAAAAAAAAAAAAAAAAAAGAAAGAAAAGAAACCTTGAGACAATGATAAATGTCATGAACAGAAATAAGAGTGAGGATTAAAAGAATGTAATGGGGTCCCAAATTACCTGCTATTCTTAGATGGCCCTAGAAAAAACCACATTTATTTAACTTTCTAAACTTTGATGATCTTCCTGGTTGCCTGATGGTTAGCATGGCACATATTTAACTTTCTTAGTCCAATTTGTAATTTTGATGGGATGGAGGAACCTAAAGAGCCTCCATAGGGTTTTGTTTCCCTCCTCTTGACGAGAACAAGAAGACATTAGCAGGTATGGGTAGGGCACTGTCTCGTGTGGGACCTGATGCTACTCCATGAGAAAGGGACACTCAGACCTACAAGACACTGTTGGGTCTTCCTCTAACTGTTCTGGTCAAGGGAGCAATGCCCTCCTCTGCCTGATGGTGCTGCCCTGTTGAGGAAGCCGCAACCCCATGGTGGTTGAGCCCATGACAAGGTTTTCCTGTGCCTTGCTCACCTCTCTCTGTATAGTCTGGACCTGGACATCCTCTTTGATTGATCAATCTTCCTTTCAGCTTTCTTTGACACTAGAAATCCAGAAGAAGACCTAGTTCTCCTAACATGACCACCCATGGGCTAAGACATGAGGGCTCTGTTGTGATCCATCTGTGTCTCTGTTTTGGTGAACTCTACAGAAGATCTACTGGATCCCAAATCCAGTACCTTTTGAATCACTTTTCAGGAACACAACTCCTGGGAATCAAGTGATGCTCAGCAAGCACCAAGGTAGCTGTGCTTGCTAAGCCTTGTTCAGTGCTAGAGAGTCACTGGAGGGGTCAGCTGCCTGCAGGTGACTTTCCCCAGCGTCATAACTAACCCAGGGCTGAGCAGCCTTCACTCGGTTTCTCCAACCCTAAGCTAGATACTTCTAAATAATTACCCTTTAAATTCAGCCCTGAGAAGATGAAAAGGTGAAATGAAATCCTAGTGTCAAACCTTCTCTTCCTCTCTTGTTTCTATGTTTTCCCTCTAAGTCCCTCATATAGGAAAAGAGAGAGTTCTCTTTCTATGTCAAAACCTTCTACTATAGAGGTAAGACTCACTGCTGGATTTCCACCTGAAGCTTTGACTCATATTTTCTTGGATGATAAAAGAAATACAGCAAAACAAGGTAAAGAAGTACCCCTGAAATCTGGAAAGACAGGTAGATCAAGAGAGATACAGTTGAGATCTGTTTACCTGGAGCAAAAGCCGCTGAATCCAATAACTGGCAGGAAGAGAAAAATGACAATATTGATAAATTGTGTGAGGCCATGGATAGTCTGGGGTGGCAGTAGAGAGCTTAATTCCGAGGAAGCTTCGTGCTTTTATGCGCTTTGTCTGTAAGTATCCCATAAGTCTCTCATGATTTAGACACAGAAAAGGAAGAGTCAATATGAAATATAGCCATAAATTTCTCTATGACAGAGAGTTACTCCAGAGGCAGAAGGGTTGCGTCAAAGTCATTGAGGGCCTTATCCTACCTGAAAGAAGGCTATTGCTCCTGCTATAGAAACTTCTACCTTTCCTGTCTCTTCTAGAGTGAAAAGTCATGCTGAAGGTCATAGCCACAGGCTGAAGCTTAATAAAAGGCCAAGATTTAATAAGTATTAGCATACTTTTCTCCTTTCAAACCTTTCTGCCACAGCAACAAGGCCATAGAATAATAACAGTGGATTATTGTTGAAAGATCTGTAAACTGCAGCCTCCCTTTGAAGAACAGTCCTTAGTGAAGACAAAGACAAGAATGCAGACAAAAACGATGACACTAGAGGAATTTGAAACCTCTAGCACCTACAGCTGCAGCAAATATTAACACAGCCTAAATCCAAGCCAGATTATCATAAATCATCACATTAAAGTCCTTCAGTTTCTACAATTCAGCACAACATGTCTGTCTTTCAACAAACAAAAAATTACTAGCATGCTAAAAGTCAAGACTGAAGAGACAGAGCAAGCATGGGAACCAGACTCAGATATAACACAGATGTTGTAATTATCAGACATGGCATGTAAAAGAACTATGATTAATATGTGAAAGAGCAGACAGCATGCAAAAAAGGATGAATCATGTGAACAGGGAGATGAAAATCCTAAGGAAAAATCAAAAGGAAATGGTAGAAATCAAAAACACTGTAACAGAAATGAAGAATGCCTTTGATGAGCTCTCAGCAGACTGGACTGGACAGAGACAAGGAAACAACCAGTGAACTTTATTGAAACCAGTAGAAACTTCAGAAAATGAAGTATGAAGAACAAAATGAAAGAAGAAAAGAACAAAAAATTGAAGAACTATACAATAATTTATTAAGGTCTAACATATGTGTAATTGGAAAACTAGGAGCAGTGATAAAGAGTAGAACCCCAAAAAATGTGTGCAGTAATAATGGCTGAAAATTTTCCAAAATTAAGACAGATACTTAAGCACAGGTATAGGAGACTCAGATAACATCAATAAATACCAGAAGCCTACACCTAGACCTATCTATCAGTCAAGCAAAGAAAACATGAACAAAAACACCAAACTAAAACAAAATAAAACCAGATGAAACCAAACCCAAACAAATCAAAGACAGGGTGGGGAAGGGAGAGATTGTTACCTACAGAGAAATAAGAAGAGAATTACAGCTAACTTCTCATCATAAACCATAAACCATGTAAATAAAAAAAGACAGTGGAGTTAAGCATTTAGTAAAAACAAAAGTCCTCCAATGTAGAATTCTGTATTCAGTAAACTTATCCTTCAAATATGATGGAGCTACTAACATATTATCTGATGAATAATGTCCATGAGAATTCATCACCAATACATCTTTCTCACAAAAAAGTTAAAAAGATGAAGGAAGCAATTTAAATCTAAAATTGAGTCTACATAAAGAAAGGAAGAATATGAGACTGGGACTAAAGGTTAGAAAAACCTTCATTTTTCTTACTTTCAATTAACTGTTTAAAATAATACTCGTAATCTGTCTTGAAAGTTGTATTAATTAACTTTCTCATTTCTGGGCCCAAATGCCTGGCATACACAGTTTGAAAGAAGAAATGGTTTATGGGGCTCAGAGTCTCAGAGGTTATAGTCCATGGCTGGCTGATTCCAAGGCCAAAATATTAGGGTAGAGAAGTGTGGCACAGGAAAACCCCTTACTTCAGAACATCCTGGAAGCAAGGCACAGGGGAACATCACCTGTGAGAGATAGACTCTCCAGTGACATGCCCTGGGTCAGCTGGGCCACACTTGCCAACAATAGTCCAATTAGCTCTGCCTATCTCAGACTAGTGCACTGATGAATACAGCGCACTCGTGATCCGGTCACCTGTCCAAAACCCTTACGCCAGGAAGTTGACAATTAAGATTCACTGCTGCAAATGGTCTTAGCATACTTAGAAGCAGTGCATGAAGTGAAGGGAGGAATGAATGGGTGAGACTGTTATGGGAATCTCTTCACAACTGAGCATAGGACAGTATAGTAGCTGAGACTGTTGGGACTTACTCTTAGAGATGGGCTGAAACGCCTTTTGCATAAAGGGATGTGCATGAGTCTTTGGGGGGTCCAGGGGCATAATGTTGTGGTTTGTGTTTAGTTGTCCCCCAAATCCTCATGCAGTCATGGGGCAGTTTCTAGAGTTTGTGATTAATCCATGATCCAATGCTGGGATTATAGGTGTGAGTGCTACACACGCCCTGGGGTGGGTAGCCTGAGTACAATGTGGGGAAGGGAGAGAGGCTTGCTAGCTGCCACAGCTGCTGCTCCGCCCTCTGCTTTTTGCTGTTTTCCTCCATCATGAACTGCTGCCCTCTGCCATGTAGCACTCTGCCTTGGAGCCAGCTGAGTAAGGGCTGAAACCTCCATGAACTGTGAGCTAAATAAACCTTTCCTCCCATAATTTTGGGTGTTGGATATTTTGTCCCATGGGGGCCTGGGAAGCTAGCTCAGTGGAATAAGCGCTTTCCTGGATATTTTGTCCCAGCAAGAGAGAAAAGTAACTGAGATAGTGGTCCCCCTTGGACACAAGGAGATAGTCTAAGACACCCCCTAGGGAATGTCTACAGCCCTGAATAGTACTGAACCCTAAGCCTATCTATGCTCTCTGCTTCCTTATATGTACATATCTGTGATGAAGCTTAATTTATGAAGCAGGTACAGTATGAAATTGACAACAATCATAAAATAGCGCAATTATAACAAAATACTGTAATAATACTTAGGTAAATGTCAAAATATCTCTCAGGATGCCTAATTGCACTGCATTATATTTTTAGAATGTGAAACATCAGGTAAGTGGAACTACTGTGTAAAGTTATTTAAAGGTGAAATTAGATAAGTTAAAAGTGTAGATTGGGGATTTTAGAAAAACTGAATCTTGAATGGTGCTTCGCAGAAAGCTTTGGAATAGAGAAATCACATGGTGGGATTTCTTCTTCTTCCTTCTCTCTTGTGCTGAGGTTTACAAGGACACAGCCATTGTATGGGTCGGCCACCTTCAGAACCCAGACTTTACAACTATCTGGTTTACTTTGTTTCTCTCTGGCTCTTTCTTTCTTTCTTTCTTTCTTTCTTTCTTTCTTTCTTTCTTTCTTTTTTCTTTCTTTCTTTCTTTCTTTCTTTCTTTCTTTCTTTCTTTCTTTCTTTCTTCTTTCTCTCTTTCTTTTTTTATATTTTGTGCAGGGTCTCACTATGCAGCTCGGACTGAAAGTGATCCTCCTGTTTTCAGCCTCCCCAGTGCTAAGATTACAGGCATGCACTATCACGCCCAGACTCAGTCGCCGGCTCAGCGCACCTGAGGGCAGGGCCAGTGCTTCATGTGGTGCCAAGGATCAAATCCTGGCCCCCATGCTTGCTTAAGCAGACACTTAGTCTGTTGAACTATTTCATTTGCTCTACTTTTTTTTTTTTTTGCCTTTTCTGAATCTTGCTTCCTGGCCTGATTCTCTTAGATATAGCTTTATGAAAAAAATGAAAATTCCTCTTTGCCCAGAGAAAATAGACTCGTAATACCTGATACAAATTATTTTTATGTCAGAATTAATAAACATTAGAGATTATTATTAATTAATAAGATCTAAAAAGCCATTTAAAATAAGGTAACATAGGTAAGAGGAATTTAATCAGACTGTAGTCCTAACAGCAAGCCAAGATCTGTTCTTTGGTTTGGAGAGAAAAAGAAAGGAACATATTTTATCAGAGAAAATAGAAGAATTAGAGGTAACTCTGAGGAATGCGGAATGCATGATAAGATACTATACTTTTCTCTGAAGGCCCTCATCTAAAACCAGTCACACTGTTATGATGTGCATCTCGGTGTCCCCCATGAGCCTCATGGGCTTAGAATCAGGGCTTCTAGGTGGTGATAAACCCTGGGGCTACTATGGCTGACTGACGCACTTTAGGGGGTTGGGCTGGTCAGGGGGCATCACTAAGGC
Source organism: Octodon degus (assembly GCF_000260255.1). Taxonomy (NCBI): domain Eukaryota; kingdom Metazoa; phylum Chordata; class Mammalia; order Rodentia; family Octodontidae; genus Octodon; species Octodon degus. The sequence goes on along the minus strand of NW_004524643.1, from coordinate 8,794,173 downwards.
AGCTGCTCCCTTCTCCCTGCTTTTTGCTCACAGTAACATGAGCAGGTTTTCTTCAGCTCTGCCCCTCTGCCGTGCTGTCCAGTCTTGCAGCCTGTAGACAATGAACTGAAAATGTGAACCACAATAGAGCTCTCTTCCTCTAAGGTAAGCCTGGATCCAAGACAAGAAGTAATTTAAACAACTACTGATTCCCTGGGATGCTTGCAGGGATTAATAAAATAATCAGTATAAATAGCTTTAGTACTGTTACTAATGTAAGGGTTGTGTATTACTTCTATGTGTGACTTTACTCCCGGCTTCCTTTTATAAATGTATTTCCATTTTCTTCTACCCAATATTTTCACTCCCTCTGTTTACTATATTGTAGTATTTCTAAAAGTTATTTGAGCCACAGGTAGTGGCACATGCTTGCAGTACTGGCATCTGGAGGCTTAAGTGGGAGGGTGGTAAGTTCAAGGCCAGTTTGAACTACATAGTGAGGCCATGTCTCAAAAAGAAAAATAGGGCCGGCCAAATAACTCAGTGGATTAAGCACCTGCAAGCAGACACAGGGGCTGGGAGTTTGATCCCCAGGTCTGCTATGCCAGTACCACCGTTGGGGTGTGCTGAGATGGCAGTTGAGACTGGGTGTGGTAGCCCATGCCTGTAATCCCAGCTCTTGGGATGCTCTAAACAGGCGGATCACTATGAGTCCAATCTAGTAGTGAGACCCTGGATACCCTGTAGACCCTTCTCTAAAATACAAAAAGAAAAAGAAAAAAAAGCTCTAGAAAAAATCATATTTGGAAGAATGAGCTTTATAAGTCAGTGATACGAATATGAACAAAATACATGTACAGATGTGAATTTCCACCTCTAGGCTAAATCCTACTATAGGACCTTGGAGTAGATAAAGGCTATTCTTGGGTGACCAAACAGATGCTTATGCTGGATGTCCCACACTTTGTTGTGGCTCAGCTCTGGGAGAAGCTGCAGCAGAAACAGGGTCACACAGAGCGAAGGTCCTGCCAGATGCCTTCAGTGTAGAAAGGAGGAGTGATTTCAGGCAGGGCAAGGCCCATGGGGAGAAAAGTAATCAGGTTGAAAGAGTAGAATGTGAGAAATGAATAAATAGGCAAGATAGGATCAGGAGGGATACAACTGCCAAAAGAGAGTGAGTATCATGCTTCCAACTTTCTTTTGTAGAGCAAGGTGCTTATCTCTGTGTGCCCCACTTGTTTTAGTCTTAAAATGGTGATTGGAAGGAGGAGAGAACCCATAATGTACTCTCCAAGGCGACGGCTTGTTGTTGTTGTTGTTATTGTTCTTGTTCTTCTTCCTCTTCTTCCTCTTCATTTTAATGTATTTGATACAGGGTCTCACTACACAGCTTGGACTTGTGATCCTCCTGTCTCCAGCATCTTCAGCCCTGGAATTATAGGTGTGCGCCACTATGCCCCGAGGCATTTAGTCTGCTGAGCTATCTCGCAGGCTCCCCAAGGCTTCTTAACCTTTTATTTCCATGGATCCCTTTGGCGACTGATCCATCTGTGGGCTCTGTCCTCACTCAAGCTTTCCCAGAAGCCATCCCTAAGTGCAAGCAATTTATTTGAGAGATACAAAAACTATTCATAGGCAAGTGGAGAAGGAAAGAAGCCACTGGGGTACAAAAAGAGGCCTTTATCCTACAGGGGTAATACAGGATGGGATGCAAAATTATGTCTCAGAATTTGCCTGTGGATGGTTAAGGGGGCTGGGGTAAATACCTTCTCCTGAAGTTTTCAACTCTAGCCTGCTGCGTGGACATCCAGACAGCGCTGCATGGTTGGTGAAATAGAGTTCTCAAACCCAGACACAGAGGGGGCAGTTGGAAGGCAGCTGAGGCATGTGGAAAGGCTGGAGGGATAGGCAGAGGAACTCCCAGCATCTGCTACAGACCCCTTCGCAGAATGTTTTGAAATGCATAAAATCAAATACATAGGATTCCAAAGAAAACCAATTATATTGAAATTCAGTTCTATCTGCAGACCCCTTAGGGGACTGTAGGTTAAGAAGGCCTGCTAGGATTGCTTTTCAATGTGAAATTATACGGTTTTATGACCTAAGAGCCCAGATTGTGTTACTCTGCCAGGAGGTGGTTGAATAAAGCTCTGCCTACTCTAAGTAGAAACTCTTTCAAAGGAAAAATGCACTCACCCAACCTGACAATCCCCTGCAGCTCAGGGACTATAAACGATGCTGCTGGACTCGCTCATTCTCTTTTTATTTTTTTACAGTGTTTGTTTTGCTTTGCGTATGTTTCTGTGTATTTAATGTGTCTTTTGTTAGGCCTGAAAGCCTGGTGGGGCACCAATTCGCCCACATGGCCCTGGCAGTCGCTCTGCCCCTCTCAGCAGTCTGCAGGGAGCTACATCTTTAAAGTCATGTGTTGAAGTGTGGAGGTCCCATGCAGCCCAAAAGGGCCAGGGTCCACCGTGTGGCATCTGAGTGTCAACAGGTGGCTGCGTGTGGCACGCTGGAGCGGCTGCCCCGCTGGGAGCTACACGCCACTGAGACACTATCCCACCTCCTAATGTGACTCTGTGGCTCTGTTACTCACAGCTAAATTACAGTATTATGACTTCATTGTTGAGTCCCAATTCTCCTAATTATAGCCTAGAGATCTATTATTTGATTTGGTAACACCAAGTGCTTCTTTTCTAAATCATGTAATCTCTTGTAGCTTATTAATGTCAGGTTTGCGCACACGCGGGGACTTGGTTGTTTGCCAGGCAGAATCAAATTTTCAAATTTTCGCTATGTTATGTTACAGGGCTTTGCTTGTTACAATCTAATTATATTGGCACTGAAATACCGAAAACCAATTTATATTAGAAAGCACTTTAACTCTTTCTTTGGAGTGAATTTACATGCATAAGTGTCTGCCACACCATTGATCTTTTTGTTTTTCCACTGGGAAATTCCTTCTAGGAAAGAGGTAAAACTAACAGTCCCTTTCTATGAAAAATCTTCTGTTCATGTGTGAAAAAAAAATCCCAAACTGAATGTGACTGCCCTTGAAGTTGTTTGGAGCAAGAGGAAGCCCACCCCTTCCATCCTTCTACTTGCTCTTTTCGGGGAGTGCCACTTGCCTCAGGACCTTTACAACTATCCTCTTAGGGTGGTGCTGACCTCTAGCTATGTCCCCCAGAGCCTGATGTGCTCATAGGTGGGATTTTGGGGAGGTGGCTGGATCCACGAGGCATGGATCAATCCCTGGGTGTTTTGCGCTGACTTATCCTTAGGAGGTTGGCTCTGGTCAGACAGGTGGGCCAGTGGGGGAGTGGTCTAGAGGAGTTTGTCTTTTTCCTGCTGGCTGCCTTCACTTTCTTTCTGCTTCACACTGCTGGGCCATGAATAATCCTCCTCTTTGATGCCACCCTGTCTTGGGGCCACCAACAGTGCAATGAAACCTCTACAAATTGTAAGCCACAAGCAACCTTTCCTCCTTTACGTTTTAGATGTCCAGTGCTGTGTCTCAGCAACAGAAAGTAGCTACGGCACCTGCTCTTCCCCTTCAGGTGCAGCTTCCTGTGCTCTTTTGTCCTAGAGGCCAGATAAATGGTGCATTGCCCTAAAGGCCAGGAGGGGCTTGCTGCCTGGAGAAGCTGCTCTGTGGTGCTATAGCCATCAAATCTGACCTCAGGACAGTCCTGGATTTGCTGCACCTGCCCCCCCGGGTGTTTGTCCTGCCATTCTGTGGTTTCTCTCCTAAGGATGAGAAGCAGTACTCCTTGCTAGGCTTAGCCAGGGAACATTAACAAAACCATCCCACCTGCTAGCTTTGCAAAGAACCCCAGATCCCTCATAGATTTTGACATCTCTTCTGAGGACAAGTCCTTCGCTGCCTCCTGAAATCAGCTCCTTCTTCTCTATTGGCACCAAGTCAGCAGGAACAAAGTCTGAAAGACTCAGGTGGAAAGAACGTCCAGAGGGTGGCATTTTTATGAAATTATATGAACAGTGGGTTTAAAATAAAGCAGATCTAGGGCTGGGGACCATAGGCTTGGTGGTCTAAGTGACTGTGTGGCAAGCTCAAGGACCCTGGTTTGATCCCCAGTACTGCATGCCATGCCAACTCCTGAAGCCAGGTGCAGTGGTGCGCTCTTGTGATCCCAGAACTGGGGAGGCTAAAGTAGGAGGATCACTATGAGGCTGAGTGAGCTGGTAGTGAACCCCTATATCCAAATAAACAAATAATTAAAACAATAAAATAAAACAGAACTAGATGAGAGCCATAGTGTCTTTGCTTCCTGCTGTATATTTTGAGTACATTACTGACTCTCAGCCTCCATTTCCCTCATCTCTAAAATGGGCATGGTCTGTAAGGCATCCTAGACAGGTTTGAGGAGCTAATGGAGCAACGTGTTCTGATCCTTCCTCTGGGCCTGGACCAGCACTGCTCTTAATGACCACAGCCACAGTATAACGTGAGTTTCTGAGCTGGAAGCTTCCTATTGTTTAGCTGTAAATTTATCAGCCCGAGTCCAGCTTTGCAGCGGGATCACCATCGCTTTAGAAGGCATCCTCATCATGCGAGTTCTGCGGCTGCTGTGGGGAGAGATTCCTCCACTGACACTTCCTGGGCAGAATTAATGTTGGCAGGGACAACCATAACTTATCTCTGAGGCCTCTGTGCATTTCATCTGTTTAATTTTATTTTTTATTAAGCATATTTCAAACATCCTGAAGTGCGCTGTAAACACCATAACTAATGCTGCATTCTCGACCGCTAGCTTTATCAAATTTGACATTGTGTCACGCTTCTTCCTTTTTGTTCGGGGCTGTTTCTGCACATGTGTACTGCTTTGTAATCCATTTCTGATCCCACTTTTCCCAAAGGGGACCATCCTTCTGTATCTGGTTTTTATCATTCCAAGGCAAGTTTGAAGACTTTTGTGTATTTCTCTATTTTCAGGGACTATACCTGCAGTACTTGCTCAGCCTATAAGGGCATCCTCTATGGAAGACAGGAGTACAGACTTTGCCATTTCATGTCCCTCAGTTAGCCTCAGTACCCTGATCTGTAAAATGGGGATGTCAGTACTTTCTTCACCAACTGCTCCGTATAGTGAGAAGTGCCCAGTACTTGGCACGTGGTGGGTACTTTTTGGTGCTCAGTACCTTTTTGCTCTTGCCAAAATGGTCATACAACAACAGTTGTATTTAACTTAAAATTTGTTAGTAAGTTTTCTTTGCTTCCTTCATTTTTTTCTTTCTAAAAAAGTTTCAAGTATGAATTAAAAGAGATGCACACAGTAGGTCTGCATGGACCCATCTGTTGCTCATGGCCCATGTGTTCTAAACCCTCCACCCTTCCTTGAGGTTCCAGCTCTCCTTCCACATGGAATCCCCCATCAGCTAGCACTCGGCCTTTGCACTTTGTTGTCTGATTGGTAGATGTAGCACAGGCCTGGGCCCATTGCTGGCAGGAATGTGCGTTCTCTAATCCTTCAGTCCTTCACTCCCCTCTTTAGTCCATCTCTCCCCTCTACAGATGGTTCTGTTACAAAGCTTGGTGCAACTAGAAGTCTGACTACATTTGCCTTATTCAAGAAATAACCGAAATCCGGTTATCAGGAAAACAGCCCAATATTTTGCTGTTAATCTCTTGGCCTTAAAAACCCTATGATAAGGGCTTCTTCTACTTCTGCATCTTAAGAAATCTTAAGCATGGTGCACACTCAGACCCTGGTGCCCCAAGCCCTAGCCAAGCAGCACAGAGTGAGATTGACTCTATGTCATCAAACCTTCCTAAGAACCTGGCCCATATCCTCTGCAAACTGCTCCCTCTGCCTGGAATCCTCTCATGACTCCATTTCATTTCACTTGTTTTCTTTCTTTCTTTATTTTATGCTTTCCCCCCTTTTTTTTGAATCAGGGTCTCACTACACAGCTTGGACTTCTAGTGATCTTCCTGTCTCAGCCTTCCTAGTGCTGGGATCACAGGCATGTGCTACCACTCCAAGTTCTGGGACCAGTACAGGGTATTGAACTTGGGACCTAGCACTTGCTAGGCAGGAGCTTATGCCACTGAGCTATCTCCCCAGCCCTCTATTGCACTTCTATGTAGAGAAATTTAACCTATACCTCTCAGCCTGATCTAAAAGTCACCTATTCGAAAAAATATTTTCAGATCTATCTGTCCAAAGTTGTACTCGGTCCTCATGAGCCTCATGGTAAGTTGCCTCTGCTTTTGATATCTAGGATAATCATATGTCCCATTTTGGTCAGGGATGCCCTGATTTATGCCTGTTGTCTCAGAATAATCAATAGCATTCTTTCACTCTCAAAATTGGCTGGCCTTGACAATACATTGCATGATAGAGATGCTCTATGGGACCCCAATGAGTCGGGCCTCTATGTAAGCCCCTCCCCTTGCCTACAGGCAGAACCTGTGATTTGCTGCTGGCTGTTAGAAAATGACAAAGGTGATGGATAAGCCACTCCTTGACCATGTGACCTTTTATAAACCAGTCTGAAGACAGAGATGATCCTGCAGAGTCTGCGGAAGTGGGCTGCCCTGGTGTGGACTGTGTAGGAAAAGGGCTTCCAAAGCAGTGGGAAGACTAAAGCACTGCAGGCCTCAGTCTTCCAGAAGAGAGGAATCTAATTTGACCAACATTTCTGTAAGCAAGAAGAGACCTGAATCATCTAGAAAAGAACACATCCTCGGGAGACCCTAAGCAGAGGACTTGATTGAGCCAGGCTGAAACTGCTGATCCATGGACACCGTGAGATCATAAGCAGGTGCTGCTTCAAGCCACTAAATTTATGATGATTTGCTATGCAGCAATAATTAATAAGATTACTATAATGAGTACACTGACCAAGGGCCCAGATGGTTTTTTCTCCCCAACAGCCTGGTGTTTCCTGAAAGTGCGGGTGTATAGATTCACCTCTCTTATCCCCTGCACTCAAGTGGTAACTGCTCTCCAGGGACCACAGCAGGCACGATGGTATAGTACTTAGAGGAGCAAAGTCTAGGGAGACCAAGGGCCTGGGTCTGAATCCCAGGGCCGTCACTGACGGCCTATGCAACTTTGAACAAATGATTCCACCTCTCATTTGCAAATGGAGCTACCCAAGAGTACTTTCCTTTGTGAGGTTAGCTTGTCAGGAGAGTCTGGAGTTCATGTGGAAGCACTTTCACTGTCAGCGTAGTGTGCCAGGTAAGGGTGCTATAGCATATACTCTAAAACTACTGCTGTTATGTCCATTTGCAGATGAGGAAACGGGGGCTCAGAGACAGTATCTTGGGCTCTTGACAATACCTTGCATGATAGAGATGCTCTATGGGACCCCAGTGAGTCCCCAAAATTACACAGCTAGGGACAGGAAGAGAGACTGCAATCAATACCACACTTGCTTTCTGCCATATTTGCATCTTTCTTAGGGATGTGCTTTTGGGAAAAGCAAAGAGAACTTTCCTGTGGATTCTATAAGAACTAGGGGTTCAAACACCCTGATTTCAACCAGGGTTCACGTTTTGGAGCCATCTTCTCAGGCTTCAGTGGGTTTCTGGAAGCACAGGGAGCTGGCAGACAATTTACACCATTTAGTGGGATATGGTGACCTATAAACAAGCCCCGGGGTCCATTAAGCTGACATACCACCTGACAAATGATGAGGGACTTTTAAACAATTCTAGTCTACTAAAAACTGGATATTTACATAAGTGCAGATTATGGGGACCCACAGATAATTTGCTACCTGCTCATTTTTAATGTGTTTGCGAATACTTGTGAGGAACTCATTAATTCTAAGTGTCTGTAAGCTTATTGTGTTGTAAACCAAGGCTGACAGCACAATAGACACCTCTAAAAGGAAGAGGCCCCTCTGGCAGCCCTGTGGAGGAGCAGGCATGCAAATCAGCCCAGGGGTAATTGACAGGGCGGCTGGGATGCACACAGGCCCTTATCTGAGTGAGTTTTATGTCCCTGTCCTTAGATAACCCGGCAGAAATACAAGCTGCGGTGATAAGGGTGACTCTAACCACATTTACCATGGTGATCAGGCAGGGTCAGGCACTGAGGCCCAGTAATCAGGAAATGCGTGAAGGCCGTGGCCTGACAAGGCCGAAATCCATTTGTTATTCTCTGCTCGAAATGCCCTTGCTCCTTTTCTAGGCCTCTGGATCCTGACTCCTCTTTCGTGGCAGTCAGCTCCTTGGTGTTGAGACTTGTCCAAGAGAAATGCACCTCCCTGGGCTCTGGCAGCCCCTGGCAAATTTTTTGCAAGAGCTCTGATCATGAGGGGCTCCAAAACGTTTCCCTTTTTCTCCATACCTAAAGGAATGCAAGGTGCAAGTGTGCTTCAGGACGCCTCCCAGAGCGACAGGGCTTACACAAAGGAAATCACCGTGAGGGGCACAGACTCTGAGCACACAGCCCGGGGGCCACCAGCCACCCCTGCCACTTACATCCAGTTTACTTCTTCCCTGTGCTAGCCCTTCTTCTGGCCACATTATTCACAGAAACAAAGCTTGGCCTGGCTAATCTCCGCCCACAGCAGGTGTTTCAGACATTCATTTATTTAAATGAAGATGAGTTTTTAGGGGAAATTACCTTATTAGCAACTAAAGGAATATAGTTTTGTTGTGTTGTATGTATAACAACTCCCTCTTACTCATGGGGTACATTCAAGGTCCTCAAGGGAGCCTGAACCCACAGAAAGGATAGAACTCCATATGTGCAAGTTGAGCATCCTTAACCCCAAACTCCAAAGTCCCCAAAATGCTCTGAAATTCAACTTTTCAAGGACAAACATGACAGGCAGTTTCAGATCTTTTTCAAGTCTTTCTGGAAAACTCTAAAATCTGAAACAATCCCATTCCCTAGCATTTCAAATAAAGATATTCAACTGGGACCTTGACTTACTCATCTGCCACAAAGGCTAGAGTTCCTATCACAAGAGCCTCTTGAACATTCTCCCAGGACACACCTTTGATGGGTGATGAAGGTCTCTAAATGAATCCCCTGAGAGAGGGCCTTTTGATGATGTGAATGGGGCTTATGCATCTGCTGTAGCCCCTGCTATAATCTGCTCAAGGCTGGAGTCCTTGGAGTGTGGCAGGTGGCTACTTTTGATAGATTGTCCACCAGTGAGACTAATCTAATTAAAGGTCCTTATTTGCCTTGTAGCTGTTGTCAAACTAATTGGAGGAGGTTGATAAATAACAGTTGGGGGGGGGGGCTGGTCAAATAGCTCAGCGGATTAAAGCAACTGCTTAGGCAGACTCAGGGGCCCGGAGTTCAATCCCCCAGGCTGCCATGCCGTCCCTGCCCCCAGGGCACTTTGAGACAGGATTGAGACTGGGTGTGGTGGTACATGCCTGTAATCCCAGCACTTGTGAGGTTGTAAACAGGAGGATCACTACAAGACTGATCTATGCAGTGAGACCCTGGAGACCCTGTCATAAATACAAAAAAAAAAAAAAAAAAAAAAAAGTTGGGCATGATGATGCACACTTACAATCCCAGCACTCTGGGAGGCTGAGGCAGAATTGCAAGTTTGAGGACAGCTTGGGCAGCTTAACCAACTGCTGTGACCTTGTTGCAAAATACGAAAATAAATAAGCACTGGGGATGTAGTTCTGTACAAAGGCCTCGGGCTCATCCTAACCCTCTTACCATAAGTAAATCAAACTAAGGAAAAATAATTGCTTTTTGTTTTATGCTTACTGAACAGTGCTTTCAAATTAATATCAACAAAGCTTCATCTAAAAATAACTTTAACATGTTTTTTATTTTCTGTTTTTAAAATTTAATATATTGAGGACAGGATCTACAGGGTCTACAGTGTCTCACTGCGTAGATCAGACGTGTAGTGATTTTCCTGTTTACAGCCCTCCAAGTGCCGGGATTACAGGCGCTAGGCACCATGCCCAGTCTCAGTGTGCCCTGCGGGTGAGGCTGGCACCCAGGCCCCTATACTTTGCCTAAGCAGGCTCTTTAGTCTGCTGAGCTATCTGGCCTGCCCCTTTAACGGATTTTTAAATCTCATGTAGCAAGATATTAGTAAAGAGCACTCTGAATTAGCTCTTAATTTGGTGTTTCTTTTCTTTTTCTTTTTTTTTTTTTTTTTTGGTGGAACCAGGGATTGAACTCAGGCCCTTGCACTTAGCCAGGCAAATGCTTATTCTACTGAGCCATCTCCCTGGCCCCTAGCTCTTAATTTGGGATGCTCCTTTTCCATTACAAGGTTTCTTTGCATTCTCCTTCCAGTGAGCTACTCCTTATGCCTTGTTTGTAGAAGAATCACTACCTATTGGGAATAAAAGCATATGATTGGTTTATAATTAGTATAATTTCCATTTTAAAACGGCATATTATTCCAAATTTTGTCTAGGCTAATAGACAGTTGTGGCATTTTGCTAGATCTAGCCAACCTGTATTCTACTACAAAAAAAAAAAAAAAAAAAAAAAAAAAAGCAGAGATTATTCCAAGGTAGGTGATCAGTTGCATTTCCTGTACTCTTCAAGGGATTTCCTTTTTCATTGTACTAAATTAGACGAAAAGCAAATGGTGTTCCTGGATGATATCACTTGTGTCCACCCACAGAGAAACTTTTATAAAGCCGTGCTTTCAGGTTAAATCTCACTTTCCCCTGAAGCATTGTCACACTTCTACACTAACAAGTGCAGTTATTGAGTACTGACTCAGTGGCCAGCATGCTAGTACGTGACTCATGTGCATCACATGCTTAGAGCTACACCACGGGCGGGACTGTGAGATCTTCACAGAGTTTGAATGTGATTAAATACCTCTGCCCCAGTCTCCACAGCTAGTATTCATTAGCAGCTAGATGCGACCTGCAGAGCTTTAGTTTCTAAGTGCTGAACCAGTATCACACTTCGCTTACTACATCACCATGTGTCCCTCGTACAGATATTCTTATGACCAGTTTCTGGATACATTTTTTTTAAATATTTTTAATTATTTGTTCCTTTGGTATAGGGTCTCACGATACAGGGTAAACACATAGTGATCCTTCTGTCTCAGCGTCCCCAGCACTGGGATTACAGGTGTGCGCCACCACACCCGGTTCCAGTGGCCAGCACGACATGTAGTACCAGGGATCAAACTCAGGTCCTGGGCAGGTGCTTAGACTCCTAAGCTATCTCCCCAGCCTCCTGATACATTTTAAAACTTGAAAAAAAATATGTTCTTATTAGACTTGCTATGATATTTTGGGACAATATTTTAAGCATGATTTTTAGTTTCTAGAAAGCTTGAGTATTTTCTTCTGCATTTATTTTGCTGTCATTTCATTCACCTGAGCATCGCTGATAAACTTTTTTCTCTCCCAGTAGCCTGTCTTTTTATTTAGTATTTAACTTTTTTCTTTTAAAATGGTTTATTAGCTTTAATAAATGATAGTTTCTTTTTTAAAATAATTTTATTGAGAAATAGTAATGAGACAGTTTCAAAACCAACTAATAGGACAGTTTCAATAATTAATACATTGCATGTTGTTGTCTTCGTAGTGGTTATTCATAGTACAAGATGCAGACATGATATCCTGTCCATAAACACTATTAGTACAAATCTTTCTATTCATTGAATTAAGAGAAAGTAGTTATATATCTATCCTATTTTGACTACACAGATACAAAATGGTCCTTCATTTATATCCTCCTCTTTTTTTGTTTAGTTTTGTTAGTGAAGGATATTCCATTGCCATTTAAATGCTGTAGGTGCATCATTTATAAACCTGTTAGTCCTAATTGGCCCATGCTTAATCTGAAGTCATCTTGGAGGAAGAAATGGGTACACATAAACCTAATGGTGCCAAAAGATTAAGGAATGAAGACTACTTAGGCCTGGAACTTATTTTGGAATGCATCAAAAAAAATAAATTTGTTCATGATGGACAAATGGATGACAGACAGATAAATATACAACAAAGCAAATATTGTAAAGCATTGATGACAGAACCTAAGTTCCTGGGTATGTGGATATTCACCGTAGAGTCCTTTCAACTGTTATGCATTGAAAATGATCATAAAATGTTGAGAAATATGCCAGTAATAATCTGGCTTCATTTTTATAAAAGTCACACAAAGGACTAATTCTTCTTAAGTAACAACATTTAGACTTTATTTTTGGTTAATGCCAGTTTTACTCCCAAACCGCATAACCCACATGTGTAAGCACTTGGGTTAGCACGGACACACATGATATTGTTTACTCTTCTTCACTGTTTTCTAGAGGTCCAGCATGCCTTGCACATTTATATTTTATATCTCCCAATGGAAAGATCTCTGGGGAGCGAAGAAAAGATCTTTTGAGAATCAACCAAGTCCCTTGCCTCTTTTCTTCCTTCCTTCCTTTCTTTTCTTCCTTCCTTCTTTCCTTTCTTCCACGCCTCCTTCCATTTCCCTTTTTTCCTCTCCTTTAGTTCTGCTCTCCATCCTTTTCTCCTTTTCATTCGTTCCTTCTTTATTTCTCTCCTACCCTGTTCCAGGACTACACTGGTCACAAGGGACCACAAAAAGGAATTAAATATGGAGACACTAGTTGAATAGGTAAGATCAATATGTAAGCAAATATAGCAATGTGAAGAGTGCATGATGGGGGCGGTCTAAAGCACCTACTTAGAACAAGCTTAGCAAATCAGAGGGACCACGGTTCAA
>NW_004524643.1:8745970-8766650 GCF_000260255.1 Octodon degus | reverse complement strand
TTTTTTTTTATACTGTATTTAAGCTTGCCATTGGGCTTTGGGTTTGAGCCTTGGTGGTTTTAACTAATTCTTCAGGAAATTGTGATCACAGCCTTTGTTGAGGACTAGTCCTGTACAAAAATCATGCCAGCACCTAAACTTCAGCTGGGGTTGGGGAAGATGCAAAATAAGGATTCTACTTCCCTTCTACCTTCTGAATCTGAACCCATCCAGCATCCTGTGGGTCCTGCCAGTGGCTTTCCCATCTTGGTTCCTTTGTAACTCATTAGGATTTGGTGACCCACTTTTAGGCTATTGGCTTGGACCACAGTGATGACTTGTCATCCTCTCAGCTGCATATACTTTGGTAGTTGGCATATGGCTTCAAACTTCTGTGTACCTGTTTATTAGGTAGGGCTGTCAGACTCCTGGGATTAAGCTGGGGATGGCTTGGGAAGTCAGACTGCAGAATTAGGACTGCTTCAAATTGATGACTGTCACCTTAGCAGCATGGCCATCAGGCCTACTGAGAATGAACCGCACTTTCATGTTCTTTTGTAGTTGTGAGTCAGTTTGCCTGAGGGAATAGGAGGTGGAAATGACAGGGTCATTCTTTTCAGAGAGTTCAGAAAACAGACCCAGAAGGCTCCCAGACCTCTTCCCAAGAGCTTTCTGATTTCAGGGTTGGAGAACTCTCTGTTCCAGGGCTCCAGCTCCCATCCTAGTGGGTTTTTCTCTGAGCCTCAGGTGGTAGCCTCCTGGAGAGATCTTTCCCTCCTCTTCCCATGTTTGTGTAAATCTTAGTTTTTCTTGAAGTCTTTCATTCTCATAATATCCTGGAGGCTTTACATCTTTCACTGCATCCAAGCTGAATAGTGGGCTTAATAGCCAAAGCAATGGAGAACTTCTGAAGGATCTTGACTAGAAAAGTGACACCATCAAGGGGTTACCTAGAGAAAACTGCATATTGTGATGCTAACATATCAATGACTAATTTATTTTCTATGTCATCCTGCTCTGCCATCACATGGGGTGGGTCCCACTCTTTGAAGCAGAGGCAGGCTCTGATGACGCGTTCTTTTCCCTGGCTTTAGTTCAATGTGTCTGAGTGGGTTGGGATGGACTGGAGATCCACGGGGAGCAGGCAGCTCAGCTCCATTTGTTTACACCTGGCTCTGCTCTGTTATGAGATTTAGAATACCTGGCTCTGGCTCTGATCATGAGTGTGGACTTGAACAAATCACTACCCTTGCTGAGCTCCAGTTTCCTCATCTGTATAGCAGTGGTAGTAATTTTTCCAGAGATATCTTAATCTTAACCGACTACAATGCCATGAATCTAGACAACAGTTTGATTTCCTTGCCTTGAAAGGGCCCCATAGACCAGGCCTGGGGCTAGGTCAGCGAAGGCTAAGTCAGGCCTGGAAGCTGGAAGCTTTCTCCTGTGCCTGAAGCAGTTGATTTACGGGTATGACCTTGTTTTGGAATAGGACCTTAGGGCAGCCAGGAGGTGAGAACCCACAAGCACTAGAGAAGCAAACAATTGCGCCCACAAGCCAGGGCCCAGGAGGGCTTGGCCTTCCTAGCTGTTGACAGACAGACAAGTGGAGGGACACGTCTCTCAGCCCTTCCTTTGCCGCAGCTATTGCCACCTCTCATGGTGTGATGATTAGGTTGAGAATAAGCCACACTGCAAATTTGTGGCGCCTGTAAGCGGCCGTGTTTGCTGAAGGCAGATTCGCTCTTCAAGCCTGTCCCCTTTCCCTGTCTATCTCAAGGACCCAGGCCTGAGCCACACACAAATCTTGATTTCATCAGGAGCACTCTGTTCCCACTGCTGCTGTTTCCCTTTTGAAGACACATGCCCTTCGCGGGAAGTTTTATTGTTCCCTGCTGCCTTGTTTTCTCACGAGTTCCTTCCTGGGGAGCTGGGAACCAGCCAGCCTCTTCTTGTGGAAAAGAAACCCGGCACCCACAAGAAAGCCCCCTTCTTCCTTCATTATGTCTCCTGGTGCCATTAAAAAGAGAAAGACAATAAAAATATCTCTTCCTCCTGGTGCTTTTTATAGATTTTTCTCATTAAGAGAATTAAGAGCAATCAAAGCCAAATTCATAGCGGCTTCTCTTTAAGATGGATCATCTTGAAACTCTTTGCTACTAGAGTCAAGTATGATGACTTTGGCTGCCAACACTAAATTCCCCTGGGAGGTTCCTGTCATCTTCTCTGCAATACAGCCAGGGGTAAGGGAGCACAGGTGGTGGGGTTGTAGGCTGACCATTTCTACAGGGGCTGTAAGTTGACCATTTCTACAGAATGACAGCTCTCCTCCAGGGTGAGAGGACTCCCAACCTGGCTTCTGCCTGGGATTCTATATAGGGCCTGAAGAACCTTTTACCTCAGAAGCCATCGAGACCTAGGAGGGGTTGAGGCAGTGGGCTCTCCATGCCTGGAAATGTTCACACAGAAGACAGATACTTCTCTATTAGCTGAGGAATCAGACTCAACAACTGCTAGGTCTCCTTTGGCTTGGAGTCTTTTGGATCCAGGCAGGGCCCATTTGATACCAGTCTTACAATGGCATCAGAGTAACAGGTCCATCAAAGAAAGATAGATTTATGGGCTAAAGAACTTGAGTGTGGCCAAAGGAAATGAATCGCTCACCAGAAAATTTGCCCTTGGTGGTGAACAGATGCAAGTCCAGGAGGAAACAACTAATCAAAGTATTTTCAGCCAAACTAGAACTTCTCAGGGTAAAGGGGGGCATTATGTAATATGTACAAGGAAACTGAAGTACTGTCCCTTTCAGTACAGTGAAGAGTGTATTATGGTGACATTTTCCTGATAGCTCTTAGATAATAGATTGTATTGGTGCTTGCAGGGATCGGTGTGATGGGAGAATATTTTTGCTGTTTTCCTTCTCTGTGTAATCTTTTTAAATTATGTTTATTTATACTTATTTATTTGATACAGTCTCTCTATATAGCTTGGACTTATAGTGATTCTCCTGTCTCAGCTTCCCCAGCAGTGGGATTACAAGTGTGAGCCACTACATCCAGTTCTGGGGCTGGTGTGGCATGTGATACCGGGGAATCAAGTGCTAGGCAGGTACTTATGCTGCCAAGCTATCTCTCCAGCCCCTCTGTGTGAATTTGAGTAAATTATTTTTCCTCTTCTATGTCCTGCTTTCCCTGTCTGTACAAATATAGATTTGGGCTGTAGCTGAGTTTCCCAAAGAAGCTTCAAGAGAGAATGAGTCCAGTTAGTTCTTTTATTTAATATGATTTTGTGGAACCTTGCATGTAATGATGTCCCTTAGAGAACGACAATACTAATGTGCCTCTGAAAGGCTCCAAAGAACAACACAGTGTAGACATTTATTTAACCTTGTGCTTCTCGAATATATTTGAACATAGAAGTCTCTTGGCCCAATATATGCCTCTATCAACTAAAAAATCTGCACATATTCTGGGAAATAAGAATCTAGAGAATCTTTAGAAAACCCCCAAAATGTCTATCATTCCTTAGTCCTAGGACATTCAGTGCTTCTTCAATTAGCAGAAGAATGACTAACAAAAAGTGGTAACGTCAAACATGAATCATTTTTATGTGTTGGGAATTTGATTCTTTTCTAGTTATTTTTGGAATATGTCATAGATGGTTGTAACCAACAGTTATCCTACTGTACTATGGAAAATCAGAACTAATTTCTTCTCTATGTATTTTGCTGCCCCTTCAAGATATATAAGTATTTTGCCTTCATAAAAAAAAAAGAGGGGTAGCTGGCTGGCCAAATAGCTCAGTGGATTAAAGTGCCTGCAAGCAGGTGCAGGGACTGGGGGTTCAATCCCCAGACCTGCCATGCTGGCCCCACCCCCAGACACGCTGAGAGAGCAATTGAGACTGGGAGTGGTGGTGTGAACCTGTAACCCCAGCTCTTGGGAGGCTGTAAACAGGCAGATTCACTATGAGTCTGATCTAGCAGTGAGAAAAAAAAAAAAATTTAGAAGGATTTTTAACAAAAAAAAAAAAAAAAAAAAAAAAAAAAAAAAAAAGAGGGGGAGGGTAGAAGAAGCTTTGCTGTCATGTGCAGAAGCAAGACCCATGTTGTTTGCCATCTGGTTGGTGCTACTGATTATGTCTCACCCCACGGGCTCGGTGACTACTTTTTCCTCTGTCTAAGCCACCATCCTAATTCAACTTTCTCATCTCTGCTTCTGTGGTATTTCTTCTAGGATGCCTTCCCTCACTCTCAGGTCTGAACTAGATATCCATTTTATACTTTCTACTTTCTCATCCATGTCCACACTGGAGTAAAATCTTCCCCAAGGCCAGGGCATGCCTGTGGGGCCCTCAATTCTAACGTCAGGGCCTAAGAGTGTTTCATATGTGAGGAGGGCTTGCTGAGTAAGTAGTTATTGAATGACTTTTAGAATTGCTCCCTTTGTTGGCTGGGAGAAGAGCTACTGTCTTTTATGAAAGAGGAAGAAATTCATTTTCTGTTATTACACTGAGGAGATTACAGGTACAAAGACCTCAAAATTGCACAAGGCAAAACTGGCTGCCTGTGTTAAGAAGGCTGACATGTCCACCATAAACTAAAGAACATTATCAGTGAAAATTTATGACTTTGACACTTTCTGGTAATGCTGAGAATCTAGGATTAAGTTCTTTAATCAGTATTTTGTATAATTTATATTTCCCTATAAAATAAGACCTCTCTTGTTATATATCTTTGGTTGTAAAGAACTACAATTAAATTTAAACAATAATGAATTTACTAGCACTCCATTACCTTAATAATGGCTATCTAATTCATTAATAAAAATTCTTCTTAAGAGCTGGGCCAAAGAACAATTAAGCTATATTTTATAGGTCTCAATGATGACAGAGAGCATAATTTTTTAAAGTTTATAACATCATGTTAATTGAAAACATACAGAGTTAAGCAAGCACTATATGAACAGTGTGAGGAGGTTACATATAGAAAGACATCCAAATTGCCTGGAGAACTTCAGCCTACTCATTCAAATTTATTGCATGCTGAAGAACAAAAGACGATATTTTTCACAAATTTAGAATATTTGAGTAAGGAAGATGGGATCAAAAGTAAAGTTTGTGTGTTTTTTACATTGTTTGTGTAAAATTTTTCTCTAATTCTTTTTAACATGGTTGTCTTAATTATAGAATTTTTCTAAGATAATAGGATTGGACATAATAGAAAACATGTTCTTTTGCTCTACAGGCATTTCATTTTTTTTTGTTCCAGCTGAGTTTTTGGACCAGAGCAATCATTCTGGCCTTATTCCACCTTTCCAGCTGTTTAGAAGTGTCTTGGAAGAAGACAAAATGACAATAATCATCCACACACTCAAAGGTTTCATCAAGTTATTGACAACCCCTGAATATACTAAACTGGGAACTTTGTTGAGATTGAAATGTTGACAAACATGGCCTTCATCTGCTGTCATTTTGGGGTTTAGTTGCTTTTGTTTGGAGAATGAAGTTGGCCCAAGTCAGCAACTTGTCTCTTTGTCCTAAGATAAATCCCAAAAGTTATTACCAGGAAAAAGGAAAAAAAAAGTTTCTGTTTGGCCTTCTGCTGCCCTGACCATAAACAACAGTCCAGGATCACGGGTGTTGTGGGTGCACAGGACTTAATCTCCACCAGGTTTTCTTCCCATAAACATCCTTTCAGCTGTCCTGGTCCGAGTCATCTTTTCCTTTGTGAGGCTGAAACACAGCTTTCAGGGCAGTGGCCTGATGCTCTGCTCTCAGTGGATGCAACCACTCCATCTGACCCTTCATGCCCGGAGAGCCTCAGCCTGCTCATGCTTGAGATATCTGGACCCAAGACAGTGCTGGCCTGGCTGTTAAATATAATGTGATGGAACAGGGAGGCTTGCCGTAGTAGAAAGACCATGACTTTGGGGAGTCAGAACAATTGAAGTTTGAATCCAAGCCCCTCGGCTCGTGGGCAAGGTGACTTTGGTTAGACAAAGTATGCAACTTTCAGAAGTTCTCACTTCTCTGTTTGATAAAATGGTACGATCACTCCTACCCAAGTGTTATGACCCCAAGGAAGAGACAACATGTAGATAGAGTGAGGCTAACTTAACTTTCCATTCCTCTGGTAGCTAGTGTCACAAAGCGAAGCACTGAAACCATATTTTCAAAATACCATTGATGACCTAGACTGAGTTCTAAAGAAGCAAGTTAGGATGATGATGGGTCTCGAGCCCAGGCCTTGTAAAGAACAGGTGAAAGAGCTGAACATGGTGCAGAGAAGATCAGTAGAGAAGATCGGTGTGGGATACATTCAAAGCCTGAAGAGGGAGCTAACTTTTATATGATTATTTTTTTACTAGTCACTTACGAAGTAAATATTTCTTAGTCTGTGTGCTGGACTGCTTAACACTAAGAATGGACTAGCAAATAAGAGACATTCTGCCCTCTGTGAACTTATGACCCAGTTGGAAAGAGAGATTAAGTGAGTAATGATGATTGTGGTTGGTAATGAAGAGAATCTAGGGCACTGTATAGTTTTATCACCAGCCAGAATTAAGACCAATAGATAAGAACTGAGGCTCAGATGGCTTCTATGTAAAATTCAAAGAAGCATACAGAAGACACTGGGGCAACTATGTCCTGCACAGAGCTTCAGCTCAGAGAATGTGTAGGGATTTCTTTCTAGGACATACTTTGCTTTTCAACCCATATACCATGCACCTACATCTGCCTTGAGGTGATAACTTTTTTTCTGATATATCCTAGAAATGGTCTGGTATCAACTATTGACCATGGCGGTATCTGAGATAAAGTTATTCTTTGTCATCCCGTATGTGATTTTTGTTTGTTTCTGTTTTTAGTTTGTTTTTCAGTTGCTAGTTTTTAGAGTTCAGAAGATTTCTGTGTCCTCTGGAAAAAGGGAAATCTGCTTAATACTGCCCCTCATATTCCTACAAGGGGAGCTTTAGATAGAAGTGACTGATGGCTGCTGGTTTTACCCAGAGAGAGCTAACGGTACCTCTGTGTTCTCCAGTCATTTCAATCCCTGGTTCTAAGACACTTGTGTTTGTGACCCCGGTTTTCATATTTTCAGAATTTTACAAGGTGTCTTGCCCACGGAGCAATGGGTTCTGTCCCTGGGGCTTTTCAAGCAGCATCTGTAGAGTCCCCAGTCAGAGGTACAGTGCTAGACAGACCCTCTCATTTCAGGTATGATGTTCCCAGCTGAGCTTTAGATTTCACCAGTACCTGAAGCTGAACAAATAACTGTATCATATGGCACATAACATGTTATTTATATAGAAGATATCGAAGTATGTGATCAGAATAAAGTTTCCAGAAAAAAAATAATAATGCCTTACATTATATTTTTTCACAAAAACATGCCAAACATCTGAATCTATTTGACGAATCCTTCATGAATTCCTGATACAGATCAGAGACTCTGGATACACATGTGCTCACTGTCTCATGTGACACCCTGTGCTACCTTGGGACTCTGTCAATAGGAAGGCCATCACCAGATGTAGCCCTGAACCTTGGATCTCCAGAACCAAAAGCTAAAGGACATCCCTTTTATTTATATCTTGCCCAGTATGATATTGCGTTAGTAGCAACAATGCGGACTAAAATTAATGAAGTTAATAAGGGCAGGATTATGCAGACTCCATGGCTTCTGGAAAAGCTCTGGCTTCTGCTTTGGGTGCTCTGAATCCTGCAGAAGTTTACAGGACAGAGAGTTACATGTTCTAATGTTTCAGGAGAATTATCTGGCCACTGCATGGAGACAGGTAGGAAGCTACACCACTGTCCACCCTGAAGCTGATCCTCCTGCCCTTGACTCTGCCAGTGCTTGATCTGTTATGGCTGCTGGGCTCCCTGAAGACCTGATGACTCTGAACCCACATAATCTGTGCTGCTCCTCACCTCCTGGAAGTGACCAGAGCCCATGCTATGGAAGCAAGATAGTATCATGCTTTGTCTGGTGGAGACAGAAGCCAACGGACATGTCCGCTGGATCCTCACTGCCTTTATCACAGCAGTCCTCACACCAAGCCAAATGACTAGCTTTAGTGTCCATTTGCCTAGCAGATTCTGCTGAAATAGACACTTCCTCATTTGTATTGTAATCTTAAGCACCCAGCAGAGCGTCTTACACAATCAGGGTTTCACATTATGTTTGATAAGTGAACAGATGAATGAACAGGGCCAATGGGTGGACACTCCAGAGAATTTCAGCTTACTTCAAAACATTTCTAACAACTAGAGCTGGTCAATGATGATGACAGGAAGCTTAGAGGAGAGAATTCCCCATCATTGGAAGGTCTGAACAGAGACTGGAAAACACAATGACAAGGGTATTAGAGATGGCACAGGAAGAATTGAATTAGAGACCCCCGAACAATATTCATCAGTGAAGACCTGTATAGCCTCCATTTAAAAGATGTAAGAATATTTTTTACCTGTGAGCTCAGGGAATGCAAAGAGGAGGCACAGGCATTGGCGATATCCTGCTAGGTAGTAAGAGTATGAGGGGATAACACTTATCCTTTTCAAATCTACTTACCCTCTTCAAATTTTAGGTCAGACCATTTAAGAAAGCTACTAGAGTAAGAGAGGGAGAGATCTTAAAAATTAATATAGACCTTATTGGAGAAAATGGCTTGGGTCTGCATCTAATCTGAGCCTAAATCTACCTACTTCCTAAACTGGACTTCTTAATCCATTTATAGTGGATGATCAATCACAAACCTCTTCAGAAGAGACTCCAAGGAATGAAAACTCAGGAAGCCATGGCTATAGAGTTGATGTCCTTATTTCTCATCTATTCTGCTCCATGAGAGGAGGCGACAGATAGATCAGACTTTGTCTCTCTGGGAAGTAAAATAAAGAGTTTTTCCCATTCAATGACAAACTTAAGATGAAGAATGAGGAATCAGTATTCTGCCCTAAACCAAGGGAATTCACCTAGCCAACCTATGCTGCTCATTGGGGCTATGAGGTAGTGCCCTTACCCTTGCTTAAAGGTGACTGAACACTGAGAAGGGTTAATGAGAAAGAGCCATGGTTGTGTTTGGTGGAAAGAGAAAGACTCTTACAGTTGAAGCTTTTACTTTAAGACACAATAAAAGACACTGACATGCTGTGTAAGCATTGTTCCTGGCTCTAGTTATTCCAATTATTTTTATGTTTTCTCTTTAAATGAGAAACATATCAGACCCTAACTCAAACACGGAGATACCTATTTATGCTTCAGAACAAACAGTTTAAGGGCATTATACACAGATGTCTAAATATTTAGAAAGTGTCTGTTTATGGGAGCGAAATGAAAAGTACCTGTTTTCATTTGAAGGATTTTATGTGAAATTTGCATGTAAAAAACAGCAGTTCCAGTTGCAAACGAGTGTTAAGGAGGAGAAGAGTGTGCAGACTTGGTGTGGGGGGATTGGGTCACCCCCAGCTGTCTCTGGGACTGTAGTGACCCGTGCTGGGGGGAGCTGGGAAATAGGCTGAGTGATGTGTCTATGCAGGTTGGGCATAAATAAATGCCTGCAGGATATCTGGGTATTTTAACAGGCTTCTGAGCTCTCACTTTTATCTTCTTATCAGACACAATTCATAGCCTAAAAGGGACATTTAAAGAGAAATAGGATTCTGGCTGCTTTAGAAGAGTATAGTAAACAGGGGGATGACTAGGTGACCTAAGGGTACTCTGGTCTCTCCCCAGCTAGGCACCATAGTAGCACAGAGCCAAGAGATGGTTAACAGCATCTGACACAGGTGTCACCTTAGACTGCCCTCCTGTCCTCAGCATTTGGCAGTGTGGGGAAAACATACCAGAATTTCATCAGCTCAGGGTCCTGTGAGGACAGATGCTGGAAGCCTGGGAGTGGGGCAGAATGGGACTTTCTTCCTTTCTCTGGTCCTTCATGGATTTAGCAATGCGACAGGGCTGCTTCTCCTGTCATCAGAGAGCAATGGGGAAGGCAGAGTTCCCCCTTTGCTTCCCTAAGCTATCTCAGCATGATGATAGCAAGTAGTGTGTTTGTCATGGGCCAAGGAGTACAACTGATTTACTTGCAGGAGTTTAAGATTCTTCCATGGAAACTGGAACACTACCACTGTTTCAGCCCTTTCCGGTCATGGTTGAGAGTTGAGACTCCAGATTGGTCCTGGAGCTAAATGATCAGAGCATTTATCTAAAGGCTTCCTGGGAGGGGGAACTCAAGGATGGGGTCCCAGAGCTCACCAAAAGGAGACTTGGCTCACTGTGACAGATGAATCCACAGAGCCTGATGCTAGAGGAACTGACTGGCCAACTCAGGGAGGCGGGAAGATGGCGGGAGGGTATGATGGAGGCCTTGGGCTGAGATGGAAATTTCAGGATCAGAAGAAGAATTGATTGTGTAAGGAGACTAATAAGACTGAAGCACATATGCAATTTGGGCTGAAATTTCAAATGTCCATGCTCTTTCTGTTTTTCCCATATCCTCCAGGAGGGCTCTGAGGCTCGGCATTCACCTTTTTCATTTACTCATTCGGTATTCTTTCAGTAGCATTTGTAAGGCAGAGCCTATCTATAGTCTGGAATTAAGCCCCTACCTTCAAAGAGTGCTTAGTGATAGCTGCCGTTATCAAACCCTCATGGGGATTTTTCAAACCACTGTTGTCAAAGTCCAAGGTGGCTGTCATGGGAATCAGGTCCCAGAGAACAACCAGTGACAGAAAGTGTTTCAGACATTAGGCGGGGGCCTGGCAAGAACAAAACAAGCACTCCCTGAGTCCTCTTGGAAGAAACTGGCGGCCGGAGAAGCCAACATACCTTGCAACTAAATAATACAGTCCTGTACCACAAAGCACTCACCCAAAAGATCTCACTCAAAGCCTAAGTTCTCTGGACATGCCTCAGCTGTTGATGGAGGTGCACACGGAGACCTGGGAATTAACCACCAAGCCAAGGATTTGAAGAAAGCAGAGTAATCATGAACTCGGGCCTGGGTAAATGGCTTAGAGAGCAGACCTGCAAACAGGGCAAGCCAGCGCTGAGTTCCTTGGACTGGGTTCCTGGAGTATTTGAGGGTTTCCTGTCTTGCTCTGGACCTGGCACAGTGCCAGGCCTATAGGTATGAGCAGCGTGAGTTCTGGCTGCAGGTTTCTCCTCTGAGCTCTTCTCCTGTCGGCCAGAAAAATGGTTACTTGACTGTCTGTAGCTGTTTGGAGGGTGATTGGATTCAAGGGACATTCCCTTTTTTGCTTGTCTTCATACCAGCCCCTGTTCTGAAGAGACAAAGATTGGTGGAGAGCGAGCAGTCCTCATAAGCAGAAATTTGTGTTCCAAAGTCATAGAGGCCTTAGAAGAGATTTGGTTGAAGAGTTTGGAGGAACTTTGAGGCATCTTCCACTAAGAAGCTCCCAATCGAGGCTCATGGAATGGATTCATAATCTGCTAGTAAGTGTTTTCTTATTTTTTTTATTATTTTTATTTTTTTGATAACAATAAAATTCTTCATAGGAAAATTTGCATGGGTTTAGGTACACAATTTCTGTACAAGTATAGGCAGACATCATCAGATTTGTACTATCACATACATATGTTATATTTATGTAGTATTTCAAAGCTTGTAGACCAAAAATGTTATTTTTTTTCAATAATATACTGCATACATTCTTCCCAGTGGTTAATTGCTGTACAAGATGCAGACCTGTGATCCTACTTACAAACACCATTAGAACAAATCATTCTATTCATTAAGAGAATGCAACTATATATCTATCCCAACCACTTTGAATACACAGATACAAAATGGACATTCATAGTTATATCCCAATTTTTTTTAAGTTCTGTTGTTGAATATTATAGGTGTGTAAACTCAGCAAAATATTCCAAAAGTGTCCAGTAGCCCATAATAGCATTGGGTCCTCTGTTTAACTGGCAATGTGTTTTCTTATTTGGTAGGTTTGGTTTGATTCTGGTAGAGAGAAAAATGGATCAGGAAAGGCATTATAGCAAAAAATGAGTTTGGATAATTTCATCCTAGACTGGAATGATGGGTAGGTAAAGAAAACAGTTTAGGCCAAGGTAGCTCGATAGGGAACATAAAAAAAATCTGAAAAAAAAAATCAACTGTGGGCTTGAGAATTGGTAAGTTATTTGACACAACTAGTAGGCAGGTAGAGAGGGTAGGCAGAGTCATTGGGCAAGACATCTTGAACACAGTATCAGTCAGTTTTTTCTGAGTAATAAGCAGCTATAGGAACTCAACACATACACATTATTTTCTAGCACATGCATCTGCAGGTGGTTAGAAGGGCTGCGATCAAGTGCAGGTCTGAGCTGCTCATCTCATTTTGGGCCCATGGTGTGAAATGACAGTGATCTGCAGAGTGTGCTTCTCATAGGAAAGGTTGCAAGCTTTTAAGGAGCAAATAGAAACATGCAATGTTGCCTAAACTTTGAGCTCAGAGCTTAAACCACAAGGCATCCGTGATGTTCAACATGAAGAGAAGAAAATATTTCTTCCAGAGGAGATGGTAGAGGAAGTGAACTAATAAGTTATTTAACAACTCTCTATCTGTTAGAAATATGGTGCAATTTTGTTTTGATCTATAAAAACAAAAAAGGGGTTATTGCTGGTTTATCATTTCAGGTGGGCTGGTGTCTCAGTTACTTTTCTTTTGTTGCTGGGACAAATACCCAAAATCAAAAATGAAGGAAGGAAAGGTTTATTTAACTCACAGTTACTGGAAGTTTCAGTCCATACTCAGCTGGCTCCAAGGCAGAGTGGCACATGGCAGAGAGCAACCTTTCATGGTGGCTGCAAAGAGCAGAGCAAAAAATGGGAGGAGTAGCAGCAACAATGGCAACAAAGAGCAAGCCTGTCTCTCTGTCTCTCTTATGTCACATTTAGGCTATCTGTCCCAAGTACTCAGATCCATAATCCCAGCAGTACTCAGACAATAATCCCAGCCTTGGATCACAAGTTAATCACAAATTGCAGAACTGCACCTTGATGACTACATGAGGCTTTGGGGGGATAAATACACACAAACCATAACAGTTGATTCCTTGTTAGTATGCATGGAACCTTATGCAAAGAGTTGCTTAATTCGTACCTGATCGGTTGATGCATTCCTCTTTGTTTACACACTAGAGTTTCTGGAGGGTAGAGACTAAGATTCAATTATCTCTGTAACCTCAGCACCAAGCACAACTCCCAGCACAGAGAAAATGCTTGGAACATTTGTTGAATGGATGAATGACCTCATGATGGGCTCAATGTGTGGTTAAAGTTTCATGGCAAATCCTTGTGTTCTGCCTCCCTGGCAGAACAAGTATAACAAGTGGAAGGCAGGCATGAACCTACTCAAAGTGGGACTGAAAACACATACCAGGGAAACCAACAGTGGAAGGAAGTGGGTAGCTCACACCCCACACGGTATAATCAAGGAGCCCTTGGAACATGAGACTTTGGATAATAGAGTTTGCTCTAAGTAACTATTGATTTGAAATAGCAACTTTATTTCTAATGATAATAGCTGATAGATATTGAATGTGGATTTGTTTTCAATACTGCATTATTTCCTTAAAGTGAATCCTTCCCTGGGCCTCACCTATGAATGGAGCACATCCTTGGAGAGAAAAAGTGTATTTGCATTGTACTGAAGTTGCATTTTTGTGTGCTGCATCTGTGACAAACAAGGACAGAAGAGGCTAGAGCAACGTAAATAAAACAGAGTACTGTAAGCACAGCTGACGGTGTCAGGCAAGGTAAGCAGTTGCAGAGGAAAGATAGGAAACATGCTGCTGAGAGTTGTAGCTCTCAGACAAACAGAGATTGGGTCAGTGGACAAGAAAGAACAAGGACCCAAGAACGGGGACCTGAATATGAATTTCTCTTAGCTGCATTAGTTTCTGCATTCCACCAATCTTCCAGTGATGCTGAACTCAGTCTATCTGGACAGCCAAGCTCTCAAAAACAGGGGTGACTTTGTCACCCACTTGTACCTTTGGGCTCTATGTGCCAATACCCATGCACTTCAAAGATCTGAACTTAGGCCTGTTGGAGGGTATAAAGAAGCTTGAGAATATTCATGAGCATGTAACCAATTTTCTGTACACAGTGCCTCTTCCTGTCTTTCCCTGTGGACTTCTTGGTGGTAGAAGCACCATCGTCCCATGAGGGCTTAGGGTGTGTATCTGCCTGGGAGAACTCTCTTTTTCTTTCATTATCAAAATATAACCTCTTCTCCTTACCTGTACCTGCCTCTCACATCTGGACCAGCATCTTGACCTCCAGGAAGTGCCAATGTCAAGAGGAGGACATTGAGTAAAGACTAGAGTGCATTTGGCAAGATCCATAGTCTCAACACAGGGGCACAACAGGATACAAAACCTGAAAGAAAGAGAGTAGAGTCTGCTTGACATCTTGGTTAAATCATATGTCACTTCTGACTGTCAGTCACTTTATTTCTATAATAAGATTAGAATCCCTAACCACTCTGACTCAGGGCTTCAACTTTAGAGCTGTAGAGGGAGGGATACACCCAAGAAACAGCCATACATAGGTCAGTTTCCTCTGAGAGAAATCTAGAACTAAAACGGGAGAAAGAAGGCCCCGGGACATCACCTAGTCCAGAGAAGTGCAGACTGTGTTCCCCAGGCTGCTCTTAGGTTGGAGACCAAATAGCTTGGATCCGTCTCCAGCTTCAGGCATAGCAGTAGTGCTTTCTGAGCACTGGGCTTTTGAGTACGCTGACACAAAATAAGTGAGGTTGGGGTGCCAATGGGTGAAGTTTGAAAAGCACTGTACTACCAAGTTCTCCCATTTGATAGATGAGAGAAATTGAGAAGACAGGAAAGGGCAAAGGCATGACACATGGCAATCTAATGAGCCAATCAGTGGACTCAGACAGGAGACCGGGTTTCATGTTATTGAAGACAGGTTCTCATGCTCATTTCCTTCTTCAGATCAATCAACATGTCCCCCTCCTTCCTCTTAGAGGCATCAGGCTCCTGCCAACAAGAAAGACAAAGGATCAAAGTGGAAAAACAAATGCTAATTCACCCAACCCTGCTGGCCACCTACTGGGCCCAACAGGTTCAAAGCTTCCAGTCCAGAAAAGCAAAACTCAGCCCCCTCCTATCACCTGGACTCCCTGCTGCTTCTCCAACTCCACAATGGGACCCCCAGTTCCTTTTTCCACAAAGTTTTCCAGAACCATTCTGGTCACCCGACTCACTTGGACCCCAGAGCTTCCATGAAGACTGGTGCCTACACAGCCCCCTTACCCTGGGGACCATGCAAGGTGTGTTGTTGGAGAGGTGGGGTTAACTGCAGTGAACTACTCCTCCATCTAGTACTACTCCTCCATCTGTGAAAAATATGTTTTACAAGGTGCAGCCAGTGAAAGGGATTGGAAAACACACACACTTCAACTACTGAAGAATTTTGAGACGTATTCTATGTGCTTTTAGGCAAACCACTCCAGTTTTCTGGGTCTCAGCTTTCCACTTTTAGAAATGAGCAGCTGGAAGAGTTATTTGTAAGGTCCTTATCAGCTGACAAATGCAGCTCTGCCTTGCTCTTTTCTGTTCTCCAAAGGTGTTCTCTGAAGAGCATTTTTTCCCCTGATTTTCATGAGGGGAGTACTTCAGATGGGAAAATATGTTAGGTATGTGTCCCTTGTGCTTATCTTTGGCATAGTTTGGAGCAGCACACAATATTGTAAAAGATGAATTAGGGAAGGCAGCATTGGCCTGGGGGATTTGCCCTTGTGTTTGAACAGTGGAAAGGACCGCTGGCCAGGCAGCAAAATGCCAAGCCCCCCAGGAAAGCCAAAGAGACCCGGTGATGACTGGATGGGCTCCCAGCCCTGAACTCATGGACTCCCATGGGATCTGAGTAGGGCTGAATCTCAGAACTAAGCAGCAGGAGTGTAAAGAGGAAATGAGTGAAAGGCAACCATTGTGACTTTTGTAATTCCTCTTTTGAATACTCTTTTTAGTGCTAACAAAAAATGCAAGTGTGTAGACCACTTTCATGAAGATATTTTGAAGAGTCTCCTTCTGGTAAGATGTACTGTGTACTCACACACCAAATGGTAACCCCTGGTTGCAGATCAGAGTACTCTGTCTTGTACAGTACTGGATTGTTCTATGTTTTGAATATTACCTCAATGCTCCAGGACATTTTATTTGGTCTGCAGGAGAAAAAAAAGTGCTGAAACACAAAACTTTCAGGAAATTGTCACCAAAATTCAATGGAGACCCACTGTGTCTGAGACCCTGAGACATGCCTGCAATCCCTAAGCTGTGGTTGCTATGATTCTCCAGTATTGTCCAGACCTATAAAGTGTTCAGTAAGATAAAGGGTGGGGAATTAACTCAGATAAAATTCTAGAATGCCCACTCGCATTGGCTTGGGAGCGAGGGATCAGTTGCGATTTATTCTACCAAACTGTTTGCAATTCCTTGAAAACAGAAGGGAACTACTTTTAAGGTATCAAACCCACCTAACTCTTTCTTACCCAGAATTCCTGTCTTCATTCATCTCCTGGAAGAGTGGTTACCTCCTCTTTAAAGTTGTTGCTTTCTTGTCTATAGATTTGACTTATGTTTGC
Organism: Octodon degus; assembly: GCF_000260255.1. Lineage (NCBI taxonomy): Eukaryota > Metazoa > Chordata > Mammalia > Rodentia > Octodontidae > Octodon > Octodon degus. The sequence continues at coordinate 8,750,045 of NW_004524643.1, read as the reverse complement.
GTTTCCTTTGCTTTTTATACACCGGCTACTATATCACCCCAAACATTTTACTGCTTTTGTCTATTTAAATTGTCATCTTCCCCAACCAGACCTGGATCTTCTTTAAGACTGGGCTGAGTTTAATCTGTGCCCTCCCAGGCCTTGCAAATCCCTGGTACATAATAGGGCTTTCTGAATAGCTGTTAAATGAAAAGTTGGATGACTCAGTCAATGACAATGAGGCTGAAGTTAAGTTATGTTATGTTACCTACCTGGCTAAATTATGTTACCCACCTGGTTTCTCACGGCCTTTGTGTTCCCGACTCCTGCTATGATCATTCACTGAAACTCAGCATCAGCTAGAGTGTCAGGAAGCCCTGAATAGCAAAGTTTCTTTCTCCTGTGACTGTGGAAGGAGAGGCCAGAGAGACTGTGCGTGGTTCCCTGTAGTTTGTTTCTACCCTGTAATTTGTGATCTTTACTGCCAAGGTCAATTTATAGCCTCCGATAATTACTCCAGCTCCAACCATCACATCTGTAGTCCTTCTTTCAGAATAAAAAGAGACAATGGCAAGGAAAACATGATTTTTTGTACTAATACTTCTTAAAGGGCATGGTGGTCTATACCTGCAATTCCAGCACTCTAGGAGGCTGAGGCAGGAAAATCGCAAAATCAAGCCCAGCCTGGACAACTTAATGACTTAGCAAGACCCTGTCTCAAAATTTTAAAAGGGCTGGAAATGTAGCTCAGCACAGAAGGCCTGAGTTCCATCCCCATTATCATGAAAGAAAAAATACTGCTTAAATTAAGTCGCACACTGTATTTGTACATAAGCTTACTGATCAGAACTGCATCACATGACCATGTCTTATGGCCAAGAGGTTGAGAAAAGTAGCCTTTGTTCAGAGTCACTACCTAAAATGTGAGAGCTGTATTATAAAAATACTGAGATGGCAGAACGCACAATGTCTGCCTCAGGAACTATGGAAGGGTTTTGGTTTGGTTTTGGTAAGGGCATGATCTGATCAATTGAGCAATAGAGAAACTTCAGGAGGGACTACAAGTGAGAAGGGGCTAGAGAGGAAGAAGAGGAGGGAGGCTGGGAGCAGTTACATGAGTTCAGATAGGTGCTGTGCCTGTGAAACAGGACACTGACAGAGGGGAGAGAAAGGAGGATGTGGCTTTGTCATTAAAAAAGTCAGTGCCTGGGCTGGCTAGATAGCTCAGTGGACTACAGTACTTGCTTAGGCAGAGCATAGCAGCCTGGGTTTGATCCCTGGCATGCCATGCCAGCACTGCTGCCCGGGGCCTGCTGAGATGGTGATTGAGACTGGGCATGGTGGTGGCACTCCTGTAATCTCAGAGCTTGGGAGGCTGAAAGCAGGAGGATCACTATGAGTCCAATCTGTGTAGTAGGCCCTGTAGACCCTGTACCTTAAAAACAAACAAACAAACAAACAAACAAACAAATTAGTGCCTGATGCATGTGGTTGGTGGGGTAAAGGAAGACATCTGCAAAATAAGCCCCCTTTCTGGAGGGCAGCCTTGGAAATGGCACGGATAGTGTCTGATTTGGAAACCCAGGAAGATCTCAGCAGGGAGGAAAGAGTGAATTCTGGGAACACTAGTTTCCATGTGAAGAGCTGGACACCCCCAGAAGGAAGCTCTAGAGTGCTTGCCCAATCCAGGGGTCAGCAGGAAGGGGAAGTTACTCCGGCTGGTAGAGGATAGGGGACCAAGAGGCACGTTGGAGGAGGTGGGGGCAGGTCAGACCCTGAGCCTCTGCCCTGTACTGCCAGTGAACTCCTTATTGTCAGAAGAGTTGCCCAACAGTTCTCTGAAGAGTTTCAAGACAGAAGTATTTCAAATTTCCTCTCACTAAAAGGAGCGTGTCAGTGTATTCCTAGAGCCTGCTGCTATTGCAGAAAAGAAGGGAGGGGGTTCCCAAATTCACAGCCAAGCCTTCAGGCAGCATCATCCAGACTTGGAGAGAGGTGCTGGGGCCCTGGGGAGGGGCAGCCACGTGCCAGCTGGCTGTGCCAAGTGAGGAAGCCGCATGCCTGGGGTTCTGCCATGTGTTTGTTTATTTGGTTTGGCTGATGTATAACATACACACAGCCTCACAGCCCCAGGGCCTGTGTGCAGAGCCCATGCTCAACCCGCAACTAAGATCAGAAACAGCGCAGAAAATGAAGGAAGCCAACATTGCAAACACAGCCAGGTAGCAGGTTTGGATTATTCTTTCATTCATTTATTTATTCATTCAGTTATGTAGCAGATGAATGCCAGATGGGAATGCAAGGCACTGGAGCCAGAGAGTGGGTACAATGCAGTCCCAAAGGAGCTCAAATACAGGGGTAGGGAATAGAGACAAGGAAAGATATGCCTCTGCTCTACTGATGTGATAGCTCATAGTCATCCAGAGGTTGCCTCTGTCACCTCTGTCCAGGAACTCACAGGCCTCATAACTACACTCTTGAGCTCCTACCCTTGCTCCAAATTCAGAGGATTCCAAGCAGCCCCAGGATCATACTATGCTTGATATCTGCACACCATTTCCCTTGCTTAATTGGGATTCCCTCTCTTCTCTGCCTGAGTGGAGATCAGCTACAAAGGTCCAATGTGATTATCTCCTGGTGACTGTTCCCTGGGACCTCTTGCATCTCCTGCAGACTTTACTCTTGTCACTTCCCACTTGAATTGTCCTAGTTCAACTGCTTATTTCCTTTGTGGCCTATGAGCAGCTACAACAGAAACAGATTTTACTCCCCTCTTCATCCGGGCAGCACCTCCAAGACTGGCACAGGAGCACTCTTCCTAAATGCTTGTCCAAAGGAATGGATATATTTTAGTGTCACTATTTATAAAGAGCCTTAGTTAAAATACACTGGGATCCAGGAGTCAAATGCCACTGTGATTCAATGCCTGTGCTCTGCCACCTCTAACTAGCCCCTTTCTTTCTTGGAGCATTGGTCTGCATATTCATCAGCATAAGCTGATAATAGTCCATGAGCATAATGTAGATAAAAATTCTTTATACATGTTCATCTCTCTTTAATGTACATGTTGCCTTCCTTGTTTTCATTATTGTCATTCTAAGATGATTAGATCTTGCCCTATGGCAATCTAGTGGTCCAAATAAACTCAGGATGGCTGAGTTCAAATTCTTTAAGACGCCCCTCATGGCCCTCTAGGCTGCTTTCCCCAGCTCTCTAGGCTGCCTTCCTTCTGGCTGCCCCCTCTGGACACTGTTCCCTGTGAGCAGTGTTGCAGTGTGATCAGGGCATGATCCACGGAATCACTCCGCAGAGGTTCAACTGTCGCCTTGGTTAGACTCAAAACTTAAGCCCTTCTCAAACACATAACTAGATCCTTCTTTCTTTCATTCTTGGTTGTATTTCTCTACCATGTCTTGACTTTCGTGGAATGCCACATCACAGGAATGGTGTCTGGTTTCTTGAAAGTACTATTCCTTAGTCTGAGAGAGCAAGGAATGCTAGCCTGAGTTTCACTCTTTCCCATCCATGCTACTACCTTTAAGGAGAAATTGGAGGGACCAAGGAGCTATATTACCTTAGCGTCACATCTGCTCCATGCTATGGCTGCCACAATCCTCAGCCCAAATAATCATCTGGAGTCTACTTCAAGGGCCTAGAGTGTCCTGTACTCCTTGAAGGTGGTTCTTCATCAGTGAGCACATGCAAGGTTTGCCACAACCCTCAGCCCAAATAATCTGGAGTCTACTTCAAGGGCCTAGAGTGGCCTGTACTCCTTGAAGGTAGTTCCTCATCAGTGAGCACATGCAAGATTAAAGTGTGATCAAAGGGTGATTATAGGGGTCATGGACCAAGTTTTGTTCTTACGCGTGGAGTTTGAGGTCACTCATAATGTAGGGCCAAGATGGGGATGGGATGAATAGGGAAGTTGCTTAGGGACCATAGGTGGGCTGTATCCTACCCACCTTACCCAACATGGTGTCCCATGGCAAGCTGAGAGTTGCACTTTAATGTGGGCCTTCAGGTCATAACAAAAATGTGTTTGAAAAGATAACAGAATAGAAACACTTTATCATCATTTTCTTTTCCTTGTGCATAA
>NW_004524643.1:8737143-8738523 GCF_000260255.1 Octodon degus | reverse complement strand
CTCAGATCTGGTACAAGACAAGGATGCCCTCTATCACCACTCCTATTCAATATAGTTCTTGAATCATTAGCTACAGCCATTAAACAAGAGAAAGAAATAAAAGGAATAAGAATAGGCAAAGAAGAAGTTAAATTATCATTATTTGCAGATGACATGATACTTTACTTGGAAGACTCAAAAACTCCACCAAGAAGCTACTAGAATTTTGCTTTGTTAATTCCTTGAACTGTTTTCTTTGTCTCAATTGAATTAATTTTTGCTCTAATCTTTATGATTTCTTCCCGTCTTTGGGCTCTGGGTTTGGTTTGCTCTTCCTTTTCTAGTTGTTGAAGGCGCAGCATTAGGTATTTATTTGTTCCCATTCTCTTTTCCTAATGTGTGAATTCACAGCTATGAGTTTCCCTCTAAGAACTGCTTTCATCATATCCCATAAATTATAATAAGTTGTGCTTGAATTTTCATTGAATTGTAGATATTGTTGAATTTCTTGTTAAATTTCATCTGTGACCCATTGGTTGCAAAGTAGGGTGTTGTTTAATTTCCATGTATTTAGGGATAATTTCTGGTTTCTTTTGTCATTTATTTTCAGTTTCATTGCCCTGTGTTCAGATAATATGCATGGGATAATTTCTGTTTTCTTACATATAGTTAAGCATGACCTATGAACCAGTATGTGGTCTAGTTTAGAAAATGACCTATGTGCAGCTCAGAAAAATGTGTATTCAGCTGTGTTTGGGGGGAACACTTTGTATATGTCCATGAAGTCCATTTGTTTCAAGCTCTGGTTCAGTTCTGTTAATTCTTAGCTAAGTTTTTGTCTAGTTCAATTTTCTTTTTGGGATACGGGGGTGTTGAGGTCTTGTATTAAGATTATGGTATTGGATATTAGATTTTTCATGTCCATTAGATTTGATTTATATAGTTGGGTGATCCTGTGTTTGTTGCACAGTATTTATGAGTGTTACCTCTTCCTCTTGAATTTTTCCCCCAACCATTATATAGTGGCCTTCTTTATTTTGCTTGATCATTGTTGGTTTGAAGTTGAGACTGTCTGTGAATAAGATTGCTACCCCTGCTTTTTTCTGAGGTGCTGGGGCATGAATATTTTGTTCCATCCTTTGACTCTCAGTATATGAATGTCTTTATGAGTTAAATGTGTTTCTTGTATACAGCATATTGTGGGACTTTGTTTCCTAATCCATGGTGGTAGTCTATTTCTCTTAATTGGTGAATTGATTCATTTACATTGATGGTTAGAATTGAGATGTATTGACTTACGATTGACATGTTATTTACCTGTTGTCATTTACTTCTTTTTCTCCTGTGTTTAATTGCTTGCCCTATTTAGTTGGTTGCTTCTGATCTCATTCATGGAGTTCT
>NW_004524643.1:8731015-8736073 GCF_000260255.1 Octodon degus | reverse complement strand
ATTTTTTTTTTAATGTGGCTCTCTGTATTAGTCAGCCTGTTTAGTTCATTCAGGCTGCTTTATAAAAAAAAATCTTAGAATGAGTAATATATAAACAACAGAAATTTATTGCTCACAGTTCTGGAGGCTGAGAATCCAGGATCAAGATGGTGATGACTCAGTTTTTGCAGATGGCCATTTTCTTATGCTGTCCTTACATGGCCAGGATTGGAGTCAGTCCTCTTTTATGAGACTTGATCCCAAGTGAAGCATCCACCTTCATGGTCTAATTCTCTCCCCAAAACTCAAACTCTGAATTCTATCACCTCAGGGGCTTTCACCTCAGGAAACAATCATCCACAGCATGCCTAATATGTAAGCATTAGGGGTGCATCTGAGGTAATACCTTTGGAAGTACTCAGTAGTATTCAATACTGAGCAGAGTACTTAACTTTCTATGGGATGATCTTTAGTCTGTGAGGAAAGGAAATTAGAGGAAGCCAAACTTATAAATAGCCCTTCCCTCCTCTCCTTTGCGAATTGCTCTTAGAAGTAACTTCTTGGAAATCATCCAGAAATATTGCAGGTGCTGCAAGCTACTGAGTCTCAAGGGGGTTGAGGTGAAACGGAGGCCAGCTGGGGTGCATGACACTACATCTTTCCTCAACTCATTTCCCTTTGTAACCCATCCTTAGTGTCCCCTGGAACATCCCTGAAAGGCTCTGGTTTTGTCATCCTACATGCCCACACTTTGTCTCTCGCCTTGGGCTCTGCTTTTCAGAAGACTTGGAATAAAGACACTCCCCACTGCTCACTACTTATGACCTGCTCACTACCTTCTCCGTGCCTTTGTTTTCTGATTTCAAATGTGGAGAAATGGTAGTAAGTTCCATAAAGAATTCTTGTAAATAGAAGATGAAATGGGATAATATACATTAATTTACAATCCTGTAACTGTAGCTTTTATCATTATCTTGTTTTCAAGAACACTGTATCAGTCCTCTTGGGCTGCTATAACAAAATTCCACACACTGAATGGCTCAAACAACAGAACCTTATCTTCTTGTAATTACAGAGACCAGAAGTTGAAGATCAAGGTGTTGTAGAGATGGTTATTCTGAGGCTTCCTCTTAGCTTACAGGTGGCTGTCTTCTTGTGTCCTTCTGTGGTGCTTTTTCTGTGTATTAATCCCTGTTGTCTCTTTTTGTCACCAATTTTCCTTGGTGACAGGAATTGGAATATTATTTCCTGCACTTCACAGTTTTGAAGTGAATTTTTCTCTTCTTACCAAGACATCTGTCAGAGTGGAGTAGAGTCCCTCGATGGCCTCATGTTTTCCACTAAATCATCTTCTAGCAGTTCTATCTCCAAATCAAGTCACATTCTGAGGTACTGGAGTTAGGACTTCAGCAGATGAACATTGGAGAACCACTTGTCACCCCATAAAGTTGCTCTTAAGTTCTACCACCAGGGAGGATGACCAGTTCGTTGAGGTTTACCCAAGATTTCTCTGGTTTTAGAAAGGACATTTCTGCCTCCCAGGAAATCGCTCAGTCCTAAGAAAGCCAGCACTATTGGTTCTCCCAGAAGCCTTGCCAGGGCCATAAGAAGAAATCCCTAGAAGGACCAGATGAACTTAATACATGTCATCAACTTACAGTGTTTTGACTCGGGGGCTCTTTGACTGTATGATGGTATGAAAGCAGTTCACATTCAGTAGATACTGTACTTCAAAACTTTGTAGTTTGTTCTTTTCCCAGATTGGAAATATGTAGTATGATGCGCTCATGACACTGGATAGTGGGAGTGAGCCACACCTTTCAGTCAGCCTGTGACCATAAGGGAAACTATAGCTGGCACTGTACAGTGTACTGTTGCTAAGCTACAGTGTTGAGTAGATTAAGTGTATCAAATGCATTTTTTACTTCAAATATCTTCAACATACACTGATTGTATCTTGACATAGCGCAGTGTAAGTCAGGGAACATCTGTGTGTTTAGAACTCCATACATCCTTGTGAAGTCAACTATCTATTAACTTTCTTGGCTGTTACTTCAAAACTGCGAGGTGCAGGAAATAATATTCCAATCATAAAATCTGAGAAATGCATGCTAAACGATTCATTCTTGCTGACTGTCCCTGTTTATCTTATTCCTGGTTCTTTCATGATTAAGTAATTCCTAGGCCACTATGAAGTCATCACTTCTTCAGCCCATCTGGCCCAAGGGCTTAGGCATGATGTAAGCAACCAGGATGCATCTGAGAGTGAGTCTGCATGGAGGTGAATGAAAAACAGACAATCACTCCTCACTACCTGGGTGGGGGTGGTAGGTGGGCCATGGGCTGGGCCCGGGAGCAAATGCTTCTGGCAGCAAAACAGGGAGGAGGTGAGGTAACCAGGGTAAGATGCAGGCTGTGTTTGATGATATGCTCTGAAAGGCAAGCAGGGAAGCCATTGATTAGTGAGCTTTGTTTGATCTGCTCCAGGATCAAAGGTACAAACACCATGTGTGGAGATGAAAGTTGACCTGAAAACCCCTGTGTCCCAGCATGCTGAGATGCCAAGCTACCCTTGGCCCATGGGTCAGGGAGGAAGACCCTTACAGGAGCCATGGGCAAGATGGCAAGCACATTTGCTCCTCAATGTGACCTCTGACCTCTCCTCTCACCCACTGCCTTTAAGGAGAGCTTGCACTTACCTCTTGGGCCTTCTGGTTTCAGGAAACTCAAGGTTATAAGGGGGCTCAGAGATCAAGCATTTTTTCTGGCCTTTGAAGACCATGAACAAGTCATGACTGGGCTGTGCTTGGAGGTCTGGAGGTATATCACTGTGAAACCCCTAAACTTTGCATGGGGTGGGGCACAGAGGATGACATTCCAGCCACTAATCCTCAAAGAAAATATTCTTAGAAGATGTTTCTTTTGGGAAGAGGGGGAAGAGAAGCATATTCAAAGGAAGCCAGGGAAGGGAGCCAACTTGACACACTAGAGACTGCCAAATATTAACGGAATGTTTAATTTGTGCCACCACCTGCATCACTTTATTGACTCTTAGTGACATCTAGTGTGGTGGGCCTGGAGTTATCCCATTTCGTAATGGAATGAGGCAGATGAAACCAACTATGGTTGAGTGATTTGCCTAAAGTCATGTTGTTGGCACATGGTAAGGCTATAGACTCAGATATGCCTACTTAACATAGTTGCATCTATGATCTAGAAATTTCCATAGTCCCTGGAAAGTACTAGGGAGGCTTCCAGTGGAGGCAGAGAGGTCAGTCAACATTCTACTGAAGTAGTGTTTGATTGGTGGTACAGTCTCTCAACTCACAGGATCAGATATGCAAAAAATGAAATTTATTTGCAATAGGATGAAATCCAAGTCTTCTGTTAACAGAAGTGCAATCTTGATTCAGGGGTCTCTTCTTCTATACCTTATCTTCACAGATGTGTCTAAGCTGTGTATGGGTAAAGCTCTCTAACATCCAGTTATGGGACAGGGACAGCAGGAGAGTTGGGGGATGGCAGCAGCACCTGTCATCTAGTCACACTGGCATCCAGGATCCAGCAAATCTCTGAATCAGTGGTTCACACAGGTCAATCTTGCAGTCATTTTACTTTCTAGACAGTAAGATATTGACTCTACTTTTTGAGGATCCTTTAGTGTTACTTTGTGGCAAATTCACAGGATCCAAATTAGCTCCTATTCCTAGATGTCCCACAGCACTAAGACTTCCTATTCCTTTCCTGGTGGATAAGAGAATTCTGTGACATCGCGATTGACCAAAGCCTAAGATGGGCAGTGGGACACAGGCTTCTTTGCTTTCAGATCTCAAAGCTAGAGCATAGAACTTGGACCCATTTCCCATGCATAGGCCCAACCTAGATGGGTAGGGCCCAGACCTCTCTCAGAGAAACACAGAGGTATCTTCCTGTAGTGGTTTTCTAACTTGTGGCCAAGTTATTGTACCCAACTGAAACTAGTGTGGTGTGAAAGGCCCACCTAAGGATTGTTGCCAGGAAGACTAAGGCAGAACAGGAGAAGCAGCAACATCCCTTTTAGGGATGATGTTTGGAGAAGCTATTGGAGTTGCTGGAAGCTGCTAGTTCTCTTGGGTTATTCTGCTGGGGGACCTTGTCATGATGGCTTTCCCGGTGAACTTTGGAGGACCTCTAGTCCTCATCTTGAGCATTGCTTCCTGGCTCCAGAGGGAAAGATGGTGCACTGCTCAGCCTCATGAAGAAGCTTGTAGCAATAGCTTTCCTGATGAGAAATCAGCTTTCCTCATCACTGGAGGAGGTAAGGACCTCACTGTTGCTGAGGATGGCAACAGTTTGGGGGAGCTCTGGTGCTTACCTTGGGTGTTGCTTCCTAGTTCTAGTTCAGATCCCTCAGCCTGCTAACACAGATGCTTCATCTCACTGGCATAGACCTCCCAGTTTCCACCACTGACCTTTGGACGTTTCCAGCACAGATCCATGAAGCAGACCTACATGAGATTTTGTTGTGGGCTCTAGGCCTCCAGTTGGATTTGTGGGAGGCATCATTATGAGCTCTAGGCCCTAAGCTGGACTCTTTAGTGTTTAATGTGTGGATTGGTTTCCTATACTTTATAATTCTTTGAGTGATTGATTATAAAATAATATAAAGTGTGTCCTGTACTATATTGTTTGCCTTGGAAAAAAAAGTCCAAGCCATGACATTACCTAATTATCTTTCTCTTTTGCACTTCTAATTCTTCCAGTTCTATTGAATTTTGAATATTTTCCACAAGTGTTTTTTCTAATCTATTGTTTGGAATAGGAAATTTCTTGCTAAACTAATGATTAGCAAACATTTTTCTCTTTGTTTCTCCATTATAACTGCCTTTTCTTTTCTTTTTTTATTGTTTTTTTTGTGGTACCAGGGATTGAACTCAGGACTCTGTGCTTGCCAAGAAAACACTTATTTTTTTCCCATAATTTTATTGAGAAACAAATAGCAATGAGGGAGTTTCAAACCAAATTGGTAGGACAGTTTCAATAATTAACACATTGCATACATTCTTCCTAGTGGTTAATTGCTGTACAAGATGCAGACAT
>NW_004524643.1:8716983-8725620 GCF_000260255.1 Octodon degus | reverse complement strand
ATGAAATTCTTTAGTTGTTCTTTGTCATGGAAGTATTTCACTTCTCCATCAAACTTGAAAGAGAGTTTTGCAGGGTATAGTAGTCTGGGATGGAATTTGTTTTCACACAGGACTTGAAGTACTCTGCTCCATGCTCTTCTTACCTTCATGGTTTGTGAAGAGAAGTTGGCTGTAATTCTGATGGGTTTTCCTTTGAACATGATCTGCTTCTTTTCTCTAGTGGCTTTCAGTATGTTATTCTTGTGCTGAATTTCTGGGATCTTGACTATTATATGTCTCGGTGTATTTTCAATTGGGTTGAGGTTACTTGGTGTTCTGTATGCTTCGGTTACCTGAATGTCAGATTATTTCCTCATATTTGGGAAGTTTTCTACTACTGCTTCTCCCCACATTTTTTAATGTCATTTGTATTGACTCCTTCTTTCTCATTGATGCCTATTAGTCTCACATTGTTCATCTTTGCATCATCTTGAAGATGATGAATTATTTTTTCATGCATCCTTGTTGTTTTTTAAAAATCCTTTCTTATCTTTTCACTACCTGCACTAGCGTCTTCAAGATCTGAAACTTTGTCTTCACTTTCACTTAACGGTTTTGCAAGCTTGTGGTTGAGATTTAAATTTCTCTATATCTCTTTGACTCTGCTTCATGTGATCTACTTCTCTCCTCTATTTTTTTTAAATTTTATTTTATTTATGTGGGGGGGGGGTAGCTCAGCCCACTAGGGGGCGGGGCTGGCTGGCATGTGGTGCTGGGGGATTAAACCGCGGTCCCTGTGCTTTGCTAAGCTTGTTCTAAGTAGGTGCTTTAGACCACTGAGCCATCTCACCAGCCCCTTCTCTCCTGTATTGCTCATTCAAGGAATCCGTCATTTTTGTAATCTCCTGTATTTTTTGATCAATGTCTTCTTTAGAAACAGTTATTAATTCTTTTACTGCAGTGTTTTTTTCAGATTGGGTTTCCTCTCTATGTTTCTGTAGTTGATTCTTTACTTCAGATGCTATGAGTTCCGAGAATTCTTTTCTTATTTCAGAAAATTCTGCTCTGAGTTTCTCCGTAACTTTCTGCTGTTGCTTATTTACTATGGACACTATTAATTCATACATTTTAGCTGAGCTAGTGTCCTCTGCACTTGTTCTGGGTGGGCATTGGGTTTCCTCCATATGTTTCTGCATTTGATTCTTTACTGCAGATATTATTAATTCAGAGATTTCCTTTTTCATTTCCAATCTGAGTTCCTCTATACCTTTCTGCAGCTGTTTCTTTATTTCAGAAGCCGTTGATTCATTGATTTCAGCTGTGTGATTCCCACTTTGTCCTGTGTTAGTGTCTTCTGCGCTTGTTATGTGTGGGCTTGGGTTTGGAGATTGCATTTTGTTCCTTTTCATTGGCATTTTGTGTAGCACTGTCTTCTGACCTTTGTTGTAGAGCTTTGGTGCAGTTATAACCTTAGCACTTACTGAAGTTCAGGTGCAGATCTACAAAGTTTGGCTATATCCAGCTGTGCCTAGCTTGGGTCTGGCTGCTGTGCTCAGCTCCTTCCTGCTGCTGTCCTTGTGGGTAAACCTGTTGTGCCCCTCTGACAAGATGTTCTGCTCCTGGACTAGCTGGGTGGTTCTGCTCCCTACTCTCTCTGCAGGGATTGCAGCTGCAGGGTTTCACTTCAGGCCTGTATGCCAGGCCTGAGCTGAGTCTGGAGTGGACAAGGTGGAGTAGGGGGGAGAGGAAGCTCTCCCATACACTCACTGGGCCTGGGCTAGGACTGGATCTGGGGGTCCCTAGAATGCGGCAGAAATTCTCATGCAGTGTGCGGGATGGGGGGGTGCTGTGGAGTGTTGGGGGTGCCCCAAGAGGGTGGAAGCAGGTTTCACCCATGCTGCGCCTGGGCTGGGACCAGCAGGTACTGCTGGTGCAGGGTAGCAGGAAGCTCTCCCACACACTCACCAAACCTGGGCTAGGACTGGATCTAGGAAAGCACTTATTTTACTGCGCTATCTCCCTGACCCCTATAACTGCCTTTATACTCAAAGCCTGGTACTGGAGGCATAGAAAGAAGCGTTTCACAGCCCACATACTTGTGTTGGGCAGACCCAGATAATAAATTAGTATATAATATGTTAGATGGTAATAAACGCTGTAAAATAAAGGAGCAGAGCAGCAGGGGTGGAGTTGTAGCATTGTAGACAAAAACTGGGGCGGGCCTTGTAGCATTTGAGGGACAATCAACTGAAGCTAGAAATGTGTCCCTGTCTTCCAGGAAGGCAGAGCATGAGGGGCGAAGACTGCTGAATGCACAACATCCATGGAGTGGCCAGAGAAAAAGGAACAATGGAGGAGCAGGCAAGAGATGAAGATCCAGAAGGGAGGAGAGCACCAGGTCATTGAGGACCAAGGCCCAGTACGTACAGTAAGGACTTTGAGTCATTTTAATAAGAATTCACTGAAATAGTATGAGCAAAGAAATACTAAATTGTTTTATGACAGAATCACTCTCACCACTGTGGAGAACAGACTGCGGGGACCGGGGGTGAAACAATCCTTTATTATAGTCCTCTGAAGTACAGAGCTCATGTGAGCCAGTCACCATCATCATGCTGGCCCTGGGGACAAGGCATCACCGTGGAAAGGTGGCTTCCTTCTTTTTAATTAATTAATTTATTTAGGTGGTACCGAGGATCAAACTCAGGATCTTGCACTTGCCAGGCAAGCACTTATTCCACTGAGCTATCTTCCCGGTCCAAGTGGCTTCCTTCTACTGAGGGTAAGTCCTGGACAGATTCTCCAGTATTCCCAGCAGTCCAGCTTTCCAGCAAACTCTGGGTGGTGTGCTACCCTGTATATGCCAAATCCTCTCTCAAGTCATATCAGGGAAGAAGAAGAGGACTTCACAGAGGGGCACCTGTTTTGATTTGAAAGGATCCTTTGCTACTCTTCTCATTCATGTGATTTTGAGCATGCAAAGCAAGAGGTTTCAACAAGACCCAAGCTCTAGTCCAAAAATGGCTGTAATTAGGCTATTGGTTACGTTTTTAGCTAAACGAATTTTTTATTAATTACCTTTTAGGCTAAAATGTTTTCAGATCCCAAAATTATAATAAATTCCTCTGATTTACAACTAATCCATGATGTTGTTTAAAAAGCTGTTGATTTAAAGCATATAACTATTTTCTGAGGCAAGATTAATATTCCAATTGGTTCAAATTTCTGGCAACTGAATATTCCTCAATGAACAGAAGTTGAATGTGCAGATATTTTTAATGGCTCTTATTGGCAGAAAGTCCCTGCCGAGAGTGAATATAAATCCTGTTTGGTACAATTTTGGACATTTCCTCTTTTTTATTTTTATTTTTTTGTAAAGAAGCTAGAGAATATCTGGCATCAGGATCTGTGTAGCAGGCCATTCCTGCACTTAAAGAATCTGAAATGATTCTCACCCCTTTCAGAAGGGAAAGATTGGCTTTGGGCCCCAGAAGCTGTTGGAATGCACCCTAAAAAGGGTGTGCTCAGTGAATGCATGGTATGCACACATGTGTGGCTAGGTAGCTGCATCTATAGGTTGCACAGAGTGATGTGCAAAAATGCACAGATATCCTGTAGGCAAATACAAGAATTTGAGGAGAATGTGTGCATGAATAACTTTGCGTCTAGTGAGAATCTGTATGTATAATGGTAGGTTTGTAATATACCTATAGCAGGGCAGCTAATTCCAGTGTGTGTATTTAGGATTAGGGGTGTGTGTGTGTGTGTGTGTGTGTGTGTGTGTGTGTGTATGTGTAACAGTGAACATATGTAGGAATATTAAGAGTTCTTTCTGGCCACATAAGATAATCAGATCCCATGGTTCAATGGCAGGAATATCAATGTCAGGGTCAGGTTTCTCGCCTGCAGCAACTTTACTTCAGTGATTCTACTCCAAACATTTTCCTTAGGGGTCTGTCTAGTTCTTCCTTCTCTTCCCATCAGGGGTCAAGGCCCAGAGAGGCCTAAGGCAGCTTCCTGGCCTTTGGAGCTCCTGCTCTGATGTCCACCCCAGGAGCCTTGGCTGTGGCAGTCTTGTCATGTTGGACTCTGCTGTCACTGCCAAAGTGACAATTGATGATCAGAACTGGGGCTGCCCAGAAACCCAACTTCTATGCAGGGCTCTTTGATCTGCCCATGCTTTGAGTGGAGCAGAGGCTGGCACAGGCGACTTTGATGGGGCCTGACCAATAAGTCCTCTCCTCCCCGGTGCCCTTTGCCTTTGATGTCCACCCTGCCTCACAAGGGTCAGCTACAAAAATGAATACATTGGAGAAGGAGCCAGCCATGCTGGACCTGCACCTCAGCCTTAGTGGAAGATCGCCATCTGGATATTGCCCTGCGGAAGCTTGGATCCAAAAGGTACAGAAACAATACTTTTAGAAATACGGCTTTGCAACCACCTGCTTATTGATTCAGCTAGGATATACTCACAGAGTCAGCAAAGCAAAGTCATTACATGCACTGTATTCATGTCAAAATGCTTGTCCTTCCAACTTGGGTGAATTGAGCAATTTACATATGTCCCCTCTGTCTCCATGGCCTTTTATAAAGTTGTTAAAAGGACCAAATTAGGTACTGCAAACAAGGGACCTGATACTTAGTAAGGTCTCGCAAGTGCCATCTGTCATTGCAGGGAGACTATAAGGTTAAGTGGTAAAATCACAGAAGAAGGACATCCTATGACCTGAGTTCAGATCCCAGCTCCATATAGGGTATGTGTCACTTGTTAGTTTACTCAGAGGTTTATTAGGAAGATCAAATGAATATATATATATAGAGAGAGATTAATATATTTGAGATTAAATGAATGTTTATGAGATATGTAATATAGATCATAATATATTACTATATTATATTACCCTTCTCCACCCAAATTGTTCCTCCTTACTGTGAAGGATGTCACCACGCACCCATCCAATCTTCCAATAAGGAAATTAGAGTCATCTTTGAAGCCCCTAACTCTCCAATCACTATGCACACATTGCAACACATCACAAAGACTTTTTTCATGTGGCCACTTACGTCTTTCTTGTTTTCAGCTTCCCCTCTCCGTCTGGGTTTCCATGTTCCCTGTACAGATGATACCAATATAACCAGCACCTCAGTCTTCCAGGGCTTGGTAAGTTTCCCATCATTTCTAGGATAGCATCCATGCTCTTTAACAGCAATTTCATGTCCTCCAGAATCTGATCCTGAGTCATCCCTACTGTCATCTCTTCCTATAGTACCCAAGCCTCTTGCCAACCTTGGAAATTCACAGTGCCAGAATATGCCAACCTATATTCACTATTGAATATAATTATCAACCAAGACCATTGTGCCTAGTCTGCTTTGAAGGCCTTCTCCTAATTTCTGCACCTTCTAGGATGCCTTCTCTTCCTTGTAATTGAGCACAGATACTACTCTGACACCTTTCCAGACCCTTCTTCTATCCTTCCTACAATAGTATGTCTTTGCCTTGCTGAGTTAATAGATTGCTCTTGGATGTTCACATAGTACTTAGTTATTAGCTGGATTACATCTATTCATTTTTTTAAATAAAAAGTGTGTTCATCTCCCTGCCTAGGACACTTTTACTAATTTAATATTTCTGTCTGACCTCAAGTACTTCATCCATAAAATGGACATAGCCCTAGCCCCATCATTCTCATATCACAAGAGTGAAACAACAAAATATCTGAGGAGAATTTGGGCTCATAAAAGGCATTCAATAGACAACAATTTCTTTATAGATATTATTTCCAGGAGTGATGACTGAGGCAGGAGGCTTCCAGAGAGGACAGCCCAGATCTTGCAGCCCAGAGCTTACAATCATCCCAGTCAAATTCTCAGCAAATTAATAGTGTCTTCAAGTAGACTTATGCTCCATCAATTCCTTCAACTTATTATAACTGAGTGATTACATATTCTTTATCTTTCCTCTTTGCATCTAAACCTCCTTGTCTGAAATGTGGAGAGAATACTATACTTATTTCACAAAGTTGCTACAAGAATTAAATGATAGGATACATGTAGGGATTTGTGTTGGCTATTTATTATTATTAGTGAATAAACACTGTGGAGTAGCTGGGTCTGTGTTTGAATGCTGATTCATAAATAAATGATTATCTTAACGATGCTACTTAAAGGTATTTATATTTGAAGAGATGGAAACTTGGAGAGTGAAAGCCAGTGACAGCAAAGGTTGCAAACAGTTATCAGAATGCTGACGTAGGATAGAGAAACTTCACCCGCTCACAGACTTGAAAACAAATCATTACGTACTGCAGACACTTATGATTAAAAAAAAAATGAGTGGGGTATGTGTTCTTTGAGTAGTTCTAACCTAGTGAAAGCCAAGAAGACTTCCATAGTCAGGCCAAAATGGCCCTAGTGGTCCCCCCCTCTCCCCTGCCCCAGCCAGTACCAAAGTCAATGCTGGGCATGGAGCCACACTGTGTTAGTTACTTCACTAGTTCCAGCACTTACAGAGGGGCAAGTTACTTGGCCCACTTTTAGTATCTGGTGTATTGTTTAGAAAGCTCACAGTTACTCCCTCTGAATTCTTAGCTATATCAGTACCAAATTCCTACGGCTAGTCACTGTGAAGATTACCCTGAATACTCAATATAAAATCAGTATTTGATGTCTAGTAAGTGTTTAATAAATGCTATTTTGATTAGTTGACTCAGGATACCCCACCTACTCTCACATGGAACCAAGGAAAAACAACTGATTCCTAAGTCAAGCTACTTCTCTGCTTCCTGTAAAGTGGAAACAGTATATTCTGATTTCCTTGTCAAGGCCTGCATCTCCTCTAAAACATGCTTCAGAGAAGAACAACACCCAGACTCCTCTTTACCAAATAATCCGATTGCACCTTACCTGTTGTTGCTCCTGAGCCTTTACTCATGCAATTTCCCCAACTCGGCACACCCTCTTTATCCACTCTGCCTTTCTCAAATGCCAGCCTCTCTGTGAAGCTCCTCTTGATGTTCCCAGCTGATACATTCTATTCTTACTTCACTTTTAAACATGTAGTTTAACCTGTGCATTAATCTGACCACTCCACCCCTGACGCAGCCTTCCTTAGGGAAGGGTTTATCTTACTCATGTTATCTCTCTGCGTAAGTTGTAGGACACAGGAGATTTTGAGATACAGTACTTTTATCCTTCATATATGTTCATCAAGGATAATTTGAGAGGCCCTTAAATTTCTCTGCTATGGAAAGCGTAATGTACAGGAGATAGGAACTGATATCTAGCTGATGATGGTATTTAGAAGTTTGGTCAACCTCCAAGCATCTAGTAGAAATAAAGCCTTAGCTTCAAACATTATAAGGAGATAAACTCAGTAAGCAGAGGTTAGGGAGGAAATGTTAGCATGAAGTTACTGAAGTCATCCCTTCAGCTGTTATGGTCTCTGGTTCTGCTCTAGGCTTCCAAGTAGCATCTAGAATGAGTGCCTAACTCACCTGAAGGGCAGGAAGCTGAAGGTCTTATCTCTTGACTTGCATGTCCACTCAGATGAGTTTGTGTTTCAGAGGTCATAAGTTCCTCTGTACTTCTAGGTTTTGTATGTGTAAATAAAAAGGCTGGTAGGTTTTCAAGGGCCCTGGCTCAGAAAGTGAAAAAATACTCAACAGGGGACTCATGGGTACTGACCAGTGGGAAGGAAGCTTGAGCTTGTCTAGAAATATCCACAGAAGCTCTGGCTAAAGTCTAATGTGGACTTGGAGGAGATGACATTGAATACTGACTCAAGATAAGACCCAAGGAAGAAGTATATTGGTTTATTATAATGATTCTGGAGAAAAAATAACTCTAAATTAATTGCAGAATTGGACAGAGGAAGAAGTTGAATGGCAACACAGCAGCAGTAGGGTTTTGGCTAATCCTAGAAAGATCTCTAGAACTGAGATGGTCCTTCAGAGATATTTCAAGTAGCCACAGGCACCTCCATCTTGGTCCCCTCCTATCAAACAGCCAATAGACTTGTCTTGGCCTGAGTGAAGGACAAGGTAGGCTTTTCTTCTGCAGATGGCCATTCCAGAAGAGGGACACAGCTGCATCTGTCAGTACATGGCACTCTTAGCAGTTAGAGAATGGGCTTCAGTTGTGAATCCAGGATCTACATGGTACCTATGGCATCTGTTTGGCACTAGAGGCATTGCCTTTGGTTTTATTTCCACTCTTGGCAGACTTGAGGTCAACCTGTTTCTTTCATTATCTCCTCTGTCAACTAAGTCTTCAAAGTAGTTTCTAGATTCAAACCCCTTGAAAAACAGTACAGGAGAACTTGGTAAATAAAATCTATCGCTGCAAGGTTTGAAATAACTTGTATCAGCTCTCTCTTTCCCATCCAGCCTAGATTTTCTCCACCTTTGGTAAGCACTTTAGCTTCTTAGAATTACTTGCCTAGTTTGGTGATCTAGATTCTCATTTCTGAGAAGTCTGAATATTTAGTAGCTCTTGGTAGGTCCTGAAAACTGCAATTGTCCAATTGGCATTTCCAGTGGGTATGGAAGAAACAAAACCAACTCTCTATGAGTCTACTGGTTCTAGGCAAAATCAAAGTGTTCTCATTTTATATTAGCAACCTAGGTCTCAGTGTAGGCCTTTTTTTTTTTTTTTTTT
>NW_004524643.1:8715765-8716883 GCF_000260255.1 Octodon degus | reverse complement strand
CAACAAGAGCTGTAGCTTTTAGGTCTGATAAGGTCAGTGAAATCCCCTCAGGATTTATCCTGAGATCCTGTACCTCAGATTGTAGAACCTTTGTCAATGTCAGCCATGTGGATGAGTCACAGCCATTGCTTGGCCAATGTGCTCTCTATGAAAGCCTGAGAGAATGTTTCCTCTCCACGTGACTCTCCTTAGGCAAACTCTACATCATCAATCACGTTTTTCTTTGGCCTCATAATCTCTTTCATCAGAAAATTTGGGACACTACTGAGTTACATGACATTACAGTAAAAGTTCGCATATGTCCTGAGTCTTAACTGACCTTGGAAGGCTAGGGCCAAAATGTTGGCTTTCCTTGTGACTCTCCTTTTTCTCTAATTTTGGTCTGGAAACTTAGGTTGTTAACCCTCCAGAAGAGAAGTTTATTGTTATTACCATACAACCTAGGATGTTAAGCTTAACCTCACTATCTGTCTGAATATCAAACATCTTAGGCATAATATGGAACAGGTATTTTTCATCAAGTATTGATATGTTGAACTTTAAGTCCCTACAGAATATGATGAAACAAAATTTAAAAATTAGAATATATTTTAAAAATAGGCATAAAGAATTATATAATTCTTATGTTTGCATGTAAGTCCAAAAATCTAACCCTATACAACCTTGAAGCAGGACAGACCTACAACATTCTTTTTCCTGTCTCCTGCCTTCATTCACCACCCCCATCTTTTTGAACAATCATCTACCCGAGAGACAGCACAGCAGCAACTGGCATGTCATGACAAGCAGCCCGTATTCAGAAGACCAGAATGACCGGCACTCCAAGCATGAAACTACTATTACAGATTACCATCTTCAGTGCAGTTGCTTAGTTTACAGGTGTCAGTATATATACTTAGGGTGAGAATCTTTTTAATTAACTGCTAGATTCAAAAATCTTCTGGAGATTCTCAGGATCATTGCCTTGCCCATCTTCTACATATAACTGTATGGCTTGTCACTGTCATGTTTCCTAGCTCTTCTCCTTTCCCTCTCTTAATTAGTCCTCGAGTTCTTGCTTTCCTTTTACTTGTATTATATCTTTCTATTTGTATTTCTTCTTTTGAGTTCTTATTCTA
>NW_004524643.1:8708069-8715665 GCF_000260255.1 Octodon degus | reverse complement strand
TGTTTGTAAATAGGATCACAAGTCCGCATCTTGTACAGCAATTAACCACTAAGAAGAATATATGCAGTGTATTATTTGTTGAAACTGTACTTCTGATTTGATTTGAATCTGTCTCATTGCTATATGTTTATCAATAAAACTGTAGAAAAAAAATAAAGTATACTACAAAATGTTAAAAAAAAAAGAAGTTAAGGACTATGCCATTATTGGGGCGGGGGGCTCTACCAAGAGATTTGGCCAAAAGGGCCAGCCAAATAGCTCAACGGATTAAAGTGCCTGCAAGCAGGTGTAGGGGCTGGGGGCTGGGGTTTCAATCCCCCAGCCTGCTGTGCTGGCCCTTCCCCCAGGCCACACTGAGATGGCAATTGAGACTGGACGTGGTGGCATGTACCTGTAATCCCAGCTCTTGGGAGGCTGTAAACAGGAGGATCACTATGAGTCCGATCTAGTAGTAAGACCCTGAACACCCTGTAGACCCTTCCCTAAAATACAGAAAAAAAAAAAAAAAAGAAAGATAGATTTGGCCAAACCACACCTACCTTTTCTATGAACACTCTCTGTCCCTTCAAGCTCTGTCACGATCCTCTGAGCAAAAAGTATAGGCTTTCAAACTGCTAAAATATAACTCTCCTGCCTGTAAAGCCAAGATGTCTGAGCAGCCCTTGCTTCCATGACTGGCCTTCATATACGTTGCCTCAGTCTTCTGTGACCCATAGCCTGTGGGTACACAGCTGGTCACTATGATGCACATTATAAAATCAACCCCCAATCAGCAAGCCATTCTGTTTCTGTACTTCCTGCTTGCTCATTTCATATAATCCTAGTCTACTAGAGATGAGGGCCAAACACTCTGGGAATGATCCCAACCAGTGCCAATTGATTTGGTCACTGTTTTAGATTGGGGAAGGCTTCCTGGAGGACGCAGGGCTTGGAAGGCCCTTGCTGGGTATAAACACTGACAGGAGGAAAGGAGAATGGAGGGCAGTGGGGAGAAAAAGGATGGAGAAGAATGGGTTTGGAGTCGAGGATGTCACTGTGAGCAAAGTAACTAAGGTGACAGGAAGGTAGCAGCAATCAGAGATTGTGGGACAGGTAATGAGATTTGCAGGCAGTCAGTAAGGGTTGTATATGTGCTTTGAACTATCCAGCAGGTAATTCACACCAAAAATATATATGGTAAGGTAGTGGCTGATTTACTAATAAGATCAGGCCTACTAATTTTTTTTCTGTCCATAATTACTTTTGAACTTTATGCAGGATTCCAGCTTCCTTGAACCTCAGTTTGTCTATCATTAAAGTGAGGAGAAAAACCAACCAGAATATTTATTGTGACTAGATGTGGAACATTTGGTACATAGTAGGTACTAAATGGCTATTATTTTTGGACTGAGAAATGAATAATAGAAGGTGAGCTGCTTATATGAACAGAAATAGCAATTCTACTCCAGGTAGAAAGCCAACATTCACAGCAGTTCGAAGCACAGATCCTGAAGTATCGGCAGCAGTTACAAGTGCAGACGTAGAAGTCAAATACCTTAGATTCAAAATGGGCTTCTCCGACTTTCACTTGAGTGAAAAGGGACAAAGTGGGAAATGATCACTTTGGGCCATAGATATTTTTCTTTTGATTCTGCAAAATAAGATTCCGATAACTATTGTAATTGGTGTTGTGAGTTGTCAATAAAGTGTTCAAGAGCTAAGCATTGTCCTGGGTGCAAGGATAGAACTTTAGTGTTCTAGGTGTGACCATGGACTCAGCATGATCCCTAAGCTGACGCTTAGACTGTCATTGCTCTGGGAGAGCTTCCACCCAAGCAGGCTTGTGGTTACAGAGAAGGTGGCAAGTGGACATTTTTCTAGCAGGAGATGTGAGGTGGAGATCCTCTTATAATTGGAAATAAAAAGAGTATATAAGTCAGGTGCAGTGGCACATTCCTGTAATCCTAGCACCCAGGAAGCTACTTTCAACATGAGACTGGATGCTTTTATTTAGTGTAATAATTTTACTCATCTGAGTTTCTTGAGCGTCCAGTGGTTCACTATTTTATATTGCTAAGTGACGTGCTATAGCTTTCTTATCTATTTTATTTGTCCATTGAAGGTCATTTGAATTGTTTAAATTTGCTGGTAATTATAGAGGTGCTATAAGCATGAATATATAAATTTGAGTGTGAATATAAATTCATACAAGATAAATAGCTAGGAGTGGGACTCTGAGTCATAAGGTAAGTGCGTGCTTAGCTGGACCAAAAAACAAACAAAACAAAACCCTGCTACACGTTTCCCGAGTGCCCATATCGTTCTGGATTCCCAGCAGTAGCATCTGGCAATTCTAATGCAATTGAACACTTACAGACATTTTTCATTGTCAACATTTTTGTTTATTTTCTTTCTTTCTTTCTTTTTTTTTTTTTGTATTTTTACGGAAGGCTCTACAGGGTGTTCAGAGTCTCACTACTAGATCAGACGCATAGTGATAGGCCCGTTTACAGTCTCCCAAGAGCTGGGATCGCAGGAGCGCACCACCATGCCCAGCTTCAATTGCTGTCTCAGCGTGCTCCAGGGGCGGGGCCAGCACAGCAGTCTGGGGAATCAAATCCCCAGCCCCTGCGTGTTTGTTTCTTTTTTTGTTTGTTTTGAGAAAGGGTCTTACTATGTATTCCAGGCTAACCTTGAGCTCATCACGTAGCCCAGGCTGACCTGAAACTTGTGGCAATCTTTCTGCTTCAGCCTCCCAAGTCCTGGTGGTATGGTCACATGGATTGTTTATTTTAGCTATTCTACTAGGTGGCATTTCATAATTTTATTTTGTAATTTGCTAATCATCAATAACATGGATTGGGCCAGCCAGATAGCTCAGGGGATTAAAGTGCCTGCTCAGGCAGATACAGGGATCGGGTTCCACTCCATCCTGGTGTGCCCTGCCAGCCCTGCCCCTGGGGTGTGCTGAGAAAGTGATTGAGACAGGGTGTGGTGACACGCCTGTAATCCCAGCGCTTGGGTGGCTGAAAAGAGGCGAATTACTATGAGTCTGTACTACGTAGTGAGACTCTCTAGACCCTGTATTAAATACGTAAAATAATAATAATAATAATAATAATCTTTGTATGTGCTCATTTGAAATCTGTATACCCTGTTTGTTGAAGTATAAGCTGCTGTCTTTGGCTAATTTTTTTAAAAATTTTGTTGAGTTTTGAAGCTTTACATAATTTGTACAAATGACTTTGTCAGCTGCGCGATTTGCAAATATTTTCTCTCAGTCTTAAGTTTATGTTGGCATTTTGTTAGCATCTTTCAAAAAAAAAAGGTTTTAATTTTGATTGAATTTTATGTATTAATATTTATTTTATGACATTAATGTTTGGTGCCATATCTAAAAACTCATCACCAAAAGCAAGGTCATATAAGTTTTTCCCTAAATAGTCTTCCAAATTTGTGGGGAGGTTTTTAGTTTTTTACATTCAGATCTAAGATACAATTTTAGTAATTTTTTAAATAAGCTTTAAGGTTTAGGTGGGAGCTTATTCTTTTGTAAGTAAAGTTACAAAAAAATTGTTGCAGGGCAACTTGTTGAGTGGATTCTTTTCAAGTACAGTTTTTGCACCTTTTCCACAGTAAGTCATCATGTAGATTAATTTCTATATCCCAATTCATTCACTTCATCTGCAGGTCAATTCTCTCACCTATACCATGCTATATTGATTACTGTATCCTCATAGTGAGTGTTAAGAACAGAGAGTGTAACCTCTCCAATGCTACTCTTTTTAAAAATTATTCTGGGTTCTGCATTTCCAGACAGATTTTGTACGTACCTGGTTTGTATTTATAAAAATCTTGCATTTGGGGTTGGTATTGCTTTAAATCTATGTATCTATTTTTAGGATAATTGACATCTTCACTATGTTAAATTCTACCAATCCATGAACTTGGTATGCTTCTTTTTTTGGATATTCTTTGATTTCTGACATCAGTGATTTAACCACTGAGGTATTGTTGAATTTATATGTAAGCATTCCTTTTTTTGAGTTATTGAAATTATTCTAATTATTTTGATTTCTGATTGTTTGCTGCCATTAAGCAGTTGTTTGATTGATTTTTGTCACCTTGCTTATTGTGAATTACAAAATTCATTTGTTAGTTCTAGATTACTTGAATATCTTTTTCTTTTTTGATTTTATACATTCTTATGAGTTTTCAACATGGAGAGTAATGTCAGTAAGTGAGTAAGAGTCTATTTCATTTTTCATACATTTTCCCTATTGTTTATTTTCGTTGTCTCATATCATTAGCCAGGTCTCCCGAAATGATATTGGACAGAAATAAGGAAGGTCCGGATCTCCCCTTGTTCCTGATCATAGAGGAAAAGCACTTAGTCTTTCACTGTTATGGATGACAGTACCTATAGGTCCTTTGTGATTGCCCTTTATTAGGTTAAGAAGATTCATGTTAGTGCTAGTTTGCTAAGAGGTTCAGTCATGATTGGCTATTGAAGTTTGTCAAACTGATAGATCACACAGTTTATTTGTTTGTTTCAGTTAGAATGGTATTATGGTGGATTATGTTGTTTGGTTTTTCAGTATTGAACGATTCTGTATTCTCCAGATAAATCTGCTATGATCATAGTTTTCACATTTGATTTGGATCTAATCTTGCAGATTTTGTATTTATATGAGTGAGGGAAATGGGTCTTGAGCTTTTTTCTTGTAATATCTTTACCTGCTTTTGCTCTTGGGCACTGATGATCTCATAATATTAATTGTAAGTCTTTTCTTCTCTTCTATTTTCTAGAATATGCAGAACTAATATCACATCTTCTTTAACTGTTTGCTAGGTTTTCCAGTGAAATCATGCCAATGAAACCAAGGGCCTAAAGATTTCCTTTTCCAATGGTTCTTAAGTATGAACTCAATTTTTAAAATGCTTATAGGACTACTTAAATGATTTATTTCATTTTGAGTAAGCTTTTGTAATTTATAGTTAAAAGGAAATAGTCTATTTCATCTTAGCTGTCAAATTTATATACCATTCAATGTCTTTTGAACTCCTAATATTAATAATTATAGTATTTTAGTTTCTTGTCTTTGTGGATATTACTGAAATTATGTAAAAATTGTTACTTTTCTAGTTGGAAGTAGAGATTTTGAATGTGGTCACAGTAAAAAATAATAAAAATTTAAGCTGATAGATATGCTAATTTCCTTGAATTTATCATTATTCAGAATTTACATGAATCAAAACACAACATTATGTCTTATAAATATGTATAAATATTATGTGCCAGTTACAAATTAATTAATAAAAAGATCAAGGTTCTCATTAAAACCCTCATTTGTTTCAATTTCATTAACTTCTGTTCCTATCTTTATTTTCCTTCTAATTGCTTTAGTACATTTTGTTCTTTTCCTACCTGCTTCACATCGAGATAGTTGAGATATTCTTTGCTTCTTAATGTAAGCATTAATGCTATAAATGTCACTCTGAATAATAATTTGGAGACTTTATTGTGGACTCATCGATTACGTAGAAGTATGTTGCTCAGTTTTTGTGTGCTTGGAAACTTCCCTATTAATCATTCCATTATTGATTTCAAGCTTGATTCTAGTTTAATCAGAGAAGAGTTTGTATGATTTTAATGTTTTGAAATTTGTGAAATTGCGCTTTATGGCCTAGGCAGTGGCAGAGCTTGGTAAGTGATCCCTAGAGACTTAGCAAGTGTATTGTTTATTTATTTATTTATTTTTTTTATTTGAGAGAGAGAGAGAGAGAGAGAGTGTGTGTGTGGTGTGTGTGTGTGGCCAGCTCAGCCCACCAGGGGGCGGGGCTGGCTGGCATGTGGTGCTGGGGATTGAACCGCGGTCCCTGATGCTTTGCCAAGCTTGTTCCAAGTAGGTGCTTTAGACCACTGAGCCATCTCTCCAGCCCCAGCAAGTGCATTGTTTCTGTTCTTCTGTGGAAGGTCCACTAAATGCCAATTTGGTCCAGCTGATCGGTGTTGTTCCTCATCACAGAAGGGTTTGCACACCCTTTGGAATCTCTAGCTGTCCTATCAGTTATTGAGATAAAGCATGTTGGTATGTTTACAATCGTAGACTTGTCCATATTTTTAATTTAATCTGTTTTTCTTTCACTGTTCCTCAAGTTCTCTAGTATATATTTAGTATAATTATATCTTTTACACGAATTTGCCCCTTCATCCTATCATAATATGTTTCAGCCTCTTTTGTACATTTTCTCTTCTGAAATCTATTTTGGTATCATTACAGTTCTTCCAACTTTCTTTTGACAAATGTTTTCATGGTATATTTTCCCTATATTTTTATTTTTAGTCTTCCTATAAAACTATAGATAAAATAAGTTTCTTGTTGATAATGCAAATGTGGGCCTTAAAAAAAAAAACTGTCCTGGAAATTTCTGAGTTTTATTTGGTGTACTTAGACAATTTGTACTTAATATAAACATTAATATATTTGGATTTAGGCCTAACATATGCTTTTCTCTGTTTTATTTATTTTGCCTTTCTTTTTTCTTTCTTTAGGATAATTGGAAAAATTTTAAAATTGCTGCAATTTAACCTACTATAGTTTTGACTATATATATCTGTATATTTTTATTTAGTGATTACAAAAGAATTAAAATATACATACTACTTTTTCAAAGACTACTTAAGGTCAATGTTTTTCAATTTAAATGGAATGTGGAATTCTTACCATTATAATTCTCTTACCCTCTACACTCTATGCTATAGTCATAGTTATATATATTATATCTTTGTAAACTGAAAAGCCAGTCAATGTTATGCTCTTTGGTTTCAACTATCATTTGTTTGAAATAATTTAAGAGAAGAACAATGGGTTACTATTCCTAGCTAGATATTTATCATTACTATGACTCTTTATTTGTGGTATTTCAAGTTTCCTTTTGAGATCATTTTTCTTCTGTCTGAGGAATGCTGTGTATCAATTCCTTGAGGTAAATCAACTAGTAACAAATTCTCTGTTTTCTTTCACCTGAAAATATACTTATTTCACTTTTATTTCTAAAGGATCTTTTCATAAAATATACCACTCCAAGTTGACAGTTCCTTTATTTCAGAAACTTAAACAGAGTAACAGAGCGAGTTCCCTTTTATTCTCCAATGACATGGACATTAGACCATGTCATGGGTATTCTCTCAGTCAAGAACTCTGTGTTTTTCTATTTATGCATTCATTATGTATTCATAATTTTAAATTTTTAAAAAATCTTTTATTTCTTTATTTGGTTCAGCATCTTGCTATGCAGCTTGGACTCATAGTGATCCTCCTGTCTCAGCCTCCCCAGCACTGGGATTACAGGTGTGCACCACCACACCCTGTTTTGGTGGCCACCATGGCATACTCCAGGTTCTGGGCCCAGCATGGCATGTGGTACCAGAGATTGAACCTGGGTCCTTGCACTTACCAGGCAGGTGCTTAGCTGCTTAGCTAGTTCCTCAGTCATTATCATTTCAGTCAAAGTTACGCTATGCAAAATATATACTAAACAGGGCTCTGCCTCTCTTGGTAAACATGCATGGGGCTGAATATGAAACTATGAGAACTCTTGGAGACATCTTTC
>NW_004524643.1:8701032-8707969 GCF_000260255.1 Octodon degus | reverse complement strand
TTTTTTCCAGTGCTCCCATTCAAATAGGGAACTCAAAGTGATCTGGTGCCAGTTATAATTCAAGGTTTAATGAAATGTTTGTTGTGTTTCCTGGGAGAAATTCATTTTCCCTGGACACCAGGACCACTAAACAAGCAAAAAATAAAGTACTACAGATGAACACCATAAATTCCACAGGGGGTAGTGTCACACATGGCTCTTAGACTTCTACAGAACTAGGCTCATCTGATTCTAGGAGCAGGTATCTAATATAGTTGATTCAATGATAACCTTCCAAAATACCATGCTCCTTCTCCTGGAACCTATAAGTGTTACCTTATATAGAGAAACTGTCTTCTCAGTTGTGATGAGTCAAGAGTCCTGAGATGATGAGATTGGCCTGGATAATGCAGGAGGGCCTAAGCGCCATCACAAGTATCTTTATGACAGTCAGAGAAAGAAGAGTATAGATCGAAGCTACGAAGGCAACAAGAAAAGGATAGCAGCAATTGGGAGGCTATGGCCACAAACCAAGGAATGCTGCCAACCACCAGAAGATGGACGAGATTAAAAATGCATTCATCCACAGATCTTCGGCAACATCTAAATACTTAATCTAGAGATGATGGTTTTAGACTTCAGGCCTCCAGAACTGTATGCCAATAATTTTCTCTCCTTTTAAGTCCCAAATTTTTATCACTATTTTTGTAACAGACACAAGAAACTAATACAGGGATATAGCACAATATATCACTGTTTATTATGCTTACACCTCATCCTGGAAGAAACAACTTCCCTCTTAGGGTTTTGTCCTAAACTGATACCCAGCTTATTGTTTCACAAATCACTTCATTGTTCCAGTATATCTGTATTCTCTGTCTCATTGTCAAGAATTACTAGAAAAAGGATCTTTATGGATACTTTGGTAACATCACTTCTGAACCCATCAGATGTGAGGTTGAGCATTAGCATAAGTTTAGAAAAGGATCAGAAATGGTCTTGCTAGGCTACCGATAGACAACGGGCAAAGCAGACCCTGAGCCAGGATTTATCTTCTGTGTTGTTCACTTTCCCTTCATAAACCTCAGATCAAAAGAATTTCTGACTTTTAGCCATTGATACACAACTGATGGCCACTGTTTTAGTTATGGAAATTTTCACTTTGTATGTGTTCTATTTTCTATTCAGATGTCATGTTAAATTCAGAAACAAAGCATAGGAAACTGAGTAAGACTCTTTGCTTTTCTTTTCTCTCCCTTCCTCCCCTTGGAGAAAGATCATTAGGGCTTCAATCTCCTCCAACAAAGCAAATGAGTGAACTTACTCTTCCAGCCAAAGGCGCTTGGGCCTGACGTCTTCTCTAGCACGTGCCCCACTTGGCGAGGAGAGAAAGGAAGGCTATTGAGCACTTTTTCTCCATCTGTTTGATAAAAAAGCATGTTTGTTTTTGTTCATAGATTTAAAGCCCAAAATGGGCCAGTATTGTAAATAAAACATGCGATCTCATTTGAAAAATTTATTATAAGGAATTTTGTTTATGATTTCATGTTCTCCAGTAATAATTAATTGGAGGTTTTCTATGGTCCCTGCAGACCAAAAATCATTCAAACTGTAGGAAAAGATGATCCAATACGGCTTCTCTTCTGTCTCTCAGCTGTAGCCAAAGGAACCATCTCTGGCTCTACTTCCACTTTAGCCTACTTTGGGAAAGGCAAATTTATAATATGACTTGCTTGTTGAAGTGTTTGGGGCATATTTGCAAAGGCCATGTGGGATGCTAACGTCAGAACACACTTTGAGGGATTTCTCAGGTTAAAAGACGATTCAGATACTTTCCTGAGCACTTAGATCCATGTGACACTTCACTCTCAAGTTTTAAAAATGGAAAATTACTCATATCTCTGGTGTAGCAAAGGGAAAACATGTATACAACCCTATCCATACAAATGACAAAGAGTTACACAAACAGTAATAACTAATGTTTAATAACTAATGTTTTTGAAGTGTTGGACTCTGTAATGAGAGCTTGTATGAATTATATCAGACCTGATGACAGCTGTGTGAGTCTGTTCAAGCTGGGTTGTGCTATAACAAATAATCCTGAAGTCTCAGTGGTGGGGTTTCTGCTTTATGTAACCTTCACTTTGGGACCCAGGAGGACAATATCTACAACATGTTATTTTATGGCAAAAGAAAGCAAAGTTTTAGAAGAAACACATCAGCAGTCAAAGGACACATATCTCTCTGCTCAAAATTTATTGGCCAAAACGAATCTCATTACCTTAGAAAGACATCAAAGAGGGGAGAGTCATTTGGGTGGCAACTAGAAATAATAAGAACTTGAGAGATAGTTTAGGGGGTCTAAGAACCTGCCTGTCAAGAGTAAGGACCTGGGTTCGATTCCCAGTACTGCATGCTGTGCTGGCCCTGTGCTAAGCTGGCCACTGAAACTGGATATAGTGGTGCATGCCTATAATCCCAGCTCTGGGGAGGCTGGGACAGGAGGATCACTATGAGTCTGAGCTGTGCAACAAGACCCAGTACCAAATAAATAAATAAATAATATTTTTAAAATTTTTAATAGGAAAATTTAATAAATAGAATTTGTATCCACATAACAATAGTATTATACTAGCATTTAAAAATACTTTTGAGATTTATAGATTATAAATGGAGAAACTGAAAATGTTAGATGTTGCATAACTTTCTTCAAATTGTGCATCTAGTAAACCAAAAAAATCAAGGTTCAAACTCAGGTAATTTGATGCCTCTGTCTCACCTCCAACATGTACACCCACACGTGCACATACATGCACACAGATGCACAAAAACACATTCACATGCATTACCTCCCCAAGGTGCTAGTGGGCCAGGAGCTCTTGGCTCAGTATATTCTATCTATGCATCTGACAATGCAAGTATAGTAAATAGGAGCTAAAGTTTTTATCCCCTCAGAAGATTCATGTGAATATAACTGAGGCTTTAAGAGGTGATTGGATCATAGAGGCATGACACACATCAATGGATTAGTCCACAGATGAGTTAGCTGTAGCTAAATGTGATTTGAGGCATGAAGTGTGATGGCAGGGAGTTCACTGGAAGGGTCTCTCTCCTCTCTTGGTCTCTCTTTTCTCCCTGCTGCTATACCATGAGCTATTTCTCCTCTGCCATGCTCCTCAGCCATGCCACCCTGCCTCAGAGGCAGCAGGCTGCTGAAACCTCCATAAACTATGAGCCAAAATAAGTCTTTCTCCCTTGGAGTTGTGGGTGTCAAGGATAGAGTGTCTCCATGTTTAGAATATAGCTAAAACAAAGAAATCAAAGGCCAGATCAGGGGAATTATATTTACTAGTGAGATCTCAAAGGTACACAATAGCCAGAAAGGAAAAATTAAAAAAAGGAAAAAAAAATTAAAGCCAAGGTTGAGAACAAGACAAACTGAAAGGGAAAATAGTTGGCGACAAAGAGAGGCTGGCCTGGGCCTAGACATTAAAAACAAAAGAGCCTTTGTATTTCTGGAGAGTGGGTGGCCTCGGCTTGGTTAAAAGTCTAGGGAGGAAACAGCATGACACATGTTGTCTCAGCAAATCCTTGTCCTTACTGCGGTGTGCATCCTTCTTAACTTGGAAGAGGAAGCAAAGAACCCAAAGATGGAAAGTGGAATGTTTTGGGAGACACTGACTTGGCAGCGTGTCTGAGCAGGGAGGCTGTCATTTGAGTTAGCCTTTCATGTGAAACTGACACAATCCCTTGTCATAATGGATGTAGGAACATTTCTTAGTCATAATTCTCTTTCTGATTCAATTCCTCTGAGCTCTTATCCTTGTTGCTAGTCCAACAGCCTTTTGAGTTTTGTCTGGCAGGGTCCATCTCGTCTAGGCATGATTGAAAAACCTTAGTGAAGGGATGACTGATGAAGTAGCAGAGCAAAAAACGGGGTTAAGACAACAAACAAGAAATAAGGAGCACCCCTGAGCCTGAAAGTGGTGGGATGCTGCTAATACTCGAAGGTCTGAAAGGGCAAGAATGGGAGCAACCACTATACCTGGGCAGGCCTATGACTGTGGGAATATAGACAACACCTCTTCGCAAGGGGAAGTCTTAAGAAAGAAAAGGCAAAACAACCAGAAACAGAACATAACAGGGAGGGATCTGGGGGCATAACTGCTCCTTGCTTCCCCCAACTCCCTCCTTCTGAGCTGCGGATGAAGCCTCCTATTGACTGAACTTCAGCAGGAGCCCAAAGACAAGGGAATCTGAAGCATGTACGTACAAAGCTCACCTTCCCTGGATACATTCCTTTGTGCAGAAGGATAGAGAGAAGCAAAAATATTCAGCACATAAGCTGCTCTTGTATTTTTGGTCTTGACTCTTCAGACAAGCCTCCTTCCATCAATTCAGACCACCATCATCTCCTGTAGTTTCCTGTGCCCTGTGACAGTAGTGGAGGGACTCTGGCTGCTAATGCGGTGTGTACTGCTTACACAATCATTTAGTTTTCCATTCAAGAAAACTTTGAATGCAAACTGTGAGCCAGGCCTCATTGTAAACCCCTGGGATCCAGTGGTGAATACAAATGAGTGTTTGCCCTTATGGAGCATCCATTCCAGTGAGGAAAATCAAACAAATTTACAAAGAACTATAAGAGAATGCCAACTAGGGAAATACAGTGAGGCAAGAGGGTAAGAGAAATCAGGGGCTGTTACTTCTGGATTGGATTATTAGGAAAGTCCTATTCAAAGGAAGAGACACACCAATCACCATGTACTTAAGAATGCGTTGGATGCCACACATAGACTGTGCGCCATTTAGGAACAATCAGATATTTGGGTAAAAGATATTGCACTACAAATTTGAAAGAACAGAAATGATAGTTTACAAACTAAGAGTTGCAGAAGCACTCTGAAAACTGAGGGCTAGGACTGTGGCTCAGTGGTAGCATAATGAAAAAGGCCTCCCTGGCACCACCAGTATAATTCAGTTTGCTAGCTGCCCAGGTAATAGTTCCTGCTTTAGCTCTGGTTGCTCTTGTTTCTTAGAAAGAGTTGGTCACTGTTCCTAAACCAATCCACAATTTAGTCATTCTGTCTCTGTACTACCTGTTTCTTTATCTAATATAAGTCCTAGGGAGCAGGGAATTATATTCTGGGAATAATCTATTGATGTAAAATGAATCAGCCTCCATACCTTGGATGTCATTGCAGTGTTTCGGTTTGTTGATGCACGTGACCTGTTTGGTCACTGGTTGTGGCCCTCATGGCTGAAGCAGGGACCTCTCCAGGACCTTAGAGGAAGGTGTGCCCTGGGAGGTCATAAGGAGGATTTCTGGCTTCCCCCTTGGGTGACTCACATCAGACCCAATAGGGAGGGGGACAATGTCTCTCTGTCTGTCTGTCTGACTGACTGACTGACTGACTGACTGACTGACTGCCTGATTCTGGGGGCACTCCAGTTAGTCATTTTGTCAGTCTTGATAAATTTGAGTGGAAAATGAACTTGATTAACTCTTGTTAGTCAAAACCACCTTCAAGGGAATGAGGGCTGGATGCTTTTCCTCTGAGGGCCTGCTGTATGATTGTGTGAGTGAGCAGAACAAACAGTGTAAGCAACAGGCTGCTCTCTCTGTGCACCAAGCCTGGGGAGTACTGGTCGCAGTGGCTGATTGGCCCTCACCTGCCATCCCTTAGTGATCGACATACAGCATAACAGAAGCCTTGAACCCTTAGTTAAGGCGCGCCTATGTTTCCAAGAAGAGTGTAGCCAGGTGGTCGTCTGAATGGTCTCTCTCTGAGGGGCACCAACCCTTTATCTGTTTGGCCATCATTCAAGGGTACACAACATACACAGTGGGGAGGGAGAATAGGAATTAGTTAAAACCTATAGTCCCTAACTGCAGGAAAAGGGCTTTTTATGGAGTTAAAGATGAGCCCAAAACCATTCCCTGCATCTTAAAGAAAGAAAGAGGAAAAAGAAGCCCATTCTTCCTGAGAATTCTGCCTTTGCACCCTCACTAGATGCTGCAATTGCTGCCAACATCTATAGCTTCATTCTCTGCTCCCAATTTGTCTACTTCCAGCCAGTTGAACTAGTCCCAGCTCGCTATTGCCTGCATTGAGGCTTCTGCTTATGTGCTTATGCTGGTCAGATGGCATCATCTAACATCTACCAGAGATGACTGTCAACAGTCCCTTCTGAGTTCCACATTGTGCCTGAGGAAAAATTGAACTGTGGGCTCTGACAAAAGAGTTGTTCTCTGTTGAGCCTGAACAGATAGGACAGACAAAGCTCATGGTCAGAGCAAAAGTCATAAGCAAACCTACGACTTCCTTAGAAGACAACGGAACAGAACTCTCTGCCTTAAAATTTTGTCTCTGTTAAAAACCTAATATCACTAGGGGAACTAGGCTCTTGTCCCTTGCCCCTTTTTCTAGGGAACCAACTTATAGCCTAGGAAGACATCTCATTTAAACAAAGCCAGTCAGCCTCACTGTCATCCAACCCTCCACTTTCAATTTTGACTATTTCCAGAGAAAAAGATAATGCTTGCATCAGTCTGAGACAGATAACCATAATCCTAAAGTTCTGAAAACTCTCTTCCCAGAGGTAGGAACTAAACTATCCTCTGGGCCTGTCATCAAGCATGCCACCACACCACAAGGCCCCCATATTGCTGTGAGAAGCACAAATAGGAACGCAGCCACAGGTCAACCCAATGGGCTGTTAATCACCTTGGGCAAGATCTCTGTACCATCAATAACATAGCCATCACCTTGCAATCTGTGGTTCCTGTACCATGCACACTTTTTGGACTATTCTGGACTTAAAAGATGCCTTACTCTGCTTCTGAGTTGCTCCTATGAGTCCCTTCAACCAGAAAGATTCCGAATTAAAGGGCCAGCTCACTCGGACTCAATTGCCACAAGAAGTTAAGGACTATGAGACCCAGTCCTAGCCCAGG
>NW_004524643.1:8686578-8689067 GCF_000260255.1 Octodon degus | reverse complement strand
TACTAAACAGGGCTCTGCCTCTCTTGGTAAACATGCATGGGGCTGAATATGAAACTATGAGAACTCTTGGAGACATCTTTCTATTTAAAGACAGAAATGATAGATTCAGCTCTTGTAACAAACATCCAATATAAATGAATAGAATAGTCATCTGTTTTGTACTTTGTTTTTTCAGATTGGATACTTTTTATTGATCTACCTTTCCATTCACTGAATATCTTTCCATTATGTTATTGAGCCTATCCAGCAAGATTTTAGTGTTGGTTAGTGTATTTTTCATTTCAAAAATTTCATTTGTTTCTTGTCTACATCTTCTATCTCTCTTCTGAGAGTTTCTATCTTTTTCTTGTGCTAAGAGTATTCACTACTTTTAAAAATATTTTTGTAGTGTCTGCATTAAGTCCCATAATTTCAACATCTATGTCATTCCAGTGAAATAGCGTCTACTGAATGACTGTTCTTTATCTGCTTAAGACTACAAAAAATCCATCTTAATGTTAGCAGGCAGTCAATCTTGGTGGAGTCAGACCACGAGTTCCTAATAGCTTTTTGTGAGTGTTGCCAATAGCAGTTCTTTTTGCAAAGACCTTGCAGTGCCTCTGGTTTCTGTCTTACTGTGGACCACCAAGCGGCTTGTGTGTGTCTGAGTGGTGGTGGTCTGTACTGTAGTTCAGCTCTCAAAGTCTTCGGTTTTTGTTGTAGGAGCTGATTCAATGCCTCAGGGAGAATTCTGATTGATAGGCTGGAGCCATTTTCAGTTGAAATGACCATGGAGGACGCTGGCATGTTCTACAATGGGAGGGTGGTTAATCAGGATCACCTCTGCCAGTCAGCAGTGGCACTACCAGGTGGCATCGCATGGTGGAGTCAGACCCTTGTGGGTAATGATTCCAGATCAACTTCTCTTTAGCTGTATAGTTCAACATTCCTTCTCCCCTTTGCTTAAAACTAAAGATCTTTGTAGGCAGGAGGAGGTATTCAGCATGAGTGATATGAAGTGCAGTGTCTATTGTCTGGCATGTTGGAAGACATCAGTTGTTCCTTAGAATTCCTTAGAATTTGGTGGAGGAGGGCTGGTATGTCAATAAGCAGAATATGAATACTATATGTGAATTGCTTAAGTGAATCTTCTACGAGTGTTTTAGAATGATGAGGATCCCATCATCATTGCTTTTCTTTCCTCAGTCATCCAATAATAATAACAACTAGTCCTCAGAGGCAGAAGATACCATACAGAGGCTAGAATTGTCATCAAAATTTTTGTAATTGTTTAGGGACAGGTCTACCAGGTGTTCAGGGTCTCACTACTAGATCAGACTTGTAGTGATCTGCCTGTTTACAGCCTCCCAAGAGCTGTAAATGCACATATAAATGCATGCACACTGACTCATACGCCTCATAGCATTTCAGTCAAAGTTACACTATGCAAAATATATACTAAACAGGGCTCTGCCTCTCTTGGTAAACATGCATGGGGCTGAATATGAAACTATGAGAACTCTTGGAGACATCTTTCTATTTAAAGACAGAGATGATAGATTCAGCTCTTGTAGCAAACATCCAATGGAAATCATGCAGATCACAAATCAAAATATATTATCAATAGCCCAGAGTTTTTCTAAGGCAGAAGAAGAGTTGGAGAGATAGGATAAGAAGAAGAAAGAGGCATACAGGGTCTGCCAAATAGCTCATTGGATTAAAGCATCTGCAAGCAGGTGCAGGGGCTGGGGGTTCAATCCTGGGCCTGCTGTGCCAGCCCTGCCCTTGGGGCATGCTGAGATGGTGATTGAGACTGGGCGTGGTGGCATGCGCCTATAACCCAAGCTCTTAGGAGGCTGTAAACAGGCAGATCACTACAAGTCTGATCTACACAGTGAGACCCTGAACTCCCTGTAGACCCTTCCCTAAAAAAAAGACACACACACACACACACACACACACACACACACACACACACACACAAAGAGTCACACATGGTCTGAATCTTCATGAATACCTTAGAGATGTAACTGAGGAGACTGAGCATTGGTCGCTTAGCTTCTGATACTAACAATCATAATATACACTTAGAGTTTATTGGAAGTGGAAAGGTCACAAGCAGCTTTATTCTGAACTATTAGATATTACTTATCAAATACGGCCCTCTGCCTTTTTGAAGCCTCGGAATACACCTCAATAGAACCAAGAGAGATGAGGTTGAGAAGAGGCTTGTCAGCCAAGTATGGTGGTACCACATACTGTAAGTCCTTTCACTCTAGGAAACTGAGGTAGGAGGGTCACAGGCTTGAGCCAAACCTGAGGACCTTAGCAAATCAGTGAGAGCCTATCTGAAAAAAATCTGAGGGTATAAGTCAGCACAAAGGCCCTGGGTTCAATCCCTGGTACCACAAAATTAGAGAGGGAGAGAGGGAGAGAGAGGGAGAGAGGGAGTGAGGGGGAGGGAGAGAGAGAGAGAGAGAGAGAGAGAGAGAGAGAGAGAGAGAGAGAGA
>NW_004524643.1:8666062-8686478 GCF_000260255.1 Octodon degus | reverse complement strand
GAGAGAGAGAGAGAGAGAGAGAGAGAGAGAGAGACAGAGACAGAGACAGAGACAGAGAGACAGAGACAGACAGAGACAGACAGACAGAGAGACAGAGACAGAGAGACAGAGACAGAGAGACAGAGACAGAGACAGAGACAGGGACAGAAACCCTGGATTTAGACCAGTATGTCAGCAAGAGGAATGTCCAAGTTGGAGCAAGAATTTAAATCTTCTGGTTCCTAGCCTACTGTTCTTTTCCATGCAGCACATTGTCTTGCTACTCCTAAAATCATAAATAATTTTGGTGATCTTTCATGTTGGTAGGCACTTTATAGCTTCCCATGGAATTGAGCACAGTTTCTATCTGTTTTTATCAAAGACTTGTAAGGAAGACAGGAAGCCCTAACTGGAATGGTGAAAATACCTGTGTTTGTCTGCGCTCCCAGAAGGACTTCCTGAAGCATCACAGGTGATGCGGATCCTGATGAGATGAATTTCATGCACTGTCGTAAGTCTTATGTAACTTTTATGCCTGGGTGAAGCGTAAATTTTTATGTGTTGGCATATGTTTGGAGCTGTAAGTGCATGCGTGTGCCTACAGATGCTCATAGCTTTGGATGTCTATCATGCCTCTGGCTTCTGCCAAGTGTGCTACTCACTGACCTCTGTACATGCTGCAGATGCATACAGAAGCACGTGGATTGGTGCATATGCACATATGTATGTGAATGGCTGTGGACTTGATCCACGGATTGTCTCCAGAGCCGCGTGTGTAGGAAGTACTGTGGCAGATGCCACCATGTTGCTTCTTGGCTGATTCCCCAGCCCTCATTAGCACACACAATTGCTCTACATCTTTCCTATCACTCAGCTGTACCAGCAGCTGGATGCCTGCCAGTGAGAAGCTAAAGCTCCCAACAATATCCTGGTGACCCACGTGTCTGTCCCTGTCAGTCTGGTTCACCTCAGGGCCAAGAATATCCCCAAGGCCAGCAGGAGGGAATTCACAAAGTTCAGTCAGTCAAATCACTGAAATGTTTCTCCTGCCAGGCCTTTTATTGTCCCCACTGTCCTCAAGACTCCCGTGCTTACCTCTGTCATGTCAGGCCAGTTCTAATGACAGTCTGCTACCAACCTCCCCCAGTGTGTGCCACCCTTGTCCTGGGCCACAGATTCATGAGAGGTGACTCTGGTGATAGGCACTCCTTGCTTTAGAGAAGTCAAGGAGAAATTTCTTCATCTAAGAAGGCCTTTTCCTCCAATATAATTTCCCATGTCTGCCACATATTAGTTCTCAATATATGTTACACAAACAGCTAGCTAACGGACTGTGTATGCATAATGATAGCTGAGGTAAAACACTGGGCATCCATTAGGATCGGGGTCTCTGTTTCTTCCTCTCTCTCTGTCTGTCTCTGTCTTTCTCTCTTTGCTGTCTGTCTGTCTCTCTCTCTCTGTCTCCCTCTGTCTTTCTGTCTCTGTCTCTCTGTCTCACTCTCTGTCTCTCTCTTTCTCTCTGTCTCCATCTCCCTTTGTCTCTATGTCTCTGTCTCTCTCTCAGTTGCATCTTCTTTTGAGGCTGATACAGCTCGAGTAAAAATTGAGCTGCTGTTTCACTCAGTTCCATGTTTATTAAGGACCTTCTGTATAGCATTTTCAGATGTTCAAGAAAACCTTCTTTTTTCACAGAACAGCATAGTGCTTGGAGCACTAAATACACATTGACCAGGGCCAGCATAACAAAGTGCCACAGCCTGCATGGCTTAAATGACAAAAATATTTTTTTCCATACAGTTCTAGGGGCTGGAAGTTAAAGAGCAATGTAGAAGCCAGATTTCTTATTTTCATGGGCTAAGAATCTATCGCAGGATCTCTCCTTCTTTTTAGATGGCCCAGTGGCTATCTGTTCTCTCTGACTATATTATCTTCCCCTTATGCCTATGCTCAAATGGCCACCAGTTACAGTAGATAAGAGCCCACCCCAATGCCCCTATTTTCATTTAATTACATCTTTAAAGAATCTATCTCCAAATCTGGTCACCTTCTGAGATACTAGATGTGAGGACTTCAACATGTAAATTGAGGGTTGGGACAGGGTTCAGCCTCTAGCATAGATACATGGTACTTTTTATTTATTAAGTATCACTCTCTCCACAAAAACTTCTTAGACTTTCTTAGGTAAAATTAGACACTCACTAGTCTGGGAAACTGCAACAGTTTCTCTGACTTTGTAGTGGTCCTTGTGGGTTTAGACTCCTGTCCTCCTCACTAGCCCAGGGATTGAGGAGGAGGTTTCGAGAGTTTCGGATTCTGTTTCCACCACTTAGGGTAACTCTTGGCACCTAGAATGGGTTCATTCCTTGCTGTATGTGTGGATAGATGGAGGGATCAACTGATAAAAATTAAAAGGGAGGAGAAAATCTGCAGCAGACTCTTCTGAAGCTCAACCGGTGCTGCTAAAGAATTCTAGGAGCAGAAGGTGTTGGGGATAGGTCTGCTCAGAGGGAAACCCCATATGAGCCTCTGTCCACAGAGTAAATCCTTATCAGCAGCCAGTCCATGCTCAGAACTGGAATGCCCCTCTTATATCACACGTGCACACACATGCATGGACGCAGGCGAGCACAAATGTAAACAGAATGGAGGTTAAAAAATAGTCACCAATGTTCTCTGAGAAAAAGCCTTATATGTGTCAGCGTTGTTACTGGGTGGTAGTCCCAACTGCTGTACCCTTCAGAGCACTGCTCAGATACAGATGGGCAGCCTTCCTGACCCCACTGCCTAGCGCCCCTACATTTTTGAGGCTGATGTCTTCACTTCGCCCTTACACCCCAAAAGGTCACAGACAGAAGGCAGTAGAAGTGCTGTGCGCACCCTGGGACTGCCTTTGCTGCACGCCTGCTTTCTCTCTTGTTGAAATTCCCAGAACGCGGGCTGGGTATCTCTTACTCACTTTGCCAGCACTGGGACTAATATGTAGCACCTAAAACTTAATGGAGAAGAGGTCTATTTTACTCTTTTCAGAGAATTCACTGGTGGTTGCTTAGCTCCAAGGCAGAATGGCACGGAGCAGGAAGGACCTAGCAGAGGAAACACAAAAAGTTAGTCTAGAACTAGAAGGAGACAGAGAGAGAGAGAGAGAGAGAGAGAGAGAGAGAGAGAGAGACAGACAGAGAGACAGAGATGGAGGCAGAGACAGAGAGAGAGACAGAGACAGACACAGAGACAGAGAGACACAGAGAGAGACACAGAGAGACAGAGACAGAGAGAGACAGAGACAGAGAGAGACAGAGACAGACACAGACAGAGACAGAGACAGAGAAAGAGAGAGACAAAGAGAGAGAGACAGAGACAGAGAGAGACAGAGACAGAAGGGAGAGAGACAGAGACAGAAGGGAGAGACAGACAGAGACAGAGACAGAGAGATAGAGACAGAGAGACAGAGACAGGGACACAGAGAGACAGAGACAGAGGCAGAAGGGAGAGACAGACAGACAGAGAGGAAGGGGACGAGAGAGAGAGAGAGAGAGAGAGAGAGAGAGAGAGAGAGAGAGAGAGAGTCAGAATCCAGAAGATGTCAGGGGCAGGATAAGAATGCTCCCTTCCAGGTCATGCCCCTGCAGCCCTTAGCCTACCTTCAACCAAGCCCAGATCTAATCACCTTCTAAGATCCCTATTTCTGAGCACATGAGGTTTGGGGGGGAACATCTAGACCTGGACTGGAGGGCTATTCCATGCCATTCGGGTCCTCTGCTCTACCATTCCCAGGCTAAACACACACCCTTTGCTTCTCCCCGACTCCAGGTGGCTTTGCTCTGGGCTCTAGGCCCAGAATGCACAGAATGGAGGACTCCTTGGGGAAGGTAGTGCACTCCACGCAAGGGTCTTGCTCCAGCCCTTCCAGCTCCCATGTCCTTTTGCCCAGGAGCTCTCTGGGCATGCTGGAGTCTGGGCTCAGGGAAAGCAGAGGGCTGGCAGTCACACAGTACGACTTCAGGTAATCCCTAAGAGTAGTGGCTCCAGAGCACTGTGGCACCTGACCGCCCTGCCCAGGAATCTCACTGGAACAAGCAGAGCCCTGGCCCAGACAAAGCCATTAGGCATCAGTACCGCATCCCTACCCCTCCATGCTCCTGGCATAAAGGACCCGGCTAAATACCTTTGCAAAGCCTGTATTGTGTGGCATCCTGCACCGCCTTCCTGGCCACCCCTATACTATCAAATCTTTCTAGGGTCCTTTGTTGTCAAACCAAATATAGCACTACATTGTCTGGCCTTCCACCCATTCTGGCTGGATAAAGGGGCCTGGTCCCCAGACTGGGGGCACACAGCTCCGGGCGGCCTCCTCAATGCTATCTCACTGCCACAGCCCATGCAGGGAGTCGGCAGCTCCCCCACCCACCCACTCTACTCCCGGGCCTGCGGCTGCACCATTGATATGGGATGTATTCTTTTCCATAGGTTCCCACGAGCATGTCACTAACCATTTCTTGGGCCTTATCACTGGGAGGTGAAAAAAGGAACGCTTTTGAAAAGTGGAAACAAAACATCCGTCCCCATTGTTGCCTGACTTCCCAGGCCACAATCAGGGCTTTCCATCGCTGGACACACAGAGACTACAAACAACGTCTAATACAGATACTCCAATCGGCAATTTGACCAGGACATTTATTGTTCAGTATCTACGATCTCTGCTTTGCGTGTTTGTGGCTTTTAAATCATCCTTTTCATTTCTCTCTCCTGACTCTGAGCAAGTCAGAAGTTTCTGATGGCTGTACTCCCTCTAAGAGGCTACTGAGTTGATTTGCAAACTTCCAAGTCCCTTCATTTTTGCTGGGGGCTCAGTGGAGCCAGCCTTGTTCGTTCAGGTCACCCCAGCCTGTTCTACCTGCTCCTTCTCAGCCCTGCTTTTATTGTTATCCTTTCTCTTTCTTGCATTCTGTCTCAGTTTCTCCCTCTCTGGTTCATTTGCCAATGCTCTGTATCTAAAGGATCAGGTAGAGGTGGGTGCTGCTGGTTAATTTCTTAGAATAAATGATGGAGAAGGTAGGATTTTATTTAATGTCTTCGGAGATGCACCCGATTCTGGACTAGTATATCTGAGGGGTCTCAGAGATGACATACTCAAGCTCCTTATTTTATGAAGAAAGACAGTCAAATGGCCTACCCAAGGCCATACAATGACCAGTTAATGCCCAGGCCCAGGCGCCAAGAGCCTACAGCTTCCTGACCACTGCCAGGAAATGCTGTTGCCCAGCTGGCTCTGTAGATCTCTGAAAATCTCAAGTGATCGTCTTCACTTTAGGTGTCCAGCTGAGAGAGGGACTGACAAGTCCTGTCAATCAATTCCAATTTTAGGAATCACAAAGATGCATTTCCCATCATAGCACAAAGTGGCTAAGCGCACAGACTGGTTAGAAAGAATATCCAGGCCGAAACTGTAGCTCAGCTGCTCCTTTGCTGTGTGATCCTGGATAAGTCACTGAACTCCTCTGTGTCTCAGATTCCTCATTTTAACATGGACACAAATATAGCACCTCATGGTCTTTGAGCAAGGAATGAATTAACTCTTCGACAGTGCTTGGTACATGGAAGGCAACATGTAAAAGTTATGGTGAAATATTCCTAAAAAGAAGCATGCATTAAGATTCATTTTTACATCAACTACACTCTCAGTTTGTCTTGAAAAGGTGGACTTTTTAGAACCTTCCCTACAGTGAGGTTCCTGCACATAGATTCCTGGAATCAAGGCTTCTGTGTCCCATGTAGCAGTAGCTCCTGCCTTCCACCCCAAAGAACCCCTTCTCCTCGGCAGTCTTCAGGGAGCATACATTGGGTACCAGACATTCTGTGATGTTCTTGCCTTTGTGAGGTGGATGTTCTGATGCATGAAGTGGCATTAAACAAATAAGCATGTAGAAGATACAGACTGCGAAATGAAGGAAATGTATAGGTCATGATTAGAAA
Source organism: Octodon degus (assembly GCF_000260255.1). Lineage (NCBI taxonomy): Eukaryota > Metazoa > Chordata > Mammalia > Rodentia > Octodontidae > Octodon > Octodon degus. The sequence continues at coordinate 8,680,529 of NW_004524643.1, read as the reverse complement.
TTACACTATAGGACAGAGCTCGATTGGGAACTTAGGACAAACATCTCTGAGAAAGAGACATTTGTGGTAATATTAATTATGTCAACTTTAGGGGAATCATATTTCTAGACAAAGCTTGGTGGGTCATGACTTCCGATACTACAGTAGATTTGGTCCCTGGCCCCCTGCTGTTTTCCTAGCTACCATGAACTAAGCATCTTCACTCTTCCAAGCCCTTCTATCTTGAAATTTCTGCTCACCACGGATGGAAGCCCCTGAAACTGTAAGCCAAATTAAACTCTTTCCTGTCAAATTGTAAGTGTGGGGTACTGTGTCTCAGTACTAGGAAATCTGACTCATGTAACATTTAAATTGAATTTTAAGGAAAAAGAGAAGGTGGCCAGGTAACAAGAGAGCACTCAGGACAGGCTGGGTGGAGCCACTTAAAGACTTGATCAGGGACTGACAGAAGCTGTAACAGCTGAACTGGTGCAGAGAGGAGGATGAGGAGGCACAGGAGGGCAGCCAAGGTGCACCAATGACTTAGCTATCAATGAGATTGAGAGTTTTTTTCCTAGCAGCCATCAAAGCTACCCTCTCTGCTAGGTAGATCCTTGGGTCTCAGGTAAGTAATAGATGAGTTGAAGCAATTTCGAGCACAGCAACAAAGCTATCTATCTAGTACAGGTGGTTAGATAGAAGCTTGGATCAGAATAAGGAATACAGAAATAATGACAAGAGCTCAAGGGGTATCTGGAGTATGGTGTGAATGCTCGGGTTTAGAAAGATGTGCTTTATGGACAAAGAGAAGCCTGGAGGAAACTAAGAGATTAGAGTACTGTGTTGGGATGCTGAGAGGGCAGCAGGATGCTTGGATCTGGAATTCGTATTGCTGTAGTAGAGCACCCTAGAGATGTATATTTGGGCACTAGCAGCATTTTATGTGTGTGCATGCATGTATGAATGAATGAATGAATGAATGAATGAATGAATGAATGAATCGATGGATGGATGGATGGATGGATGGATGGATGGATGAATGGATGGCTGGGCGAGTGGATGGATGGATGGATGAATGGATGGATGAAAGCTGTGCCAGTGCTAATATTTGAACCTATGTCAGATCTTGGAAGTTAATTATTTTACACAGATTTCATCACCTTGTGGTAAACTGAATTTAGTAAAAATGGTAGCTCTTCCAGCTTCCAGCTTATAAAGTTCAGTAAGTGCCAGCAGGTTCACAGGGCAGTATGGATTCTTGGGACTCCTTCAGAACTCTCAGAGCTGGAGAGTCTCGAAAGCTAGGATTTGGCCTAAGATACAAAGGTGAACAGGTATAAATTGGATCTTGGGGAATGTAGGTTTTTCATTGCTCTTTCCTCAAACTGCTTTAGGTCACAGGTCTTTTTTTTTTTATGTGTTTAGTACAGGGTCTATAGGACCTCACTGCACAGATTGGACTCATAGTAATCCTCCTGTTTTCATCCTCCCAAGCCCTGGGATTACAGGCCTGCACCACCAAACCCAGTCTCATTCACCCTCTCAGCGTGCCTAGGGAGCGAGGCCAGCACAGCATGGGGATTGAACCCTGGTCCCCTTGCACTTGCCTAAGCAGGCGCTTTAGTCCACTGAGCTATCTGGCTGGCCCTAGGCCACAGACCTTTCATAATAAATGATGGATTTTCTCTGCCTTAATAACAATTCTGCTAAGTCATCATAGCAGTGAGCCAATGTGGCACAGGCCACTGGAGACGATGGGCTATGCTTCACCTTCTTCCTCCCTGGTCACATTACAACTTCCTAGCTCCTTTTCATGATATCCTATTTCCTAGTTCCTGTCTACTGCCCAATCACTATTTGCCACGCCACGCAGACAGCCCCCGGAGTCCCACCTCCATCCTGGCCCTAAATATCCTTTGTTCCCCTGGCCAGGCCCTCGGAAGCTCCATGTCTCTCTTGTGGTCTTCCCATGCCCACAATAAAGGCCTCTTTCATCTTTCCTGTCTCTTTACTGCACTGAAAAACCTAACAGTAAACTTCCATCAGATTATCTTGTGATGATTTATAGGAAAGAAGCAGATGTAGTGTGGATTGTACACAGAAGGTACTTCTTAGGGAGGCTGGATTATACTAGACAGCATAAAGGAACACACCCAAGCCTCAGTGATTTACAAAATCCCCTCAGGGTCAGGTAGCAGTCTCACCCTCTTCCTATAGTCATTCGGGGACCAAGCTCCTGTTTCTACCTTTCACCTCCACTATTTTGAAGGTCTCCATCTCCCCCACTGAAGAAGGGTAAGAATGTAGAGATGTGAACTGGAGACAAAAGAGAATTACTTCCACAGCCAGACTGCTGATCTGGTGTGTGCTCTATATAGCTGTGAAGGAGACCAAGGAACAGAAAGGAGATTTAGTGAGTTAATTAACTCCCTCAACAAGCAAGCACTCTTGCCCTCTCCTTGTCCTGATGGGAGAATTGGAAGATCTCAGTGGAGATGTCTGGAGACAGACAATGCTGGGGATGATGGATAGAGCAGGGAGCCAGGTCCAGCTAGGCCAACCTTGGACTTTAAGAGCTAAGATTCAAATTCCATTCAGGGAACCTTGTGTGTTTCTAAGCATGTGGCATCCATTCTCTCCTAGTCTATATGTATTATATTTAGTTGGGAAATGTTGCTGCTGTTACAGTCTAAGGGAGGCTATCGTGATTTTCTTTGTCATTACTTGAGGCCTGTGCCTTCTGCTGGTGGTTACCACCAGAGATCCACATGGCAGGGATATCTGAGAGGGTGAGACCAGACTGTGCCCTGGTGGAGCCAGGTCTAAAAAGCCTACATCTAGGGCCCTTCTCAGAAGCTCCATTTGAAGGAGAAAAACTATCTCCCTCCCTCCCAGGATAGGCTTATCTGTGAGTTTTTGTATCCTGCCAGCATAGAGATCTTATCAAGGCAGATTAAAAATGAGAATAGGCTCATAAAACATACATTATGGACTCTCCTAGTCTCATAAAACCAGATAAATGCTTTGCTCCAGAGGACCCTAGATTGGGTTTACACCTCTCTTCTTCCTGTAATGAAATCATCAACAACAGATAATTGAAGTTAAAAAAAAAAATCAAAAAACAGTAAGTTGTAGGTTTCAACTCAGTGCATTGATTATTTGACCTCAATGACTGCCTGGAGAAAAAACAAATCACACTAGAAGACACTTGCTTTTCTTTGCCCCCAAAAGGCTGCTCTGTGTTTTCCATGAGGCATGGAGCAAGGCCAAGAAATCATGTGGGCTACTCACCCTTCCTAGGTCGCTCCTTCCCCCTTCTTCACCTTGCAGGTACCTGGGTCCTCAGCCCCAAGCTTATCCCAGGCTTTCCATGCATCTGCCTCCAGAACAGTGGGTGCTGCCTGAGATTGGCCTGAGTGGGAGTGTGGGCTGCACTCATCTGTTAGATCTTCTTCCCCTGCAGCCACTCTTGCTCCCTGGATAAGGGCAAGTTGCCCACTCATTTCAGTCCAGCCTTCCTTCCTGTTCTCTGGTGTGAATAGAAGGTGCTAGTATGGGGCACTGATTCTCTTCTGACCCTGACCAAGATGGCACCTCATGTCCCAAGCCCAGGAATAGCTCTGCCCCAGATGTACCAGAGTACCTGAGCCAGACCTGTGTGCTGTGAGAACAGAGACCATCTGCAGGAATCTTAGCCACTTGGACGTCCTCTCAGTCCTTCTGCTTCGCAAAGCTCACTTTTCTGAAGGGCCGGCCCTCTTCATATTGTTTGAGGTGATCTTCCCATTCATCTCTATCTCTGTGCTCATTCCAGGGCCTAGTGACCCTCAGCCTACAGAGTTCTAAGGTTCTGTTATAGCAGAGGCAATATTCCTTGGTAGAGGGTCTCCAGGGAGTTATTTCCAGGTTCTTGATATCCAAAACAAAGAATTGAGCAGGATATTCAGGAGTAAAAACAGTAAGATTTATTAAAGGCAAGGGAAATGAAAGTACGTTTCGACAAACTGGGCCAATGAAAAGAACTCATGGCCTGATGTGGACAGGTCCTGGATCTCTGCAGGTCCTGCAACTGTGGGTGGAGGTATAACTGAAGACCCAACAGAAGCCATGGGCCACTGGGATACCTTCAAGAGGGGCATTTTGGGACCATACAGTTTTTAGAGGAGTTACCATGGTTCAGGGCATCTGAAGCTCATGTGGAATGGTGGTGATCAGAGCTACAAATAAGGCCAGATATAGTCCAGGGTCATGTAGTTGGGTTTTGTGCACTCCTAGAGTCTGGGAGGGACAGAATGGGCTTAACCTGTTGGTTTCTTGATGTTTTTGTTTTGTCTGATTTCTCAAGTCTTATCCCGTGTTTCTTATTGTTTATTTGTTCCTGTTCTGCGTCCATCCTCACCATTCCCCTTTATGGCAGAGACAGCGAGAAAAGGAGGGGGCTCCCTGTGTGGGATTTCGGTCTGCTTTGCTTCCTGATTAAACTACAGGGATGTGGGGGGCAAGGATCGACTTTGACTTCCTGCTGTTATTTCTTATGTCTACACAATGCCTGGCCCCTAGTATATGATCAATGAATATGTTGGTGTGAGTCAGTGTGCTCAGTTGTGTCTTCTCAGTCCGATTCTAAGCAGGCAAGGCCTTTAAGATGTATTGTCACTTTCCCCACGCACAGCACAGGGTGGTACCCTGATTCTGTGATCTCCTGGATAGTCTCTAAAACACAACTGAGACAGAATAAATGTCTGGCTGTTCTGTTTTGACTGGTGACAAGAGTTGCAAGCTGATTAATACATTTAAAGTGGTGATCAATTTGTCTTATTCACATCCTCTTATCCTGATTGTAATGAGTAGATCTTTTAACATAATGAAAACTGCATATTTCACTCAAATTCACAGTTTTGCATTCCAGAGCAGATGAAATGCTGTTCTTTATTTAATGTTAAGACGAGGTGTAAGCTCTTGTTTTGGAAGGCCAGGAAAAGTGACAAGCAACCTCTCTCCTAGAATTTGGCTATCAAAATCAGTTCACAGAACTGTGGAAAAGGAAGGCTCCTGTTCGGTCATCTTGTCTACCTCTTCCCTGATTTATAGTTGGCGTATTTATCAGTCCAGAATGGAGCTGATCTATTGCCTACTATCTTAGTTATTCTGACTATTCTCCAATGAAAGAGATCTCACCACTATTCATCTTATCTTCCAAGGCTCCCAGGTATAAATAAAATTCATACCTATATCAGCAAAACAATCTCCTCATTGATTTTATGTCACAAACTTATCTTTTCTCTTCTTTCTTTCCTTCCTTTTTAGACATCTGATTACTTCTCCCTAAAAATATGTAACAATGTAGTAACTTTCTACAATTGTGCAAAGGCTCAGGGCTGTCATTGTTCTTGTCATACTGCTAGAGGACTTGGACAAGTGGCCTCTTGTTGGTTCTCTGGCAGTGCTGCTTCCCTGGAAAAGTCTCTCTCCTAACGGACATAGTGGCCCTTCTGGGCCTTGCATCATTGTGCCCCATGTGCCGCTAGCTCCCACAGCTCACCTGACACACAGCGGGATCTCCGTGCCTTTTGGTTTGATCAGTCCATGCACAAACAAATGGTGTTGCCTGGGAAGCATTTTATTAAATGTCCCAACTCTTGCCCACAGTTATGTAAGAAGCATCTTTTCAGGCAGCAGCCAGCTTCACACAAAGACGGGATGACAATGATGACAAAAAGACATTTGCACTGTCTGCGCTGACTGCATTTATGTCAAACACATATACAAACGGGCACCTCAGGAACTGTGAGGGGGCTGCGCTTTTGTCTCAGAGACCAAAGTAAAGGAGGAAACCTGAAAAAAAAAAAAAGAGAATGGCATGTGCCCAAGAAGAGGGGCAATGAGACGCAGAGTGCTGAGGTTTCCATGCCTGGGGCCCCTAGTGGCCAGTAAGCCCAGGCTTACCCGTGCACAGGTCTCCAAGAGGTGACTTAGCCTCCTTGCCCAATTTCCCCTTGGTCACTCAAGCAAACTCAAAATAGTTTTTAAACTTCAAACCAAGCATGTCCAAGGAAATAAAGGGAGACATGAAGTCCTCTACTTCTTAGTCTCCAAGGAAGGTCCAAGAGGGTAAGAATCTCCCAAGCCACACAGGCTAAAAGTAGCAGAGTCAAGACACAGCCAGTTTCGGATTGAGTCCTAACCCGGGATCCTCCCTCCCACACTCTGTGCTATGCAGTCACCCGGGCATATCCCTGTCCCCTGCTCCTTCTCCCCCACAACTCCCTCCTAACAAAAGAAAGCAGTTTCTGAAGCAGCCAGATGTAACCGAGCAGTGGGAACCTAAACCAAGAGGAATTTGCTCTCCATAAATTATGCTTTAATAGATGGCAATTATTAATTCCTAAATAAATATTTGTTAATATTCAAAAGAGTTTGCCTACTAAGAAAAATTCAGGCTACACAGAATAATTAGTGCTTCTCACTGCATGATGGCTGTGACCCACGATTTTTTTTTCTTCCCTGTTCTGCCTCTTTATTTTTTCTGAAGTGTGAATGCCTGAGTGTGCTATGTTTCCTGGGGGGTTTGGCTGGCCCTTCTGGAGTGGTTTTGGCTGTAGGTGTGTGCACGGAAAGGATGCCAGAAGTTGGCTGCTCCTGCAGAACTTCTATACTGGCTCATGAGTCTTCCTCTTTCTTCTTTGTAGAGCAAGATGTGGTGAGGAGCTGAAGCTGTTATGCATCCAGGGTGGGAGGATGCTGATCAATTAATGAAATGCAGCTCAATCAAAGATCTATGTACCTTCCCTTTGAACAGATTCTTTCCCTTTTTCAGCATCTATTGTACTTTTCAGCTTTTATTTACTCTTCTAGGTTCTTACACTAGTGAGACAACATGATGTTTGCACATGCAGGTTGGATTTCCCTCACTTATGAGTATACTATATGGTCTCTAGTTCTATCCATTTACCTACAAGAGCCTCAATTTCTGCTGGTTTGTTGAAAGGAGCAGCTAAAACAAATATTTTTTCTCTTCCTCCTTTGAATTTCTTATGACTTTTAAAAATCAATTTTGCATGCTTATATCTGGTAATCAGACAACTAATTTGAAGACAACATTATGCAATATGTTGAATTTCTATTATTCTGCTTAGTGAAATTCTGTATCACTTTTAATTGTTTTAATATTTCTCATTTTCTTTAAAAATTTTTTTAAAAGAAAAATCTCTGTGCAAGTTTCAGTACTGTGGATGGCTGGCTTGCAGCGGGAGCGGCGTGGCACCCACACACATGACTCAAAAAGGAGTATGCTGGCCAGCAGGGCGAGTGTTCTGATAAGCTCTTTAAGCAGGGGAGAACAAAATGAGTCAAAAAATAGAATTCAACAAAAGTCCAGAGAGATTTGGACAAGCTTAGAAGCCACTTAAATTAGGGGCAAAAGAAGAAAGAGATTCATGAAGAAATTGGCATTTGAGCCTGAGTTCAAAGCATAGGTAGGACTTGGATGGGTAAGGGTGGTTCGGGTCATTGCATTTCAGTGGTTACTCACTCACTGAGCCATCCATTTATAGAATGTATAGTTTGGAGCAACTTGTAGAGGGCAAACATGGTCTGGACGCTGGGGATTTTACAAGCAAATAAACAATTATAAAAGACAGTCTATTAATTGAAAGTTTATCACCCAATGTTATATAATAATGAAACATATAATGTCATTTGTAACATAAAATAGTTGTAGTATAGTGACATCTGAATGCAACAGAATGCCCACTCTGGCATGGGATGGGAGAAAACATTCAGTAGGGAGGACTCTTGAAGGATTCATGGAGTCACTCATTCATAGGTCTTTCATTCATCAGGTAGTTAGTGGGTGTCTGTGTGTGTCATACACCATTTCTTGTCAGGGTATGGGTCACAACAATGTGTTCATTTGTAATTAAAGAAGAAAACTACACCTTTTCTCAATAGTTTGTATATACTAAGAGTTGGGAAGATTAAGGAGAAAAGACTATTCCTATCATAGAGAGCAGACTAGCTGTTTGTAGAGTTTTGACATCATGAGATATGACTACCACTGAAGGTACACAAGGAAAGGGGTTGTCAGGAAGTATCACTGGAGAAGGAATTATGTATCACATTTTTTAGGACCTTGAACACTAGGTCAACTGCTTAGAATATTATTTAGAGCTAATGAAAATCCAAGGAAGGTGGTTACACCAGAGTTGAGAAAGGTGACGTTGAAGATTCTAGAATCTACATTGGAGAAAGACGAACTGGAGATGAAAATATAAGTTAGTAAGTAACAGCAACATTCTAGAACAATCACGATGAAGGCCTGAATCAGGGTATAGAATGTGACATGGAGAAAGATATGTTTGAAATGAGTGATTCTTAATTGTGTGTGTGTGTGTGTGTGTGTGTGTGTGTGTGCTCACGTGTGTGTGGTTCCAAGCTCTTTGAGGATCTAATAAAAAACTTCTGGTCCAAGGGAAATGCTGATACTCACCTAGACTGATTATTTTGCAACCAGCTTCAAAGGCCATAAAGTACTGATTAAGAATCCCTACATTACAGGAAACAGTTGAGTCAAGTAGAGACCAGCAAATGAACACATGAAAGAGTCTGCAGCAACAGTTTGTATGTGCACCTGGTGCTCCTTTAACTTTCCTTTCAGATTGCCTTTCTTGGGCCCTTCCTCTCCCTGTCTGGTACCCCATGTCTTCAGCTACCCTATGGACTTGTCTGGCCTTCATTCCTTCTATAGTAGGCTTATGTTTCTCTGTCACTAGACATCCTGAGCCAAGGACTAACTCCTGCTTTCCTTATCCATTCTGGGAATAAATTGGAGAACTCCCCTAGTAGTATGAATACATCATGGTGAAGACTGAAGAGTACCTCCTTATAGATTCCAGAATATCAGTCCTAGAGAGTTATCAGAAATAAAAAAATTTGATTCTCTCATTACATAGATGTGCAAGTTACAGACCAGAAAAGGGAAGAAATTTCTTCAGGACCACACAGTAAATGGATAAACTCAGAGCACCCACCTGCTAATCTTATGTCCCTTGCTGTCCACAGGGGGCGATGTCTCCCGCTTTGCACTGCCAGCACTGCAGCAAGTGTCTCTTTTACCTTGGTCTTAACCATCTATCAGAAAAGTATAAAAATGAAGTATAAGAAGTAAAGCCATGCTGTTATGTTGAGCTGTAGGGGACTCAGGTCAACAATTTCTGACATTGTCAGTGAAGTGGAAGACCCAATACTATTATGAACTACTGAACTCTTTTAGAATATTTTGCTGAATTAACACACCTATAATATTTAAAAGATGGAACTTAACAAAAAAAGAGGATACAGATGAATGTCCATTTTGTATCTGTGTATTCAAAGTGGTTAGGATAGATATATAGTTGCATTCTCTTAATGAATAGAGGGATTTGTTGTAATGGTGTTTGTAAATAGGATATCATGTCTGCATCTTGTACAGCAATTAACCACTAAGAAGAATGTATGCAATGTGTTAATTATTGAATCTGTCCTACCAGTTTGGTTTGAAACTGTCTCATTGCTATTTGTTTCTCAATAAAATTATGGGAAAAAATAAAGTGGTGATCACACTTACAAGCTGCAGATGAGTGTGCAGCACGCTCTGTGAGTGTGGCCAACAGTCAACAATGGGGGTCCAGGAGTGCTGGATGCAGGCCACGAGGAAAGATGGAATGGCTGTCCCTGCATGTTCTCAGGTGCTCTGCCTACCTCTCCACCCCTTGGAGGGAAACCAGAGGCCATCATATGTGACTTCTATCAGTACCATGAAGATGATGAGACCCAGTTCCCAGGGGTCTTGCATAACTGAAGGGGAAAAGGCCCATGAAGAGCAGCCCAGCCCCCTCTGGAAGCACTCCTTCCTGCCTTTCACTTGGCCACTTCTTCCTACACTCACACTAAACAGTGCAGTGGGAAGAGATGGCCTGGGAAGGTAGAGTTAGCAGTCAGAGGAGGAAAAGGCTGTTTTTTCTTCATTGTAGTAGTGGTGGGCTAAGAAACTTTTTCTATATTGTATTTCCACATAAATCCACACTGACACCTTTAAGGGATAGTGTAGAGTCATAGTCAAGATGAGCAGTAATCTAGGAACATGAAACTCGAAACCCCCATGGTACACTGACTAGGGCTGCACCTAATGGGCAACATAGAATCATGTCTGTGCTACCTCAGGTGAGAGAATTGCAGTGGTAGAGTCTTGGCCCCTGCTAAGGAGTCTCAGAGATGTGTGCATGGGCAGGAAAAGAGAACAGGAATCTGCAAGACCAGATGTAGAAGCAAAGCAAATCTGGGCCCAAATCAGAGGGAATTATGATGCTTAGCCATCCTGGGTAACCCCAGTCACTTTGAGTCTGGGTCACAAAGAATGCAGGCTTGGAAGAGACACAGGACTGGGGCTGGGTTCAGCTGTGCACATTTGTTGGACACCAAAGCATAGGTTTCTCCAGTTTCTCATTCATCAGATGGAGAAGATAAGAGGATCCACATTGCTGTTGAGTCAGGAGTAAGTGATATAAAGCATGCGAGATGCTAGGCAAAGAGCCCATATTAGCTAACGATCAAAACATTTACAGAGGCACAAACAAGATCAAGAGCCCAGAAGGATGGGTCCTCTTGGAGCCAGCTGCTGTTGTCTTTATTCCAGCAGCTACCTAAATCTTTCCACAAGTATTTTTTTTTTTGTTGTTTAAAGTAAACTTCTCAAGAAAGGAAAAATGCACATTCAGGAAGGTGTGCAACTCATAGGTTATATCTTAGTAAGTTTTCTTAATGTGAATGAGTCCATAAATTGGCCCTCAGATCAAGAATGTGGTTCTTGTGGGCCTTGTAAGAGAGAAGATAGTGGGCTGGCCAAATAGCTCAGTGGATTAAAGTGCCTGCTTAGGCAGGCACAGGGATCGGGGTTCAAAACCTGCCATGCCATGCTGGCCCTGCCCCTGAGGCATGCTGAGACAGCAATTAAGACTGGGATTAGTGGCTTAGTGGTGCAGACCTGTATTCCCAGAACTTGGGAGGCTGAAAACAGGAGAATCACTATGAGTCTGATCTGCGTAGTGAGGCCCTGTAGACCCTGTACTAAATATTAAAAAAAGGTAGATAGTCCCTTTTGCCTAAGATAACCTCTGTCTAACTCCCAACACCAAGGATTAGTGGTATATGCTCTTGAATTTTATATAAATAGAATAATAGTGTATGTTTTACCATTCATGTTTGATTTCTTTCAAGCAATATAATGTTTCTGATTTTACAAGGTGTATGGAGCTATAATTTATTTTTTCTCATTGTCTGTATTATTTTATTTTTTAAATAAACCACTATTTATATACCTTATGGCTGTTGGGATTTGGTGCACTCTAGTTTCTTTTGGCTATTTTAAGTAGAACTGTGAGACCATTCTTCTACGTGACTTTCGATGAGCATATGTGAGCCTTCATGTTGGTTATGTATTGGGCTGAATCAAATTAATGTCTTTGAAGATCAAAAACTCAAAGACTGGCAGTTTCATATATTTCAGTCTAATCCTTAGGAATGGAAACACTGGGGCATTAGGGACACTTATCCAACTTCAGGTACAACTGCCAGTCTCCCAAAGTGGTTGTACCCACCGACACTCCCACCAGCAGTGTTTATTTAAGGGTTTCTGTTTCAACATTTTGTTAAACAAAAACCAGTGGGACTTTCTAAGGAGCCTCATCTCCTCACGTCTTCTGCTCGGAGAGGCCCTTCTGTGTCATAAACTCACAGTTCTTCTGAGCTTATTTTCCCCTTTGGAATGTGTCTTTGCTAGTTTTGACTCTTCCTGAGCCGTGCTTCAGCATATGAAGGCCATGGTGTAGATCCACATGGGACAAGGATATTGGTGGCCAGAATAATCAAATTCTGATGACAAAGAGTAAAGTTCATTTTTCTTCCAGCAATGATATTCAAAAGTCTTGAGTTTGATTGTTTTTTTAAAGATGTCATCTTGGGCTGGAGAGATGGCTCAGTGGTCTAAAGCACCTACTTAGAACAAGCTTAGCAAAAGCATCAGGGACTGCGGTTCAATCCCCCAGCACCACATGCCAGCCAGAACGCCCCCTGGTGGGCTGAGCTGGCCTCTCTCTCTCTCTCTCTCTCTCTCTCTCTCAAATAAATAAATAAAAATTTAAAAAAAATAAAAAATAAAAATAAAGATGTCATCTTCTTTTTTATTTTTATTTTATCTTATTTTTTATATTTTATTTTTATAGATGTCATCTTCTTACACCTTTATAACTTTCAATTTGTCCCCAGACAAGAAATGGGTCATCAAAGAACAAGGGAGGCTCCTGCTCCTTGCCTAGAACCAAAGAAGCTAGATATTTTTAGGCACTAGGCCGACCAGCAGTCGTTTTTCAAAGTGGAGCAGTGTGGGCCACTCTTTCTCCTTGGGCTTCCTCATCTCTGGGCCTGACACAGCCTGCTTGTCCATGAGCCACAGTATCCTGAGTGCCCGGGGCCCATAAGTCATGCAGGGGCTCACAAGAAATGATTTTATCCTCTTAAAAATCATTAAAAAAAGAAGTTTTAGATCACAAAATATTTTGACTTATGATACTAAAATTTCCTCTCTATATCAATGTTGCCAAAAGATATAATTTTAACATGGATGCATTTGTGTATTTTTTACTTATCCATCTATCCCTCTACCTAGCTATATAAATGGAGGAAGGGGTTCATGGGGGAGATGGAACCCGGGCTGGGGTGAGAGAATCTCTGCAAAGTGGACTTTTTATGTTTCTGGCCCGCCCTGATTGTAATTTTCCATAGGAATAGCTTCTTGGTGGTTCTGCCTCTGGCTTACCAGTGCCTCCAGGTATCAGGAAAAGAGAACCTTGTCTGCCTTTGAACCAACAGTGGAAGGGACACTGCAAGTTCCTTATTTCACATCAGGGCAGGAGGAGGCTGGGGTGTCGGGTTTCCTTAGATCTGCCTTCAGAGTTCCGCCATTGTGACATCTGAATCTGTAGACAGCACAGCCCCACCCCTGTGAAGGTGAGGGGTGGGGTGGGGTCTCTGGCAGAGCAGGACTAGGTTCCGTGGCTTCTCAGGAGGAACACAGTATGGGTAGGCATCTGGGCCCTGGCCAGGGCCAGGTCTCCAAGCCGCTTTCGCTCCTGTTCCTCTTCTGCTCTTCCTCTTCCAGACATGCATGTACCCAGAGACTCACTTAGGGGCTGGAGTCTGAGACATCAAGATCTCATTTCTTCTGTACATGCTTCTGTTGAGCCAGGCTTCAAGGAAATATGGAATGATGAATAGCTATTTGCTGTCTGGAGGAACTTGGAAAGGACAAGCTATTTAAAGCTGATGCAGCATAACCAGGTTGGGAACGATCTTGTATCAAATGGGAGATAAAGGAATAATTTTGCAAAATGCTATTTATTTAAAATGCGAACAGCATGGACCAGATTTATTTTATTTATATATCCATATTGGAATTAAAATCAGAGAGGGAAATGGACAGGAAAAGAGGACAGGGGCTTTGAAGCAGATGTAGGAAGCCAGGGTTCTATGCATAGCTCTGCCGCAAGTTTGCTGTGATTCATGAAAACCAAATGACCAGAATTCTCAGAACCTCAGTTCCTACATCTGCCGAAGAGGCAAGTAGGTAACCAATAACTGAAGCTATTAAGGTCTTCTGGAGCTTTCAGATTGTAGCACTTAGTAGGTCCTTGGTCAGTAATTTCTGAGGAGGTGAGGAGGTCTGGGACTGTGATTAGATCCATGTCTACTGCCTGTGAAATGCAACACTCGGGGTGGTAAGCATATTAACAATGGCAGGCAAAGAAGCTGAGCCCATCTGTAGATGGCATTTGTACTGTCATAAAAATAGCATAACAAGATTATATTGAAATATCCTACTATTTAACTTAATAATTTAAATGTTTGCCTAATGAGGTGGACTTGATTGGATTAAGGCACTCACAATTAATTTTGATAGATCATTTTACACAGTGGAGGTGCTTTCTTCTGAATCAGGAGGTGGAACGGAAGTGCAGAATGTTTACGTTCAAACGAGCATGTGATTTTGCAGAAAACATTAATCCCAGATCATGCACACTAAGTCAATTTCAGAAATGGCTTCTAGATATATTATTAGAAATTGCTCTTCAAATATAAAAAGCTTGTAATAGAGTTCTGTCCATTTTTCCTTCGGCTGATGGAAGTTGTTTTATAAATATGCCCATGATATGATATTTTCTTCATCCAAGCCTTTCGGTACTAATTGTAACTTTTTAAACAGTGTAAGTAGTAGCTGTCACCAGCACTTCGAGTCTCATTACAAACACATATATCTGAACAATTTCACATTTAGGGCTACTTTCTTTCTTCAATTATTTTTAACTGTGCTTTTTTCCCTGAAAAACACTTGAAAACTTGAGCCTCTTCTCTCTCTCTCTCTCTCTCTCTCTCTCTCTCTCTCTCTCTCTCTCTCTCT
>NW_004524643.1:8657506-8665962 GCF_000260255.1 Octodon degus | reverse complement strand
TCTCTCTCTCTCTCTCTCTCTCTCTCTCTCTCTCTCTCTCTCTCTCTCTCTGATTAAGGCAAGAAAATGGCTCTGCCTTTCACCTTCACCTCCCAAAAATCAAAGATCCAGCAGTGGACACATCTGCCCTCAGGGAGCTCAGAGTCAGGGCCTAGAAAACATGATCTCCATACTGTCGCTGTCAGAGCAGGGGCACGTCAGGAGGGTGAGTAACCAGGGCAAGATACTTCTTGGAGAATTCTTTCAGATTGAGTCTAAATTTCTTATACTTCAGACCAGTAAGCGTTGGGATGTCCTAGGTGACAACACTCGGTGAGATACACTACAGTGGCAGATACACTGGCTTGGTACAATGGACCACAGTTCGAATTATCACTGTGCTCTTCTTTGCTGCTGACCTTTGAGAAGCCACTGACTTTTTCTGAGGCTCAACCACACCATTTGGTAAATGGTGACAATCACACTAAATGGCTAATTAAATGCCACATCCTTCATACGTGATAGCAGCTCCACGCATCTTACTCTCCTCCCTCCACTTTCAGTCTCAGGAGAAAAGTAGCCCTAAATTCAAGGCACTGCTCATTTCATTGCCATTTTGTTCCCCGCAATGTGGTGGCATTTAGCACATAAGGCCCTAGAACTTCCTGGTATTGCCAGACACGTTTTCAGGCCCCAATACCCTGTCCTGGCAGAAGCACCTGAATCTGCTTCCTCTTCTTTCTGGGAGGTTTAATGAGACGTCATCAAATGCTTCCTTTGTGAGGTGTCAATGACCTTAAATTCTACATGCTCTTGGATGACCTTCAAGGGCCTTCCTTTCTTGCCCTCTGCTTTCTGTTTAGACTTTTAGCTTCTTTCTCTTCTTCACTATGTCTGCTCTGTGCAGCACCCTCCCTGCCACCCAGTGCTCCTCTCCCTAGCTCCTAGCCCTCCATCCCCAGGCCTTTTGCTTCTCACTACTGCCTCATTCTAGAATGTTCTTTCTCTCTTCTACATCTAGAAAAGGACTCCTACCTAAGATGTTACTCAAATTCTTCCTCCTGCCTTGTTGGTATAGCCAGCACTGTTACTCTGTCCTCTGTGGGTTTAAAGTTGTCCTTGGTGTACGTAACATTCTGAGGTACATAAGTATCACAGGCTTCTTCGAAAAACTGGTAAAGTCCTTTCATCGGTGGCCCCAGGATCCTCACACACCAGGCTGATCAAAAGAACTGCACTGGAGAAGGTGCCACTGGTTATTGCATCATTTTGCACATGAAGAAACAAAGGTTCAGAGATGCAAAATAATTTGCCCAGAGTCACACAGCAGGTGGGTGTAGAACAGGGATTTAAAGCTAGAGCATCTCCCTTCTTCTTCTTCTTCTTTTTTGCAGAACCAGGGATTGAACTCAGGCCCTTGCGCTTGCCAGGGAAGTGCTTATCCCACCAAGCCATCTTCCCAGCCTGAAGCATCTCCCTTCTGAGTCTGCCTTTACCACTACCCCAACACTCTATGCCCCAAATGTCTACTTTTATCTTTTAAGCTACCCAGTAAGGGTAAGCAGTAAAGGCCTCTTTACAGCAGAAGAAACTAGGGCTGGACAGAAGCAGTTTCTTTCCCAGGTCCACGCCTAGGGCTTTATAGAGCTGCCTACATTTCTCAGCTCTTGCCCCTGACTTGGCCTCTGTACAGTAAACCTCACAGCCTCACCTGCTCCAGGAAGTCCACAGCAGTAGGGAATGTGGGGGGCCTGGGCTATTGCAACACTTGGCAAATTCATGTTCCTCCTGGGGCTCTTCCCAGCCCCGTCACCACAGAGGTGACGAGGAAATGACAAGGGGCATCTCTGCTCCCAAGGGGTTCCAGTCATGAGAACTCTGCCAATTAAGGCTGGAACGATGTCATCTCCTGAAATAGCATTTTAATGAGTGATGGCTCTGGGATAAATTGTTATCTCCTGATCCCTCGTTAGAGAGCTTAATTAGATCCATCGTAAAACATATTGATCGATGGCACTGAGCAGGTCTGCAGGACAGTCAGCGACCACGGGAACATTCCTGCACTCCCTTGGCAGGGCAGTCCCTGAGAGCTGCTGGGGCCGGGTACTTGGGGGGCAGCTGGGTGCGTTGCCCCCTTCCTCCCTCCTTCTCTGCTTTCATACCCCCCATGGGCTGGGCACCACGCTGACCTTCGCTGCCTTCACTAGGGATCCTCACCAATCTCTGTTAATTCTTCCTTTTGCAATGGTAAAGCCAAGGCTCAGAACCCCAAAGTGCCGCTATCAGCAGCTGTGCCAATGACATTATCTTTCAGGAGGAGGGACTAAGGCAAGAATGACAAAAGGGAAAATGAAGGGGAAAGCAGACTTCATTATCCTCCGAAGACATGTGTGGCGGCACACTGAACATTCACGCAAACCTAACATGGTAAAAACTTGAATCTGCACATTATGCTGAGGAGCCGGAGCCTCAGAAGCGTTGGCCACTATAGGTAGTGCAGCTGGTGAGTGTCACAGCTGCAATCGGGAGCGGGCTTTGGGCAACTCCAAATCCAAACCGAGACATTTGTGGGTTCGAACCCGAGTCCTTGCATATGGACTGTGTACTCTTAGGCTCCTTACAGACACCTTCTTGAATATTAGACTCTGCGTGTATAACATCAGGCACTAAACAGACCCTGCTCATGGAGTGATTGCGATGCTTCAATAAAGCATACCCGTGAAGTGTTTAAATAGTACTTAGTCCACCAAAAGTGTTCAGTAACTGCTAGTTTTCATTGAACATCCCAACTATTCCATGTTGAAGACGACCTGTGTCCTCCTCTACTAAGTGGAGATAATAACTTGTGTGGATAAATCTTATTTAAATTATTTATTTATTGCTGTACTGAGGATCGAACTCCGGACCTTTTTTAGAATACTGTGTTAGCACAGATGGTGGTGGGATGGAAGACGGGTCAGGAGGAAGAGACGGAGAGAAACTGATAAAAAGACAGCACTGAGCCAGTCAGTGGCAAGCAGCAGTTGCTGTGGTGATACGGGAAGCCTCTCTGGAGTCCCTGCACTGGTGCCTGGCTGCGTTGACACCGTGGCCTGGCTTCAGCAGGGTGCACACGTACTTGTTCCCTGTGCATGCACAGCGTGTGTGTGTGCATGCATGCACGCATGTGTGTGCCCGTGTGGTGTGTGGTGGCCTGACATACATAGGAGTGTGGGAGGTTTCATCAGAAAGAACCCTGGAGACTCGTGCTATGCTGTACAAGTAGGGTGTGTGTGTGTGTGTGTGTGTGCGCATGCGTGCATGCACATGTGTGTGCATATGTGATGTGTGCATGTGTGTATGTATGTACAGCTCCGTGTGTGAAGGCCGGCTTCCTTCACCTGCGAAGAAAGTGTGGCTTTCTTCACCTGTGTGCACTTGGAGTTTTTTCCTTTTTTATTACAGTAAATGTAGCTTGAAAGCTGGGCAAAAACATAGTTCTCCCCAAACGCGAATCACATCACATCATTTTTCTTTCAGAGAAAAATGCTATGAAATAACCTGCAGATGGTGGATCTTTTTTCTTCTCTTTCTGTCTTGCTTTCTTTCTCCCCAGCTCTCTCTTTCCTCTCTTTTTCCATCTGTCTCTCTGTCTCTGTACCACTGCCCGTCTCTGAGGCTCTATTTATACCTTTAAAATACTTTTATAGTTTCACACTTAAACCGTATAAAATGTCCTCTTGTTACATAAAATAGCTTACGTTCGTCTATAATTAGATTAGTGTTTCATCCCAAATTCCTCAGACAATCACGACGGACATTGTTCCTTGTCCCCACCCCTACCCACACACTGCTGCCCTGGGTATCCTGCCCTAACCCTTTCTTCCCTTTCCTTCTGCCAATCCCTAATGACCAGCCCTCAGCGCTGCTCCCTGCTCGCTTTCTAATTCTCTCCTGCTTTCTCCGAGGGTTCCGTGTTCCTGGGAGACCACAGAAGCGGCTCAGAGCATCCTGACCTCCTCTTCCTCTGCGGGCAGAGCAGTCACTCCGTTAGCGAGGGCAGCAGAATTTCTGAATGCAGTCCCGAAATTCATTTTCCGAAGCTGGCCAGAGACAAATATACAGCACGCAGATGAAACGGAGAGCTAGGTCTCTTTTTAGGAGAGAGGAGAGAGAGAGAGAGAGAGAGAGAGAGAGAGAGAGAGAGAGAGAGAGAGAGAGAGATTGAGAGATTCCTTTCTCAGTCTGGACATGTGTTAGAGAATATTGTAGAGAACAATTAGGGATGTATGAGTGAAGGGTTTATTTCTCACTTGCTTGTCAGGTCAGAAGACAATCTGTTTATTTTCCTGCTACAATTTTATTCAATAAACTGAAAGGATGGGAGCTGGGGAAGAGGGTATGAACAGGATGTGTGCTATCAATTTGTCAAATAAATAATCGTGCTTGGAAACAACAGATTTTATTAATTAGACAGGATGGTGTATTATTACCATTAAAGTGTTATATTGCATTAATTTTTATATTTTACTCGGTTACTAATTACTGTAAAAGATTTCGGGAATGAAGCAAAATAAAATCATGCAGCATTATACATAATGTAAAGATAGCGTGAATTAATTTGTTCGCGCTCAGCCTGCCAAGCAGAGGGAGAGGGACAGGGCGGCCTGGCTGCTTCCCTCGCCGGTCTGAGCTCCAGCAAAGCTCTGCTGCCTGCTTGCTTGTGAGCGAGCCAGAGCTGCCCCCTGCACCAGTTCGAGACCCAGTTAGGCTCCGATTGTGCTAGGCACGCTTTGCACCCCTCTGCGGCCTAGGTTTCCTCTTCTGTCGCTGTAAACACCCCTCCTGCGGGCCTCACTGGGTGGTGAACCTGCTTTTTCTAAAGGTTGTGAGATGAGGCCGGGACCCAGCTCCGGGAGAGCGAGGTGCAGATCCAGGCTACGGGACGCAGCCCATACTAGGGACTTTAGGGGGACTTGGGACACCGAAGGCCCTCACTGCACGCGGGCTCCGAGCCCGGCAGAGCCGGTCCCTGCCACAACACTCCTGCGGAAGCGCAGACCAGGGGCCGCTCGGCCGGGCACCCCAGGCGATCAGGGAGCTCGGGGCCGGCAAGGAGGAGGGGACCGCGCCACCTCGCGCTCATCCACGCCGCGCAGGCCCGCGCCACCTGCGGCGGCCGCCCACCCTGAACCCCTGTGGACGGAGGCTTCTGCTGGAGTGAAAAATGAAAGAAGTTGTCGGCCGGGATGTGAGTGCCTATGCCGGCCACCGTCCGCCCAGCAAGGCTCCAGGGTCCCGGGGCCCCCGCGCAGCGCCCCGCTCCGGCTCCCGCAGCCCGCGCTGCCTCCCGCGTCCGAGCCGCCCGCGCCCGGCAGCCTGAGCGTCCATCCGCGCGGCCCACGCCCACCCCGGGCGCGGTTCTCCGCCGCTCGGAGCCTAAGCCCAGCCACGTTTTTCTCCTGGCTGGGTCTCAGCCGCCAGGGCTCCGCGCGGGCCCGCATTTCTCACGACCCACTGCCACCTACTGCCCGCAGCCGGGAACTGCAGGCCGGGCGCGCCTGGCCCGGGGGAAGCCGCTGGCTCAGCCTTCAGTGGATCCCCGGGGCTGGGCCTGCAGGTGGGTCTCCTGGAGCCTAGATTCCCCGTGTCTGGGCTGCGCCTGGCAGCTGTACGGGGACCACCCTGCCAGGCCACTCGAAGTGCTGGAGCTCCGGCCTGGCTGCACTTCTCGAGATAGCAGGACTGGGGCCAACCCTTTGCTCCTGTCTGACCTCACCTCCCTCGCTTTAGAGGCCTGCCTGGACTGGAAGACGGTGCCTGGCTACTCACAAGGGCCAGAAGTAGGACTTGTCACTGCTTATAATTGTCCCAGGGTCAGACAGGCCGGCTGAGCAAAGCATGTTTCGACTTCCCTGCCTTTTGAAGCTGTCCTGCCACCCTGTTGAGTGGCCTCCCCACCGACCTTTCTCCCTGGGGCTGGCTAGGGGTCAGTTATTTAACCAGTCTCTGCCTGATTTACCTTTTCTTCAAAATGGCAATAATAGCAGTGCGGCCCACACGGTATTGATTTAGGATTAAATGACTGAATTTAGGTAAAAGGCTTAAAACAAGCCTGCACCTAATAAGTGCATTGAGGCACATAGTGTGTCGCTCTATTAGCCTTCCTTAGAGATTGTCTATTCAGCATTTTCTGTGGGTCTGTCACACGACTTCCACCTGATTGTTAGTTCTGCAAGGGCTCACAGCATTCTGATATAGCAAAGAACCCAAAACTCCTTGCCTGAAGAAGGAAATACCATGCCAAGCACTGTGCCTGGGGTTGTGTGAGTATAAATGAAGACCGAGGACCAGTCCTCTCCCTGGTGGAGCTTGTGTAGTTGGGAGCAGACAGAAATAAAGCAAATGGGTACATGGGCAACATGGTGGTAAACGCTAGGAAGAGAATAACCAGGATCTTTGAATGAACCTTGGTGATGAATCATGGAGGTGGCGGTTGTGCCCAGAGGTCTTTGCAGAGGCGATAAGAAAATCAAGACGGGAAAGATGGCAAGGCCTTAGGTATAGGAAGAAGACTGTGAAAGAGCAGAGGCAGGGAACTAGTCTAAACCTCAACTGTAACAAAAGCTGCAGGAATGTGTTTACAAAGATGGCGAAACTCATCAAACTGCACTCATAAGAGGAGTGAATTTTATGGCATACAAAGTGGACTTCTGGAAAGCTGACTGAAGAAGCAAAGATGATAGGTGTAAAACTCAGGGAAGTAGGTTCCAGACAGGTGAGACTTTGCTGGATAGTCCCTGAAGCTGGAAGGCACTTGTCTGGTCCTGGGCAGGCTTTGTAGATGGGGCCTGGAAAGGAAGAGCAGAAGTAGCAAAAGATGCAGCCAGGGGGTGGCATCCAGCCCCTGTGGGCTTCAGATTTTGTCTAAGTGTGGACAGAAATAGCTTTTGAAATGCTCTCAAAAGCTCACCTCAGTCTGGCCTTTCTACCTGTGTCATTGTGGACCAATCATTGTGCTGCTGTGAACATTTTTAAATGTATAAAATAGGGATAATAACAATATGCAGGGAACCCATCAAAGAGGGCTGCAGCTGGCCCTGCACAGGAGGTACCTGGGGACATATGCACAGGTGTTTATGGGATATCTGAAAGATTGTCCCCTGGATCCAGATAACAGCAGCCTGTTTGGAGCTGGAGCCTGAGACCTTTTGGTAGTAGGCAAATGGTGGAAGAGGAACAGGAAGAGTAGGGCATCAAGTCCTCTGTGGTACCCCATACTAGTTTTGCCTAGTCCTTTTTTGTCCTGTAACACAAGTTACAATTTATGAATATGCATTTGAATTCTGTGTTTATTGGTTCAATGTCTGACTTTATGCACACTGCAAGCTCTATGAGGAGCAGGACTATGCCTGTTCCCTAAAGCTCTGTACCCCAGTACTGGCACTGTTGATGGCACACAGAAGGCACTCAAAGAGTATGTACTCAATGAATGAATGAATGAGTCAATCAGTGTGTGAATGTAAGTGTTCATTTATTCAAAAACAAATTAACCATCCCCTGGGTCCTCTCTGAGCATCCCAAATATTCTACCACTTACCTTTCTCATGCAGCATAAAGTGCTTATCTCCTAAGCCTTTATCTTTGGACTCTCTTTGACATTCTCATACTAAAACAAGGCCCTGTGAGGAGTTTCTTTCCTTTGAAACAAACATGTGCACAGAGTTCAGCAGAGGAGAAGCATGGCTGTGTCCATTTTTCACTGCTTTTGTCCCTTGGTGTCCTAAGCTATTTTCACCTTCCTTCTATCCTCTGAAGTAGATGGGGTAGAACTGATTCTTGCTCCTGTTTTCCAGGCAAGGAGCCAGATAATTGAAGAAATGGTTGGTTCATCCTGGGTCACAGCCAGGGAGTGCAGGGGCACAGCTAAGCCAGCCCGCCGGGCACTAGTCCTGTGATCCTCCATGCCCTGCTTCTCTGCTCAGGGATGCAGTGCATATCTGTCTTGTTGCCTTCCCTGTTGAATGTCCCTAAAGGTTCATGTGGGTAGTTCTCCGGAGAATAGCCAAGGAGGAGTGATAAAGGCTCTTAGAGGCAGTAATGTCCCTTCAGGCATCTCCTCCACTTCCAGTGGCTATCAGAGGAGATGAAAGGCATTTTACACGAATACCTTCCTAGCTGCCAGGCAGGGTCTCTCAAGCCAGACCTACTAGGTTTGCTTGTTAATCTCACTACCTCCCTGCTCTCTGACATGGGGTCATTTATTTCAGTTATCTGGGCTACAGGCTTCTCCTCTATAAGTTGGAGATATTAAGTGAGTACCTTGTAGGTATCTATGCAGATTAAACCAATTCTACCAAAGTCTTGGAAAAATGATTTTCTAATAGCAAGTGGTCAATTCATGGTTTTTAAAAAAATTTCTTCTCCATTACTCCCTTTCTTCTTCCCTTCCTCCCATCTCTCTCTCTCTCTCTCTCTCTCTCTCTCTCTCTCTCTCT
>NW_004524643.1:8643347-8657158 GCF_000260255.1 Octodon degus | reverse complement strand
AAGAAAGAAAAAGAAAGAAAGGAAAGAAAAAGAGAGCTGATGTTTGGGACAGGATATGAAAAAGTAAAGACAGAACAAAACAAGCTGACCTCATATTTTTGATGTTCGTCTTTATCTTATCTTAGCATACAAGCTACTATTATAAGAACTAAGAAGCCCAACAGGAAGCCCACCATGTTGCTCTCATGCTACGCTGTTTGGAGAAGTCGAACAACTTCTCTGGGCTCTCCGTTCTGCCTCTGTAAGAAATCAGTGTGGAACTAAATCACCTCTCTTTCTCTCATGGTGAGACTTCCATTCCGTCAACGTGAAACACGATCTTGACTCTTCTTAACACTGGAATGAGGAGCTGGAAAGAGCAGGTCGAAACCAAATGAGCATTTCCTGGCGGAATCTGTTTCACCTGCGCGCACGTGGCATGCGTGGGCGTCTTTGTGGTTGAGCGCTCGCTTTGATCTCCTCTTGCTGCCGAGTTCTATCTCCTGCCCTGCTTCCGAATTGTCATGAGTCTTTGAGCGAACTATTCAACACCTTCCAGCCTGCTTTTCTTCACCTGTCTGGGGGGATTAAATGAGGTGATGTGTGTGAGATGCTTAGTTAGCACCGTGATTGTCATGTAGTAAATGCTTATCACATTATTATTGACGTCTTCATTGACAAAACCCACTGTACGGCCAAATGATAAATTCCCCATGAAGTGCATTTGGGCTTTTTTTTTTTTTTCCATTTAAGCATGCATTGAAAATCTGCTGTGCATTAGATGATAACACAGAGAAACGGCTGACCTTGACCTCCGACCCCAACGTTAAAGATTCAGGTATAATTTTCGATTCCTCTTATGTTGCTGGTACTTTGCTATGTTATCCTCCCCCCACCCAGTCCCCTTTTCAGTCTTGTAGGCAGCTGCAGTTGGATCGCAGGAATGAGTTGAACAAGAGCCCTGGAGGCCTGGAGGTCACAAGGAATGGGGACTGTGGGAATTCTGAGCTCTGTTTCTCACATCCGAATGATGGACACTCCAAGGCTGCATTCCTATCTACTTAGAACCCAAAACCCTACCCCTGCGTGTGTGATTTTAGCAGCCTGCCTTGGCTTCCTGCCTTCCTCTACTGAAACAATTCATCTCGGATCATCTTCTCTACTTCTGCACACTGTTCTAGGATGGAGTGTTTCCTCTCAGCGTGTTCACACACTCCAACTGGTCTCTACCTTAGGGCCTTGTTTAGAGATCACCTCCTGCACAAAGAAGACCACCTTGATTTTATAGCTGGAAATAATTTTCCCAAAGAGAAACTATTTAGGTAAGTGGTTCACAACTTTATTTTGAGTTTATTTATTTATTTATTTGATACAAGGCTCGCTGCACAACTTGGGCTCCTAGTGATCTTCCTGTCTCAGCCTCCCCAGTGCTGGGATTACAGGCATGCACCACCATTCCCGGTTTCGGGGACATCATGGTATGTGGTACCAGGGATTGAACCTGGGTCCTAGCACTTGCCCCACAGGCACTTAGACCACTGAGCTATCTCCCCAGGCCACAGCTTTATTTTGAATGTGAACTTTTGCATGTGGCTCAGCCCAGAGATTTTTCTCAAGTCCGGATTGACCTCACGATAGAATGCATGACTTTGCATTTCTGAGGTCCTTACCGTGGTAGTAATGACTCTGTGCTGTATATTCCACGAGCAAGGGACCTCTGACTGTGTCTGTGCGTCGGAATCCTGTTGAAACTGGGGATCCTGGAGCCAGAGGTTGAGCTGCTTTTTGGGGGCGTGAGTTCATCGTAACTGGAAAGGTTTTATCTTATTTTTAAACCTTAAATATGTGAATAAGAAACTTGTAGAGCTCCTTCCGAGTCCCTGGAAAGGGCTGCGTGATTGAAAGGCCATCAATATAAACTTCATCAACTTCATGCTAAATCCATTTTGCCCGGAAACCCCGTGTGTGTGTGTGTGTGTGTGTGTGTGTGTGTGTGTGTTTTGTTTTGTTTCTACATGTTTTCCAGGTAAATATCCTTCACAGCCTGTCACTGGACATCTCCTCTCATCCCAGAGCACTGCAGTCTTTTAGATACTTGGGCTCTTGCTGCATTCTGCTTATAGCCTTGCACCTCTCCCTGCAACACAGGTGGCCATGCCAGTCACTAGCTGAGGTCCAGGGACACAGAGCCAATGGAAGGCAAGGGGAGGTCCTACCCTCCATGAACTCCTGATTACTGGAAATCTTGCAACAGCTCTGCAAAAGGAGTTCCTTGTGGATTATGTGTCCAAATACAGCTGACACCAGGGGAGAGATCAAAACAGCCAGGACCCAGCATCAGGGGATAAGGGCAGGCGGCCTCCCAGAGGGTCTGACATTGGGCTTCTTCCTGGGGACCTCTCCAAGCAGTGAACAGTGTGTGCAGAGCAGGCCTGAGAGATCACATTCTCCTCAAGAAGTAAATGATCATAGCCATGTGTGGCCAAGAAGGAGATAAGATGTGGGGACAGAGGTGGGGTCTATGATGGTTGGACCAGGGAGATGACCAGGGTCTGAAGAGTAGGGGCTCATTCAGAACACATTGAGGGTAATGGGACATTTTCAGATAAGGTTTAATGTCTTCTTTCTTTCTCTTTTCTTGGTACGTGTGTGCCTTATTTTCAGCTTCCAACTATCGTTAGTTCTTTTACAATCTATCCCATTACTAGATCCAGGAGCTTTTCTTTCTTTTTTTCTTAGATCTTGAACTCATTAATTAGTATTTCTTTTGCATTTTGTATATCCAGTAGTATGCTAAGCACTTTCATTGGGCCTTTCTGTCAATGTGGGAAGGCACATAAAACGATGCCTATTTTTCAGATAAATAAACTGACAATGACAAGGTTTAAGGGACTCATTGGGGTGACAGGCACAGCAAATGAGAAGAGTATGAGGCTCCAGAGGTTAGCACAGTGCCAGGCTCACAGCAGGGGCTGCAGACACTTGGTACACTACTAGGTGGAGGTTGCCAGAAGAGACTGTTACTTTTGGAGGCAATTTTGGGAAACATGTATCAAAGTATTCAAGGGATGCAGGGGTGCTCCGTTGCCCTGGAAACCCCGGGTCCCTCCTGGAGGAGGAGCATCTTCCTGCGGTGTCCAGTGTCTATCTCTCCATCATTCTCTTTCCACCTGCAGGATCCTTCCTTGCCTTCTCCACCCCAGGTAAAGACAAGCCAAAGTGGTGAAGTAGCCCACTGAATTTGGTGAAGATAATGGTTTTATAACTTGATTTCTTTTGTAGGTGTGGAGGAAGGAAGAAGATTTTATTTAGGCATTAAAGATTCTCCATTTCATTCTACTTTGTTTATTGCTGTTAAGAAATATGAGCTTGATTTTAAAGATTTTTAGTGAACACCGAATATTGGCAATGGGAGGCAGAGGGCAGAGTGACTATGAATCTTCAGGGTGCTGTCTGGCTTCTGGAAGCTTAGGATTTGGACTTGATGTTGGCCTTGATTGTGGTTCTCCTCCTAGCGTACATTCCAGTGCACAGCAGCACAGCAGGCTGCTCCTTCGTGTCCAGCCTCCAGCCTTTCCTCCAATGAGGTCAGCTTGCTCTTCCTGCTTGCACTTTCAGAAATGATGGCGGCTGCAACACTGTGTACAGCATGGGGCCGTGTTTCCTCGATGCCAGGGAGCTCTGGAGTACATGGAGACAGGCCAGTGGGATCATTAGGAACCTTCTCCTCCAGAAGCTCCGAGTAGTTAGAAAGCCTCCCCTGCCACACAGGTAAGAAATTGTGGGACTGAGATCAGAACTCAATGACTAGCGCTTGATGGGACAATTCCAGCATGACATTATTGATGGGTTGTCACTCTGGCAGTGAATCAACCTCTCCCTGATGACTTATTCACTGGGGTTCTTCTCTCATCTGCCCTAGTTTCTTTCTTTCTTTTTTTTTTTCTCAGATGAGTTATAAATATCTGTAGAGGAAAGAGGCTTGTCTTAATTTTCATTTCACTTTCACATTATTGATCTTGCTGGATTCGGTGAAAGAACTGTGATAGGAGATGCAATTGTGAATACGATATACTTTCTATCCTCTGAGGGTATAAAATCTGATGGAATATCTTAATTTTTTTGAATTTTTACTACAGTTTAAGTTTTGTGTTCTCCCTTTTTAGGGTGCACTGAGATACAGTGAGTAACCAGGACCTTGTTGGGGATGGGACAGCGGAGATTGCTGTGGATTCCCTGAAATGCCTGGCTTACGACTGGAGCCATATATGGGATACAGCTGAGTAAGAACACGATACTTGAGCTGAGACATTAAAAACTCAGCTCAGCCAATTCACCTTTGAACTTCGGTTCCTGCCTCTGTCAAGTACGGGCAGCGGCAGCAGCTCTGAGTTTTGCTATATTGATTGATGGATAAAATGAAAGTAAGTCTCTTAAACACCTGACCCAGTACAAGGGCTCAATACCCAGTAGGTGTCGTCGTATTAGAATTAATAATTGCCAGATGCAGCATTTATGTGCCAGATATCTGGGTGGCCTCTTCTTCCGTCTGCGCTGTTCCAAGTAAATGCCCTAAGTGCTCTCACCCTGCTTTCCACGCTGCCAGGAAGGGTGCCCACTCATGCCAGCAATAGACACCCAAAGACTAACGATGACAAGTGAAGTGTCAGGACTCTGAAGTCACCCACAGGCTTTGCCACCATGCCTAGCGCTTGTGCCCACTGGAGCAGCCAAGGAGAAGGGGGTGACTATGCCATGCACACACGTTTGCTTTCATTTGGCTTAGCTGACTGTGTGTTTTGTTAAACAAATTTAGGTTTGGAAAAGATTATTTTTGGTACACTGCTGCATAATTAGATGAATTTTCATGAGTTTATTCTTGAAATAAACTTTGAAATTGTCCATGTTTTACTGTTTTTTAATCATGTGCAGATACTGTTTTTTGAGGCGTCTCATGAAAAAAAAAACCTTGTTACATATCAGTTTAATTTAGATTCAAATAAAATAATTTTTTGAATTTGCAGTAACAACAAGTCTGAGAAAGTGGTTGTAACTGGTGCTGAGTTGTTTGAGGATCAAGATAATTACAGTATAAAGGATAAGAGAGAATATAATATCCTGGCATCCAGTGCCTATTCAGCTAATCCCAGCCCTTGACAGATGTTCAAACACAGTATTTTTAAAAGCTGACTTTAAAAAAAATCAGGGCAATTCACTTATTAGATATAAACAACATGATAATAAATTTGAGGTCTGACATCCATTATGGACCGTCCATGCTGAGACGCCTGAAAGACAAGGCAGGAGTCGAATGCGGTGGGCTTATTGCTTTAATGGATGCCCAAGGCAGGGCTGGGACTGCAGAAACCCTGAAACGCTGCTTTGCCAGGCACCCAGATTCCATTTGTACCAGTAGCAGAGCCCCAGAGATGCTTCCACAATGTGGTCAGCTCTGCAGCTTCCTCTGGCGGCTGCTTGACGCTGAGGCAACTGGTAGCCAGCACCTAGACAGTTTGGGGAGTTTTGCATAAGAGCCGCATGGTATAGGTGGCCCCAAAAGGTGACCAGACAGGTGGAGGGGTCATAAGCAGGGTGCCTGCTGTGGGCTCATGATTGCTCTTGTCACTGGCCCTTGCCACTTTTGCATTCATTCATCACATATCCTCTCGAGCCTGAGCATCAGTTGGGTGAGTTTGAGGCTGTTGGTCTCCAGGATTGAGAGATGAAAAAGACCTTGTCACTTCCTGCTTTCCAACATCTTGCCTAAGGGAAGCAAGTCCTAAGTCATGCCCACCAACTAGAATTATCTTTATTATTACTGAATCTTGTTGACAAACTGGACTTCCTTCTAAGCTCTTCATTTCAGTTCTCACAACCTTTGAAGTAGGCAAGATACCATGGCCACCATACAAGCGAGGGAACAATGACAGCGTGCTTATACATGTAGAATGACATTGTCTCACACTGGGCATGATGGTGGGGGTGGACAGAGCAGGGAAGGGTTCAAGGCAAGAGTGAGATTGGGGTTGGGTCTGCAGGGATGGCAGGGGGAACAGAGAGGGAGGCAGGATCTGACTTGAAGGTGCTGCCAAAGGTCTTCAGCCCACCTGGAAGCCTGAGCTCCATTCTGGATGCTGGAGTCCTCTTCCTTTTGTGCCAAATCATTTTCCTGGAGTTTCTGTAGCTATTATGAAACAGCAAGGCCTCCCAATTAACAGAGTGTGATGGGGAGTTTTGGTGATCCTCTAGCAGATGTCCTGCTCCTGCCTGTGCCTGGAGAGAGGCCTGGGCCCAGGGAAAGCCATACTTTAGCAGCAGCAGAGGGTGCTGACCTTGCTCCATGTTATTCCCAATGCGAGTACTTGCAGGCAGAGCACCTGTTCCACATGTTCTTGGTTTTCATCTGAGGCTTCGGTGATGCTTCTCATTCCTCTACCTTTAATCTCCATTTGGCCCTTTCTTCGGGATTGCTTTATCAGCTTATTACTTTAGAACAACTGCTGGAGAAGATCCTCTTTCAGAGAGTGTTCTCACTTCCTCCATCCTGCTCTGAGTCCGTCTTTCCAAGAGATCATCAGAGATGCTTGGCATTTGTGGAGGGGGGAAGAGTCTGTGGGAGGCCTGCAGAAGGCCTCTCGTGGTCTCTTCCCGTGGGTGGCCAGGGTCTGACATGCTTTAGAATTTGCAAGGGCACATATTGGATCTGGCTAGCTGTCATGTCCTCAGAGCCAAGGTGCCGAGCAGCTGGGTGTGACCTGCACTCCAAGAGTTTGCCAGGCAAGAATTAGCTGAATGTTTTCTGGAGACCAGATGTCTGCCATGTGTGAGTGACAGCCTGTTTGAGCTGTTTCAGGTCTTGCCCAAGAGGGCCCTCAGGAGGGACTGTGGGAGCACAGGGCAGAGATTGGGGATTAACTCCTGCATGCCGAGCTTATCCTTGCCAGGCCTTCTGGGAGTGCAGGTGCCCCTCTGGTCTCAGCACTGCAATCCCTTGGAAGTCTCCAGAAATGCACAGTGCTTCCAAAGAGCAGTGGTTTCAAGGAACTCGCCAGCCATGGCCTCAGCTGTGGGAAGAGGAGAGCAAAGGTGGTTGTCCCTTCTTTCAGGGACCCCTGAGGAACCCTTGGTTCAAGATGTTCTCCCCTTCAGTTGGGCCTTGAAACTCTCACAGGGTCCAATCCTCCAGGGCCTTGCTCACTGCCCCTAGATCTCTTTATGTGCTCCTTTCTGCTTGGGCACTTCAAATTCTCTGTGCTTGGGCTCAACTTTAAAAGCTTCATGTCTTTTTCTTTCAAATAATATTTCCCAGGCTTTCAGGGTGTGGTTCTAGGATCCATTACTGCTCTAAGGGTGTCCCATTGATTATCTACTTTAATTCTCATCCAAACCTGCAAGAGATGAACATGGTGTGCTTGTATTCTAGGAATAGAGAAGACCTGTCCTTCCTCACACTTGACAGAAGCTTCATGAGGGATGAAAACGAAAAGGTTGAAGGACAGAACAAGTTCCACTTGAACATTTGCTAGTTGGAAGTGATCTTGAGCAACTTTTCTTAGCTCTCTGAGCTTTTGTTCTTCCCTTTATTGGAACAAACCTTCTGGCTATAGAACAAAAAGGTACGGTATATAAAAGTACTTTGATTTGTTCACAATAGTGCCGATTTGCTGTTGTTATTGAATTTAATCTAAGTATTCATTACCCACACAAGGACAGATCGTGCTTTTGTGCATGTCTTATCTTGTGAATCAGAATCCCTGGGAGCAATATGAAAATTCTGATGTCCTTTTACACAAATAAAATTAGAAGCACAGCATCACATCCTTTTCAGATATGGCTGTCCGATCCATGCCTGATCATCTGCAGTACCAGGGACTCCCTATGTCTTCAGGCGCTTTAATCCATGGTCACAAGGCAATCCCCACAGTTGACCAGTTTTCTCCTCACTTTGGGCTAAAGTTTCCTGTCTGTTCCTTGGAGAAGGGAATTGAGCTTTCTTGGGCTGAGCTCCAGCCATTCTCTAATTAGAATGCAAATATGTAGATTCAATGAGTACCATGTCTTAAAGGGAGTTGGAAATCCTGTATTCTGCGACACTAATTCACAGATTGAGAAAACCCACATGCAAAACACCATCTTTCAGCTGGTTGTGAAGAATTTCTTTATTCAGACTGCTGGACTGTTAGTCTACATGCTTTCTCCTTGAAGTCTGTCAAAAGCAAAGTCATGTTGACCTAATGTGCGAAAGGTGATTCCACAAACACTTCTTTCCAAACAGGTCCTAGGGTGAGGGTGATGAAATGTTGAAGGAATGGTATGGCTTCTAATGGCTTCAAACTTCCTTACTTATAGATCTTTGGGGAGATCTTCATCATCCTACTCTGAATTTAGCTGTACAACTTGCTTTGGCAACAGTGTTGGCCAAAGTCTTGATTGTCAACTCAGTCTGGATTGTCAACTGATTAACTTGAGGGATACCTAAGAGATCAGTAAAGCATACTTCTGGATGTGTCTGGGCAGGTTATGAGGGCATGACATTCAGGATTGTGTGTTGGTCTTGACTCCCTTTCTCTGGGTTTCTTCCCCTCGCTGACACCAGGAAATGAACAGCTTGTCTGTCCTTGCCCTTCTACCATGGAATTCTTGCCTTGGAGCCTGCCAACTATGGACTGTATCCTCTGAAATCATAATCCAAAATAAGTCTCTCCTCCTTTAAGTTGTAGGTGTCAGGAATTTTGTCCCAGCAATAGAAGGCAACAAATTCAGCCACTGTGATGTAAACAGACACTTGAAATGGTTTTGCATATTGGAATAGCTTCTTTTGTTTTTCTTGTAATACTATGGCTTCCACACAGATACACATGAGTGTTGTGAGGGCCTAAGGTTTTGCTAAGGGTCATAGAAACTAGAATTTAAGGTTGACTGATGATCCTGGCTTCAACATTAAGCGCTAATCTTTTAAAGGAAGTCCATGAAACCTATTTTTAGTACTTCCTTAGGGCCTGTCTCTCTACTGGGCCCGTAGTTCTTAGGAAGCCTGCTTTTGTACCAGCACTCAAGACTAGAAGCCACCATTACAAGGCTGTCCCAGAAAGAAAGAGAGAAGAAAACCATACCAGAGCCATGGCAAACACTAACATGGACCAGTAATGATTGGTTGCTAACTATGCACCAGATATTCTTCTAGCTCTTGACATGAATTACCCAATTGAATCCTCACCATAATCTGCTATAGGTGTGATCACTACTTCCCCTTTGCAAATATTTAACCAACATGGCCAAGTAGGCGAAGGTCAAGGATTTGAATCCAGCACAACCGGCAGCTGTAGAGTGCCGCATCTCCATAGGGCCCAAGGATATGGAGATTTGCTAAGCAGGGCTTCCTAATACCAAGTAACCTGAAAACCTGCAAGAGTATTTGCAAATACCAGGCCAATTCTTGCTGTCCTATGCCTGGGTTATTCTTTCTGCTCATTATTTTAAAAATAGTCTCTGTATCTCCTATGGTCTACTTCCCAGAGGCTAGAAGAGAGAACAGCCTTGTCAGTCCTGGGTCCTAGAGCCCAGAAAATACAAGCACATATCAAGGCATTCTTACCTCTGTCGTAATCAGTGTCTAGTGTCATCTGAAAAAGCTATATATCATGTGTTCTCTAGTAACCTGAGATACCAGGATGATTATTCCCATTTTACAGATCCAATTAATAAAAGCAAATCCCAATTGATAGAACTCTGAGTAAACTATATTTTACTGTAATTGGATACTTTTGCAGGGCTGCCAAATAATTTGCTTCTTTTAGCTCTGTAAACATTTTTCCTCCAATTTTGTTTGCTTCATTCATTTGCTTAGCAAACTCTTTTTCTAGGGAGATAAAATTCTATTAAGCAAAAACTCCAGGGATTCCCAAACTGTTTTATTGACAGAAATTCTGATAGAAGAAGTAAGAGACTGCAAGAGTCACTTTCAACCTATGGGCTCTTGGAAAAGCAAACAGGCGAAATGTCCTGGACACAGAGTCCCAGCTTCGGTGGGGTGAGTCAGGCCTCCACAATCCATGATTTACTGGGTGAATTCTCTAACCCCACCCGCAGTATCTTCATTTTCTTGTTGCCCTTCAAGTTCTGTTGGTTTTGTTCAGATGTTTTTAATGAGTTTGTCCTGCGGCAGCCAGGGAATGGCTAACAAGTCTTCTGGGCCCTTAAAAACCCATTAGAATGTTATTTCTTACAAAGTGAAAAACTAACCTCATGCCAGATGCAAATAGGGCTCAAGCCATCAGAAATAAAGTTTGATTCTGAAGGAAAATTCCACTGAGACATGAAAGTTCTTCAGCTTTGGAAAATAGTCTTTGATGTGGAGTCCGACTCGGCAATCTAATACGATTATTAAGAGCATGAGTATTGCAGAAGTTGGATTGAGTTCAAATCTACTCTCTGCTACATACTCACTCAGTGATCTAGGGCAAGTTGCTTAACTGCCCTGTGTCTCAGTTATCTCAGCTGAACACACACACATACACACACACACACACATACACACTAAAATTAAAACCGTTTTCATAAAACTATTGGAGGGTTTGTTTGTTTGTTTGTTTGTTTGCATGTAGGACAGGATGTACAGGATCTCACTGCGTAGGTCAGACTTCTAGTGATAAGCCTGTTTACAGCCTCCCAAGTGCTGGGATTACAGGAGCACGCCACCACACCCAGTCTCAACTGCCGTCTCAGCACACCCCTGGGGCCAAGGGACTGAAATATTGGAGGTAAAATAAGAAGTTGTGGGTGAAATAGATTATGTCCAGGTGAAATAACAACCAAAAATGCAGCATAAATCAGCCAGGCTTATTTCTTTCTCATTTAAAAGAAACTTGAACATTGGAACCCAGTACTGGCAAGTTGTTAGAAACCCAAGGCTTCCTCTAACTTTCTGTTGTATCATCTTTAGAATTTGTTTCCCATCTCAAGTGCTCCTCCTGAACCTTGTGCTTCACAGTGACTGCCATCACCAGTTCTCAGTCATATTCTGAAACAGCAGCAAAAGAAAAAGTGAGAGACGCAGGACAGAAAGTATCCTCCAAATGAGTCACTAGCCTTTCAGATTTCTTCGTAGTCCTAGCCAGTCATTTGTTGGACCACCTGGCTTCGTAAGCTGCAAAGAGAACTGAGACATGCTGATCTGTAGTTGGATTCATTGCTACGGAACTGAAAACGTGGTTTTTGTTAGTAGAGCAGGAGCACACAGAATTGAACAGCTAACCTTTGCAGGAACGTTGAAACTACTTAAAATGTTGCCGGTTACATACTTAGCTATAAATTTGGTGCCTAAAATAGGAGGCAGCCTTTGAAGTTCAGGGGACTTAAATGAAATCCTACCTCCATCCCTCACTGAGCATGACATTTGGAGAAATTTACTGAATTTACCTATGAGCCTCAGCATTCTTGGTTGTCAAATGCAATTAAAAGTGGTCTACTGACCTTTTGGAAATTCTAGGAGGAAGTGAGAGTAAGTCTGGAAAGGGCCTGGCACATAGTAGGTGTTCACTAAATGTAAATTTCTCTCTTTCTGTTCCACTCCACTGAGGTGCAGCTCTTTCTTCCGTGGAAAAGAAGGATCAGAGAAATAAGCACCTCATTGCCCAGGGAAGCGGGCAGAAACCTCTTAGAACATAAAGCCACACTTTGCCTCTAGGCTGCCTGCTTTCTGCCCACAAAGTGCTAAAGTGAGTGAAGCCAACCCTGTAATCAAACAATACCAGATACTTTAATTATAGTTTTTTGCCATATCTGAATCACTGTTTTCATGTGCATTGCTGTGAATTAATCTCATAACAGTGGTGTTAATTCCTGGATGCATAAAGAAGCATTTTAGCTGCGGAGGTATTCGACAGAGAAGGGAATGGAGTTCACCTTTAATTAGCCCCTACTCTCTCCCAGGCACTGCACTGAGTGCTTTGTAGACCTTATTTCAGGTGTTCCTCTCACAATAACTCCGCATGGTAGCTGCTACCATTCTATTTCTTGAGGACGAAGAGATGCAGTAACAGCTTTCAGCAGCCTGGCTTGCACCAATCCCAAAACTGAGATTTGAACCCGTGTTTGTTTGATTCCAAGGCTCATGCTAAAGCCACTCTGTCCAGCTACCTCACTACTTTCTCAGACAACCAAACTAGTCTGTCTCAGAGGTAGATGGCCAAAGAAGCTAGTAGAGGAAAGGAGAGAACACTGACCGGAAGCTGGCTCTCATCTTCAGAGTCTCGGTTCTGACTTTCGGCTTTGGGACATCTGGGGACCCCATGTCCTCTGAAGTCTCAGCTAGTAGTATCATGGAGAGTTTCGCCACTGGTCTGAGATCTCCTTCGTAGCACTGAGTCTGCAAGTGAGGAGTGAAAATATATATCGAAATTGCTCTGTGTTCCAGAAATTGCTCCATCCATCAACTAAGCTTGATTTTAGTAATCACGAAGGATGGAGAAGATGGTTTATCTATCTTTACAAAGTTAAAGTTAACCAGGAGGAAGAGTAGCAGATTGAGATACACAGATACTCCTTGACTTATAATGGAGAATGCCTCAATAAGCCCTTGGTAAGCTGAAAAGACAAATTGACAGTGCATTGACTACATCTAGCCTACCAGATGTCAGAGCTTACTAGCACAGACTTGTAGAGTGTCAGTCATTTCTCTTTCCAGCTGAGGGCCTGACTGAGAGCTGTGGTTTTCAGCTGCTGCCCAGTATTATGAGAGAATATAAGTCAGCATATTTCTAGCATAGGAAAAGATCAAAATTCAGAATTTCAAGTGCAATTTCTCCTGAACACATCTCACTTTTGAATTCATAGCATGTTTTCTAGATAGGACCATGGTAAAGTCAAAGACTTATGTCAAACCAGAGTAAATCAGGGACTATCAAATTATACAAATTTATGGAATACTTGGAGGTACTTTCTGAAAATTGGATCTAACCAAAACAGCTGTCATAGAGGTTAGAAAACTTCTCTTCATTGGAGAAGGCTCTTTCCATATGGCGAGATCGCCGTATGATAATGGTGTGGTTACAATATTGAACCGTTGGACAAAAATATAACTGAAACCAAATGCACACCTAATTTAGGGACTTCAGAAAAAAATCAAAGATATGGAGATAGCCAAATAGAAAGCATTCATCCTCGTACCCTGTCCTCTAACTCTGATATCTACGGGCCAAAGTGAAGCTGCAAGTTCTTGCCCAATGTAATTTTTTTTTTAACTAATTACAGGTCCTGAAGCTTTCTATCATCTTGAACACCCTTGCACAGTAGTATCCTTACAGAAATGATTGGCTCATTCCTTTTATGAGCTACGTGATCCTCAAACGACATTGACGAATTCATCACCACAAGCATATTTTACACACTCTGTCCTTCTTTGTCTGTGTTCCTCTCATGTTTGTGTACCACAGGATTTCCTTTTTTCAAAATTTTTGTTCCAGATTAATTTTCAGTCTTACCTGTGGTGTTGTTTTCTTGAGAATTTATACCCAGGTTTAAAAATAGATGTGGTAAAATATGTTAGTGCTTTTCTTTTCTGGTTTGGTGTTTAAACATGTTTCAGAAACTCTTTGTTATTCTGTCTCTCTGTCTCTGTCTCTGTCTCTGTCTCTGTCTCTGTGTGTGTGTGTGTGTGTGTGTGTGTTACTAAGGTTTAAATCCAAGTCTTTTGAACTGAACTTATTTCTTAGTTCTTCTTCTTTCTTCTTCTTCTTCTTCTTTCTTCTTCTTCTTCTTCTTCTTCTTCTTCTTCTTCTTCTTCTTCTTCTTCTTCTTCTTCTTCTTCTTCTTCTTTCTTCTTCTTCTTCTTC
>NW_004524643.1:8624100-8643247 GCF_000260255.1 Octodon degus | reverse complement strand
TTCTTCTTCTTCTTCTTCTTCTTCTTCTTTCTTCTTCTTCTTCTTCCTTCTCCTTCTTCTTCTCCTCCTCCTTCTATTATTACTACTACTACTACTACTACTACTACTGCTAATTTATTGTGACACAGCATCTTGTTAAGTCACCTAAGTTTGGCTCAAACTTAACAATCTCATGTTTCAATATCACAGAAAGCTTGGATTCCAAGTATGCACTATTATTCTGTCTTTTTTAGCAGCAGTCACAATAAAGCTGTCTAAGAAACCATCCCTAAACCCAATGGCTTTCAAAATGAAATCACATGTTCTCATTCTCATGTCTGTAACTTGAGTCCTAGCATACCTAACCTGAATTTAATTTATTCAGTTCTGCCCCAAGTGTCCCTTGTTCTTGAACCAGTGACCCAGAGGGGATTCCTTCTTTTTATGGCCACTGCAGATGCATGGAATACTTCATACCTTGGCTCACATCATGTCAGCTGATATCTTACTGGAAAGCACAAAGCAGGGCAAAACTCAATATTGATGAGGCAAACAAGTAAATTTAGACCATACAAGGAGGGGAGAGAAGTTGATATCACACCCCCAAGATTTTCTTAATTTTATTTTCAAATTGCTATTAAAAATAGGTTTCATTTTGCGTGAATTTTTCTGCATGTAATGTGTATGTGTTAGAGGTCTAGCACTATCGCAGGAGCAGGTCAGAAGGTAGGCAGTGAGTGGCAGCGGGGGGAGCCCTCACCACACAGAGCGGTGGAAGCCACTGTGCTCTGCTTGCCAGGATGGAAGTTGGAGCTCTGGGTGGCAGATTGCCTTGGAAATTCCATCCGAGTTGGAGAGTTGATCATAGAATGTATGACATGGGTCCAGGTCTAGGAAAGCTTATCAAATTAACGGGCTTATATTACATCTGTTTTAGAGCCTTGGTTGATGGAGAATATTGGTTTAACTTTACATCTGACAAAATGCAACCATTTTTATAGAAAGTCTACAGGAAAACAGTATTAATAGACAGAGGGTAATTTCAGGTTCAAGTGTAAGAAATACAAAGCTAGAAAGAGACATTTGGATAGCCTGTTGGGTTTTTTTTGTTAACATATGTTTGCCCTGAAAAAGGTAACAATCTACTCTATGTTCATTCCCTTCTCACCTCAGATTTCAGAAACTGGGGAGCTGCTGTATGTGTGGAAGCTGGACAGAGTGAAGTAGGTGGCTCCTCAGACTGCGAAGAGTTTGACTCTCCCTCAAATCCACGCACTTGAAATATTTTTCAGCACTGTGTACTGGAGAAGCTGATCACTTCAACAATTTAGACCACTGGGCTCAGCTCTCCTCTACCATGCCAAGCTATTCTGCTTGACCTCAAACTTGCATACTTCCCTTAGAAAATGATAGCCTCCCCCCTTAGATAGCCTCCCCTTAGAAAATGATAAGCATACCACTGTTCTCAGCATACAGATTGATCACAGTTCTTTGAGATAACAAATGGTACAGAGAAGCTTTTAAATAGGTCTTTGTTTTGGCCTAGCTCTGCTGCTCCCTATGCAGATTCCTGTCCAATCCAATGGTTCTTCAGACCAGAGTCGAATCCTTGATCCATCACTAAAGAGAGATGGCAGCCTCAGAAGTCTGAATATCAGCCACAGCAGCCTTCTAACTTGGCGTAAAGCTAGAACACAGTCTATTTATCTAGAACACAGTCTATTTATCTAACAGAAAGAATAGCTGTGGCAGGAGCTCAGCGACATGATAACAGGATACAGAGCTCTTCCAACATAGAGACCTCATTTAACCACGTTCTTCCACATTAGAAACCCATAAGATTTCACATGCCTCATCCAGGTCCCCATTGCCTCCATGCCAAAGTCAATCCAGTAGGAAATCTTCCTGGGATGGTGTCATTTATTTTTCTTTCTTATATACCTTGTCTTTGGAGGTAAGCAGAAAGATTGCAGGAGTATATTTGCCTCAGGACTTTCTTTCTCTTCTTTCTTTCTTTGACTTTCTTTTTCTTTCTTTCTTTCTTTCTTTCTTTCTTTCTTTCTTTAACTTTCTTTCTCTTTCTTCCTTTCTTTTTTTTTGTACCAGGGATCAAACTTGGGACTTTGCGCTTGCCAAGCAGGAACTTATGCTGCTGTGCTATCTCCCCAACATGGTATTTGGGGGCCTGTGAGGCAGAGCATGTCAGCCTCCGAGGTTTATGGAGTTTGGGCACTCTGAGCTGCACTTTCTAGCCTCATATCTCTGCATGGCCTTGTACCTTCTATTCATATACAGAACTACCTTTGAAGAAAGTTCCCTAAAGTACATTTTTCATATCTCTCCATTTCTTGGAACACCCTTTCTCTTGTGCTTTTGTACATCTTGGGCAATTTCTTATAACTCTGCTCCTCCATTGTTTGAGTCTGGCCTTATGAGTTCCTCCGGGCATTGGAAGCCAGAGCTTCCACATTTTCAATACTTTCTGAAGGCTCAATAGCAGCCTTGGGCTTAGAATTGGAGCACACAGGGAACCACAGAGGACTCAGCCTTCAGCCTTGGTGCTGAGTTCTCTCCATTACCCAGGGAGGGCAAGGAGCCCCATGGGCAGGAGCCTTGGCCTGCACAGGGCCCATGCTTAGTGCACACTGAAGTTTCATCACAAATCTGTGCCTTTTATTAAGAGTAAGTGATCTAATACTTTTCATCAGGCTGTGGAAATGCTTAATGATGACACTTTGTAAACATGCTAGCATTGGCTGAAATAAGATAAGCACAGGATTATTTTCAGTTTAGCAGCAAGCTATATTTGGAATTAGGGCTTTATCAATAAAGGCACTGCCTTAATATTCTGGCTTCTGGATTCCATTTAAATTGTCTTTTCTCAACCCACAATTATTTGCTTTGATCAAGTATTGGTCAAGATTCTTTCAGTTGCAAGTACTAGAAACCTAATCCCTTCCTGTTCTAACAGAAAGGAAAATTTGAATGGGATTAGACCAAGAGACTGCAAGGCTCCCACTGTACCACCATTGTTTTCCTCCATGCTGTTCCCTTCCCCTTCCTCAAATCAGCTCAGCTCCTCTCTGAGTTGTTCTTGCTCTTTCCTCCTAAATTTGATTTCTTCCATGTGGCCAGAGAAGGTAGTGGAACTGCAGCTGCTGAAGTTACGGCAGAAGGCACCCTAGCAAATACCAGAAAGAAACAACAGCTCTCTTACTTTAGAACTTGAATACAAAATCTTAGGCAAGTTTCTCAAATTGCTGTGCTGGAGATGGTCTCTATTCTTCCAATGGGTGATTCACAGCCCTAGATGCACACTTATTTGGGATGCTTTACAAATGCCATATCTGAGCTCAGGATTCTGGCTCAAATGGCCTGCATAGGAGTTGACTTTCTGTAAATCACTCCAGTCGGTAGTCAAGACTGAAAACCATGGGGGCCAGGGAGATGGCTCAGAAGAATAAGTGCTTCCCTGGCAAGCACAAGGGTCTGAGTTCAATTCCTGGTTCTGAAAAAAAAAAAAAAAAGACTGAAAACCACTGTGCTGGACTCATTCATTTATTTCTCAACAATTTTTTAAAAAATGTATTTAGTGCAGGATCTACAGGGTCTCACTACACAGAATAGACTAGTAGTGATCTTCTGTTTTCAGTCTTCCAAGCACTGGTATGACAGGCATGTCCCACCATGCCCAGTCTCAATCGCTGTCTCCACTCGCCCTGAGGGCAGGGCTGGCTCGGTACACTGGGGATCAAACCCAGTCCCTTCATCTGCCTGAGCAGGCACTTTAATCTGCTGAGCTACCTGGCCATCCTTCAACATTTTTTTTTTTTTTAGTTTTTTTGTTGAACTAAAGATTGAACTCAGGCCCTTGCACTTGCCAGGCAAGCACTTATTCTACTGAGCCATCTCTCTGGCCCCTCAACAAAAATTTTTGAGAACCTCATTCTAACAGGCAAGCATACCAGGCACTCTTAAGTTAGTAAACCAAGAAAACAACAACATTCTCATAGAGTTCACACATGGCAGGGAATACACACAGTAAGTCCATAAGCACATCCATAAATAGTGCTAATAAATAAATAAAGGCTTTCCAGAAGATAAAAGCAAGCCCTAATATGGATGATGGGAAGGAGGCAGCCCTGAGAATCTCAGAAGAAAGTAGGTTCTCAGAAGAAACAGCTACCACAAATGCTGAGAGGCAAGGACAGGCTTGACCTATTCCTGGAGTTGAATGAAGGCCAAAGTGGTAGAAATATGGTGAGTGAATGACATGGGATGAGGTCAGAGAGACAGGTGGCAACCAGCTGCCAAGAGGCTCTGGAAGCCAGGCAAAGGGGTGTGGATTTTATTCTACCGGCCATAGAATCTCAACAGATGTGAAGGATTAATGGAATTGGATTTGTATTTTTCAGTGTTTACTGTGGCTGCTGTGTGAGGAAAGAAAGGATAGGGAAAGAGTAGAAAGTGGATGGTGCAGGAGACAAATGCAATTTTCTAGGTGAAAAATGCTGTTGGCTTGGAGTAAGTCAGTGTTGAGGAGAAATCAATGAATTCAGGCTGAGCATTTGTACTAGAGTTAACAATGCCAGAATGTACGCTCTGTACAGCTCCACTATCCAAAGACAGAGAAGGAAGTAAGGTCCTTAAGTCAGTAGATACTCAGGAAATAGTTGTTGAATAAATGAAACCTGAGTCCAAGGACCTGAGGATGGAGGGAAAGGGTCAAAGAATGACCTGGTTAGCCAAAGACCAGTCTCCTGTTGGAGGTCCAACACTGAGCACTGTGCTAGCACATTAAAAAAAGAGTGGATGAGGACTCCCAGGTGGCTGGTTGAAAGCTTTTTCAGTGATCTTAAAGCCTTTGTAGGAAAAAAAAAATACATGAGGAGAGATACAGAGAGGACCTGCTCGCACTGAATCCCTGTCATGATAAAGAGAGGATTAACGACTTGACTAGTGCAAAGGTGACAAGTACAATCATTCCAGAGAGTGATAGGTTATTGCCTTGGGAAGCCAAGGGGAGGCATGTGCTGTAACCCACAAATTCTCACCTTCGTATAGTTTTCAGAGAAAGATTTTGTATGGGTACCCTGGAACCAAATGAGCATGTCTACTATGACATATTTAGAGTGGAATAATGGCAGTTTTATGGGTTACATCTAGTAATTCCCCCCAAATTCTCATGTGTGTGGAAGGTTGGTGAGCCATGAAGGCACAATACTCATCTGCGGGCTTATCCACTGAGTCCAGTATCTAAGGGGACTGTTAGGAGAAGTGGCGTGGGCCAAAGTGGCAGGTCCCTGGGGGTGCAATCTGGAAGGGTACTTCTCCAGCCCTGGCT
Organism: Octodon degus; assembly: GCF_000260255.1. NCBI lineage: Eukaryota > Metazoa > Chordata > Mammalia > Rodentia > Octodontidae > Octodon > Octodon degus. Next base: position 8,637,924 of record NW_004524643.1, on the reverse strand, counting down.
CATTCCTTTGTTCTCAGCTTCCTGGCTGCCTTGCATTGAGCACTTTTTCTCTGCCGTGCACCTCATCAACCTTACTTCTCCCTTGGAGCCAGCCAACCATGGACTGAAGCCATGAGCCATTAAAGCTCTCCTTTAAGTTATGGCTGTTGGGTACTTTGTCCTAGTAATGGAAAATAGGTAGACAGTTATCTTGGTGCCCAGCTGTTAAGGAGTGGGTAAGTAACACGCAGTAGTTGCAATCCATGGACCAACACACTGTCATTACAGATATCAAACTCAGTGTCTGCAAAACAAACAGGGAAACTTTAAGAGCATAATGTTGAACCAAAAATATAAGGACAGTGCCATGTATAGAAGAACAGCAGATAAGGCCACTAGAAACATACACACCAATGGCACATTCACAAGGGACAATGCACGTGTCACATTATATACCATTAGAGTCGATGACAGCAAAGAGTACGGCTGTAGCATGGAGGGTGTGGTGGGCAGGGTGATACCCTCCCTCCTTGAAGACATGCATGGCTGAATCTCCAGAACAGGTGAGTTCGTTTTGATACCAGACAAGGGGGATCCAAGCTGAAGACAGAGTTAAGGTTGCAAATCATCTGATGGGAAAATTATTCTGGGTTATCCAGATGAGTCTCAGGCAATCATGGAGCTCCTTAAAAGGAGAGGGGAGAAGTGATCAAAGGAAGAACATGACTTTTGAAAAGAGAAGAGAGTCCACAGTGTATGAGGAGATAGGTCTGGAATCACTGTGAGTTTGGAGGGAGAAGCCAGGGAAAGTGAGGAAAGGTAGAGAAATATTCTCTCTGAAAACCTCCACACAATGAACACATCCTGCCAGTATGTCTACCAAACCCAGTGAGATCTGAATGGGACTTCTTATCTTCAGAACTCTTAGGTAACACATTCACATTGCTTCAACCAGGTAAGTCTGTGGTTATCACAGCCACAAGGGGAAGGAAATAAGATTGTAAGCAACTAAAGTGTGATGGTAGTGATAACTCACTTGCTGACCACTGAGGCACCAAAAAGACCCCACTAACCTTGTTCCAGGCTCAAAAGAGCAGCAGCAGCAGCAGCAGCAATGTTAAAATTGAAGGGAGAGGGCTGGCCAGATAGCTCAGTGGATTAAATTGCCTACTTCGACAGAGCGCAGTGACTGGGTTTCGATCCCAGGGTGCTGTGCCAGTCCTGCCCCCAAGGGCACTCTGAGATGGCGACTGAGACTGGGTATGGGGGCATGGGCCCATAACCCCAGCACTTGGGAGGCTGAGAACAGGAGAATCACTGCGAGTTCAATCTACATAGTGAGACTCTGTAGACCCTGTACTAAATACATTTAAAAAGAAATTAAAGGGAGAGAAAAATTAAAGACATCCTGCCAGAATACAAAACCAGATTCTACAGAAGATAGTAGGTCTGGGAGTGAACACTTATGGAATCCCAAAGACTGAAATGGGAACTTTACAGGCATGAGCACTTCTGTGTGTCCTCGAGGATGGGGGACGATGGCAGTGACACTGGCGATTATTCCACAAAGCCCTCCCACTCCTCCTCCTTCAGGGGACATAGCTGACCACCTCTGTAGCCTCACAGAAAGATCCCGTCCCACTCTCTTCTTACCTATTCCTCTTGCCTCCATGCCTTGCCCTTGAATATGCTCACAGCACCAAGGGCAAAGCCTTGTGTAGAGTTGAGTTCCTATAGACGCTGTGGGTGCTCCTGATTCTCTTGTCGGCCACCACACCCCAGAGATTTTTGCATCAGTCCATTCATAAAAGCCCTGGGACTTTCAGGAGCTATTTATTCTAAACAACTTAGAGCAACCCTCAGGGCCCCAGTGTGATGTTTGCGTGTCTAATTTCCGTGAGCTATTGATAAGAGCCCACTCCAGCCAGCTACTTGTCAGCCTTGACTCCAAGGGCCTGGAAAATGTACTATTTGCAATTACTTGAAAAGAAACTAATTAGCTTTAAGGAGGAAACCATAGGTAGAAATGACTGAAATCAGCTGTTCAACTGTGCTTGGCAAAAAAATTAAAAGGAGTAGGCGAGCCTATCTCCCATTTGTTTCATTTGCAGGGAGACTAGGACGAAAGGCATGCCATGCAGAGGGGCTTTCTGTAGCATTTTCTCTGTAGGGAGAGGCCAAGATGACATCAACAGATCTAACAGGGAGCTGAAAGTTCAGGCTGGCTGAGGAAGCCTGGTTTGCTTGCAGGAGGTAATAGAAGGCATTTGAAAGGGGGAGCAACGATGCAATGGCAGGCTTTACAAATGTATGTCGGGCTTCTGCGATTGGTAAATAAATTAATGTGCTCTCCTGTAAAGTGGCTGATCTGAATCGTTTCTCAGAAAAAAAAAAATCATTAGAAAGAATACAGCACAATTTCTCAGAGCTTAGCCTGGCATACAGCAGGCCCACTGGGGAGTGAAAGAAGGAATCAGCACCTTGGCCAGGGTGGAGGAGTGGGGGGATTTGGGTGTGAGAGGAGCCACGGTGGGGAGCTCTGGGAGGATACTGTGCCAGTCCAGAGATCAAAAGGCCACTGCAGCAAGACAGCAGAGCAACCACTTCCTGATGTGAGTCAGAGTAGCCGCCAAGAGCGTGGCTGTATGATAGTAATAGTATAGTTTACTTTTTTTTTTTTTTTTCTCAGAACTGGGGATTGAACTCAGGGCCTTGCACTTGCCAGGCAAGCACTTATTCTACTGAGCCATCTCCCCAGCCCCAGTAATAGTATTAGTGATAGAAATGCATGTTTATTGGGCTTCTGATCTATCCTGGGTTTACGTGTGTACTTGTTGCTGGATTTCTATTTTCCTCTTAAAAAACCAAAAAAAACCAAAAAGCTGAAACTTAAGCACTAGTCCAAGGTCACATAGTGCATAGGTGGTAAACCGATTGCTCTGAGCTCAGAAAACTCTGAGGAGGGCCGGCAAGACAGCTCAGTGGACTCAGGGCCTGCTTAGGCAAATGCAGGGACCAGGGTTCCGTCCCCCATACTGCATGCTGTGCTGGCCCTGCCTCCAGGCGTGCTGAGCCAGCCACTGAGTCCGGGTGTAGTGGTGAACACCTGTAATCTCAGCACTGGGGAGGCTGAAAACAGGAGGATCACTACAAGTCTGAGCTGTGTAGTGAGACCCTATGCCAAATACATAAATCTAAAAGTATGAATAAAGGAAAACTCTGAGGAAAGATTTGGGCACAAGTCATTCATCTGGGGGGTGATTCCAGGAAATAATCAATGGAAATATGAAGCTTAAAATAGGAGAATGGAGGGCCAGGGAAATGGCTCAGTAGAATAAATGCTTGCCTGGCAAGTGCAAGTACCTGAGTTCAATCCCTGGTTCCACCAAAAAAAAAAAAAGGAGAATGGAAGAAAGAAAATAGAAATGGAACCAGAAAAGTGGGCAAGTGAACTAAGTCTTATTGGGCACGCTGGGGAATGGGGCAGAGTGCTTGTTAGCTATTACTCCGACTTGGAGACCAGGGCACTTACAGATTTCCAATCTGTCATCCTGCTTGGCCTATGCTTGGGCTGGTCATGTTTGGCAGATGCTTGCTAAAAGCAGACCCCAGGGCCAGAGGTGACAAACAAGGGAGCCAGCAGAGTCTGACACAGCAATGCACACTCATCCCACTCAGGCAGCCAGAAGACCATTTCCAATCGCCTTTTCTACTCTCAAACATGTACTGCTTTGGATGGTGGTTTGCAAGACCACTCCTGTTGAAGAACTGAGTCTCAAATGCTGAGCTATGTGTGTCCTGGTCACTTTCTTCATCCCTGGGATGAAATGCCCAATGCCTGAAACTTAACAGAAGAAAGGTTTATCTTGGCTCCTGTTTATACTCCATGGTCAGCTGGCTCCAAGGCAGGACAGCATGGCAAAGGGGCCTGGTGGGGCAAAGCTGCTTGTGTCACTGTGCCTGGGAAGCACAGAGTCCAGTGAGGAACCAGGGCAGAGGACACACCCTGCTAGGTCACCCCACAGTGACCCACCTCTTCTGACTGGATCCCACTTCTTACCGGCACATCAGCTTTAGTGCCCCCATAACTCACCTCCGCAAAGCCCCTCCTAGGATGGAACAAGGCTTGCAGGGGACATGTAGATGTAAACTGTAACAACATCGCTCCAGAACCTCAGGCTTTGACCTCCCTTCCACCCTCTGAATGCCCCTGCAGCTTTGTTTATTGGGGTCTGTACTTGCCCTGGGTGAGGACGTAGAGGACAAGAGGATGCAGGCCTGGACGGGCCCTGAATCTGAGCTCCCTGAGGACTGCAATTTCTCCAGGTAGGTCCTGGACCACAGCTGCAGGGCTGCACACAGAGCCCATTCACACACAAGAGCTTGGGTGCAGTCCTTAACCTACTGAGTCAGAATCCGTGGCAGGTGGGCCTGATGCTCCGCATGTGGAATGCTCTCTCCTCTTCACCTGAATCTTCAGCACAGTAAAGTTTAAAAACTGTGGGCCCAGCAAAGCCAGATAATGAGTGTTGGCATTATTAATTTATTTTGAGAAGTACCCAAGTGGGACGGATAATCCCAGGGTCTCTGAATGGGCTTGGCTGGTTCAAATCCCAGGTCTATCACTTAGGGCTAAGGGACCTCTGTCAAGTTACCAATCTTCTGTGTTCCTCTTTGAAAGGATGGCAGAAATAATAGCGTCTACTTTATCAGGGCTGTTGTGAGGATTAGGCAAGTTAATCTACATAAAGCCTTTAGAACAGTGCTGGGCACGTAGCAAACACTTGAAAACGTTAGCGGGCGTGATTACTGACTTTCAGCATTATACCAAGGATCTTCCCCAGGCTGTGATATTAATCCTCACAACAACCCTACAAGAAAGGTATTATTCAGGATTTGGGGCAGATCATTTATCCTAGGCTCAAAGGTTAAACTACAAACTGGGGTGGTGTGGGCTATGGTCCCAGTTTGGGCATGTCAGCTTCCAAAGTCCCAGCTCTCCCCCTGACATCAAGCTGTCCTTGGCAGGCTCCCTCCTTTTACCCATTGTGGCATCCTGTTTTTTGCCCCAGCCCTGGGGTCCACCACTGGGCACGAAGAGGAGGGAGGCAGCATATTGGTAGTGTTGACCTGCTGCATCCTGACTGCCTTGGCCGAGCTGGAGCCGCTCTCTGGGATCTCTTTAGCAGCTAATGATCAGTGGGCTCTGGCTATAATGATCGGATTAGCTGCGCTTTAATCACTGTCTATTGTTTCAGCAGGGAGAGAATTTCACAGCTCATTGACTGCTCTGACTCCTAATCTACACGGAGGAAACAATGTTGCAGCTCATCAAATGCAATCAGCTGCTAATTGAAAGGAAATGGAATTTTACAATTACAGGCCACCTTTCAGTGCTCAGGATTTCTAAGTACTTTTCCCCACCCTCCTTTGCCAGCTCAGCACTGGCAGGAGCACTTGACAACCTGCTAGAGACTTCCCTGAGAGCTGTATTTAGGACCTGGCCCATTTCTCCCTAGCTCCAGAGCAGCAGCAAAGGGAAGCAGTGTCCTCGCCAATTCCTGAGCCGTCCTTCAAGGCTCAGTGCAAGGAAAAAACCTCAGAGTTGGACATTTGTAGAACCGAGTGTTGGTCTTGCTTCACCTCTCCCACCCCATGCCCTAGGACAGTGTGACCTTGGACAAGTCTTCTCTGCTCTCTGTGCCTCACTCTCCTCTCAGAAGTCAAGACTGACTTTGATGACCTCCAAAATAGTCAGGTCTGCTGATTCTGCCTGCCTCGTCCATGCTACTTCCCCATGCTGTGGAACACATGGAATGGCCACCCTCTTTCTGGCCCAGATACCAGCATCTCCACATGCATCCGGAGTAGAGGGTCTTAGGTCTCCCAAAGGAATTTTCCTGATGAGATTTTAATGGGACAGAAAGCAAGTCTGGGAGCTGTCCTACTCAGTCTTCCGATCCGACATCTCTGCTTCCCTCCTGGTTCCATTTACTCCCTTGGATGAGTATCAGTCACGATGAATTCTAAAAACAGCCTCATGGATTTTTCTGGAGTCTGTCTTTTTCCCAGTGAGATTGTGGTGAGAATGCTGGGGTGAGGGCGGCCAGCCAGGAAGAGCATCGCTGCCTTGACCCTGTCTCCAAGCCCCATTTCCAGCCAGCATTTCCTCTGAGAACAGGACAGACCAGCATGTGCTTGGAGCTCTGGTCTGTGTCATCCCTCAGTGTAACACTTGTTCTGTCCCGGAACACGTCCAAGGCTCCTGTAACCCTGCAGTGCCACTCTTGTTGTTCCCAGGCTCTGTGGCTGATCTGATGTGCTTATCAGACAGACACTGCAGTTTCTCCACTTTTCTTCAGGCCCATGCATTACAGCATCTCCAAAACAAAAACAGACAAGCAAAATAAGCACAGTCAGAACTATTTTTTGTTTGCCAAAGACTCAGTCTCGGTCCTGCTTTCCTCCCTGTATCACAAGGGCACCATGGCAGGGCCTTAGTCTGACTTGTGGTCTAGAGAAATGGTCCACAAGGGATAACAAGAAAGGCAGCCTTGGGCTCACTGGGCTTTTCCTCTTACCAACCTGTGAAGTATGGGAAGGAGGCTTTTGGGAAGGAGCTGCATGGAGGGCTGAGGGAGAGAGAAAAGATAGGGACTGCGCTAGGACCCATCACATTCCCCTACAAACATGAAGTAAGCTCTGGAACTGGTGTCTGTGGTGCAAAGTGACTGAAGATGAGCCCAGAGTGGAGGCAGAGAGGACTATGGGCAAATCCCAGGTGTGTGTCTGTTGGCCAAGGGGTCGGGTTCAGAAAACCAATGTGGAAGGAAGAGTGATGGCCAAGGGTGAGAGCCAAAGTGATTCCAAATGAAGTTAAGAGTGCTGGAGATGGCAAGGGGTAGTGAAAAGACACTGCCCATGCTCAGAAGGTTGGACAACACTGCCACTGCTCAAATGCCACCAACCTAGTAGGCCAGAGATGGCTGCTGAGAGGCCTGCCATGGGGTCAGCCACTGGGGGTAGAGGAAGAGACATTCCATTTGGAATGCGACAGCCTGAGAGAGCAAAAGGAGTCTCTGTGTGGTATTTCAGGGATCCTACTGGCATTTGGGACCTTTATTAAGTGCTCCAAATATTCAGATTTGTAGAGGAGACAGGATAAAGAAAATTCAGGATTCTCATGAGAGATGAGTATAATGAGAAGCTGGCCTGGCTCAGAGGCACCAGGATGTCCAAGGATGTCTTCATAAAGGCTTTATTTTTAATTAACCAAGCTACCTTATCTTTTATGGGACTTTTTATTCTTTTCCTATCTTGTTTATAAGTAGCACTAAGTTATACAGCATTAAAACCCATACCATACAGCATGATAGAGCTACGTTTAGTTTAGGACACCGGAGTGGTATGGGTCAAGACTTGCTTTCTTGGTTTTTTTGGAAATATTACTGAACCTTTTAACTTTTTGAGTTACAACAGATTCTGGGAGATGCAACAGATAAGTCTCTTATACAAAATTTTTGCATGTCTGTATTCAGATCTGATGTGTCTTCATTCATTTAGCACATACTGATTAAGCACCTACTGTGTGTCGGACACACATTAGTTAACAAAACTAGCAATTTTCCTGCCCTATGGAGCAAGATTTAATGAAAATTTTTCTTAAGTTGGTTAATCTTCATCTTGCTGTATATAAAAATCTGGTTAATATTTCCTACTATTAAGACATAAATACATTTTAAATACATCATACAAAAATTCTAGGTATCAATCTAGAAATGCTGAATTAGGTACAAAACACTTTACTGAGTGCATAAGCAAAACCTGTTGCAACTGACTGTGATGCAGAACCTGTCATACAGAACATGGACCTGTCTTACAGAACAGAGAAATTCGGTCTAGATAAGCACTTGTAAAATTGTTGCCCTGCTTCCGCTTGGTCTATTATGATGCTGAAGCATCACAAGTCCTTCCCCAGGCTGGGACCAGGAGAATGTTCTTGAGCTTCTGGAACCCTTGCTTTTTCACTTTCTCCATTGGGCTCTTATTAGTCCTCTGCGATTACATAGACCTTTGTTACTTGAAGTGTGGTCCTCAGGCAGCATCTGCAGGGGCACCTGGAGGCTTGTTAGAAATGAGGAATTGCACATCCTATCCCATTCCCCTGAATTAGAATCTGAATTTCAACAAGATTTGCAGGTGAATGCCCATTAAAATTTGCAAAGTACCCACAAAGTGGATGCCTTCCCTTTATCTCATAAAGAACAGCTTTTCAGTTCTTTAATAGCCACTTGAACAGTTACACTGAAAAGGCTCTAGCCTATGAATCCTACCCACGCTATTTATTAAAGCATATATTTTGCGTTTCAAAACAGACCACCCCAAATAGACCCTCCAGATTTAGCCCATTCAGTTGTTTGTGCATATGAACATTCAACTGGAATGTACTGCGGAAACCAGAAAGTTGCTAAGGATTTGAGTCTTAGATACTCACAGATACCAAAATGGACTGTGCCACTCTTTTGTTGCCACCAACCACTCTTCCTGGTCTCTACCCCATGGAAATGTCCTCTTTGTTATTCTCACTTCTGTTTTCTCTAGCTGCTGAACATCTCATGCTGACCAAGCTGGACTTCTATCTTTGATAGCCTGTAGCTGGTAGTAACTGGTTTATTTTGTATATCTCATATTCAGATATTTAAGCAAGAAGAGATGATTCATTAGCTCATGAACAGTGTTCAGATTCTGCTTTTTATGAGAGCACTTCTATGAGTTGCTATGTGGCCCACACATGACTTGTTTAAGGTCTGTACCCTCCCTAGCTCCAGACAGATCCAAGGACAATTTTTCTAAACAGGAAGTCTTATAGAAAAGGGTACATGTGAGGCAGATCAATTCAGTGTATTTCACAATGATTTATTTGTTTTTAAGATATTTATTGAGAATATTCATGTAAGACACCATAGACTATAAATAAAAGCTGTGCATACATCTTTAATACCAACCAAAGCATGACATCACCTCTTATGTTATACAGTTCCGTTCTAGTGAGGGAAATATCTATCATATCATGCTATGATACATATCTGCATGGTGTGCTGTGGGGTGGAAGAAGAAGAGATCAGTGGTAATTGCAAGGAGTGAAAGAAGACGACTTCACAGAGGTGAAGATAAATGCATTAGGGCCTGGGGATAGAAGCTTTAGGCTGATGAGTTGCCCAGGTTGTGTCTGGAGTGGGGAGCTGGGATGACTGCAGTGTAAGGTTGGGATTTCCTGGCCAGCACAATTTAGCAAGGTAGGAATCAGACCACTGTGAGCATTGTTTAGGATCCAGGGAAACAAGTTAATCCTTCAATGACATCACCAGAGAAATGCCATGGTTTTATGTTTTGGAAGAAGGCTGCTTTGGTGGCAGAGACAGACTGGGTTGGGATTGAATGACAGTGGAAGACAGAGACCAATTGGGAAGCTGTGCTATCGAAGGAAAACATGAGGGTCCAGGTCAAAGGTAGTAAAACAGACACACCCAGGCTGCTATTTCTTAACCCGAGTCTGTGGAAGACATCACTAGTTGATCCCAGCACTTCCCCTCTGAGTCCAGTTGAAATTTCACAATCCTACTCAATTTAGGGTGCAAAACAGACTAACAGAAGACCCACAGATAAAGCCTCTTTGCAGTCCAAGTCCAGTTCCATTCATGGGTAGTGCAGATTGGGAACAGGATGGAGAGGCTAATAATCCTTATGATCCCCCTTCCCTTAAAACTATCAAAAAGTCCTCGTAGAGTAGTCTCTGTGCCTACAGCCAGATGTGCTACCATAACCTCCATTGCTAATGGCACAGACCTGGAAAGTGCCGGATGGCTTAATCTAATTTCATACTTTAATTCTTATTCGAACCTCACAAGGAAGGCAGAGAAAATGCAGCCCACCTTTCTTTCTTTATGGCCTAGAACACTGAAGCTGAGGAGCCCTGGATCTCTGTCCTTTTAAGCCTTCATTTCCTTCACAGGCATTGGCTGAGAAACTATCACTCTTAGTGTCTCACACTCAGGGCAGAGCTACTGTAAGAATGACTCAGTCTTGCTTTTTCTTTGTTTTTAATTGCCCCATATTGGACTTATCTCACTATATTGGTTTTATACCTTCTTCTAGCTTGTCGGTTCCCTGAGGGGAGTCTGGAAAGTATTACCGTTGCTAATCGCTGCCTGGTCGCCGCACACGAGAATACTCCACAGAGCTGGGGCATGCGGCCTGTATTTGTCTAACCTTGGCTGGAACATCAGAGCTCAGTGATCCAGTTGCAGACCAGCCTAGAAGTCTGTTTCTGATCATCCCTGCAGCCGTCTTCATGCCTGCTAGTCATTTAACCTGGCAGAGGGAGAACGCCTACCCCCCAAATAGAGTGTAAAACCACAACCACAACCCACAAGTCCTTGAGATGTGCAAATCCAGCGATTACTCAATGGCAAGTCTGGGTTTGCTAGGAGGCCTCTTCTCACTGCTCCTCTAAGACCAGGTGTCCTTGGGTCACACTGTTCTGATGAGGTGGGTGCCACAAATCCTGACCATTCAGAGTCTCGCAATGACCAAATGTTAATACTTCTGAAGTCTCAAATGATCAAATCACTTGGGGTTTGGTAAGAGATTGGAGCCCTGGGATTGGCTGATGGTGATGTCACAGCCGGGCCAGCTTTGCCTTCTAAGTGGCGTCTACCTGTTTGACTAACCTCTACACTGTTTGCTTTATACATGATATTTTACAATAGACAAAGTGATGCTCAAAGAAATTTCTTCAGCCTGGGGCTCCCACCATCACCCCAGGCATATAGTAATGCACCAGAAATACACAGCCTGTCATGTGTTATTACTCAGATAAGCTCTGAGATTCTTCTCTGTGGGACAGTGCCATTTGAGTGCCACCTGGGCATGGCCCTAGGGAAGAGGGAGACTGGCTACTATCACTTCCACTTTGTTAAGTGGCATTCTTATCTGTCTGTATTATTCCAATTAAAATTGGAACACATGGAACCATAGCAGCCAACTACCCTTTCTAAGCTGTTTGGGGAGGAGCACAGCGAGGGATATGGAGCCAGATTTGTGTCCTGATTTGTGTCTCAGATCTCGACTCACTGCCTGAATATCTTGGGACAGTCTTCCTGGCTGAGTGGCAGCTTCCTCTCCAGTGGAATGAAGGCAGTGATGCAATTTGCTAGGCAGATTTTTGATAGGATCATGTGAAAATACATTGTAAACAAAAGCTGTGACAGTATTATTTAATGATAGTTATCACAGTGATAATAATGATAAATTTACATTCCTGTTAGCCTCTGTAAAACATCTATGTTATGGGAGGGTATTATCAACTCTCAGTCTGTGATAGTTGTCAGCAGTGCAGACGATGTTGATGTCCACGCTGATGACTTTTATCTTCTTCCATTAATAAAGGAGGAAAAGGTTTCTTAGACAGTTGTAGGGCATCACCCAAGCCCCACAGCTACGGAGGAATGGAGAACCTCTGAGCTCAAACCCCAGGCCTGTCTTTATGTACTCTCCACAAGGACAAGTCAGGGTAACTGTGGGAGTGACATGGAGTGCAGGGGGCTAATGGGGATGCGGCTGCCAGCCCCTACTCCATAGAGCAGGGCTTCTGCTCCTCCATGCCAAGCAAGTCCTGGGCCTTGCCCTATTTCCAGGGAGGTGCCTGCTGCCTGTACCTGAAGCATCTGCCTTACAAGACAGTGTTTCTCAGCCTCATTGTGCTGAGGCCCCCAGTCCTCTCTGCAGTGGTTACTGTGCTGTCTGCATTGATTTCTTTGAAGTCATCCTGTGCACTGGTTCTTTAGTGAAGAAAACAAATGTGTCAAGCAGACCCTTTGTGGCGAAGCAGCTCAGCCTCCTCCTTCCTCATTCTGTGCTCAGGCAACCAGGTCACCTTGCCCTTCTAGGCGCAGGTGTCCCTGGCTTTGTTCCTTCTGTTCTCTGGAATCTGTGTACTCTGGTCCTTCCAAGTCAGTTCGTGGCGGCCTGGATGTTGGTGATTCCTGAGTTCCCCTGGAAACCGAGGCTGAGACAAAGGCAATCTTGTGTGTTTTGATCATTTAGGAAGGTGATGGGCAGTGTGGTATGATGAGGCTGAAAGAAATAATCGAGGAAGGAATGCTAATCAAGTGCTTGCTAAGGGATAAGACTCCGTGACATGTGATTGATGGGTGCTTGTCCTACAGGGCTGAGTCTCAGGGAATAAGAACACTCAGGAGACATGCCTTAGAACTACCAACTTGTGGGCCAGGGAGATAGCTCAGTAGAATAAGTACTCGCCTGGCAAGCTCAGGGTCCTGAGTTCAATCCCTGGTACTTCAAAAAAAAAAAAAAAGAACTACCAACTTGAAACATGATGGTAGAACTTGTATATCTAGCATCTTCTTCTGTCAAAAGTGGTCCTCAGCTCACTTCCTGGCCTGCATTTCCAGCTTTCCACATAGATGCTTCTGATCTTTGGGCTGGAGAAGTTAGAGTAGAAAGAGGAAGACATGTGGTGCGCATCTATATGAAGAAAGCACAGTTCCATAACCCCTGTGAGAATCTAGTCAAGATCCAAGCAGCACCATGAGAGGTGGGACTGGAATAAGACAAGACGCAGAGCTGAAAGACTGAGAAGGAGGACAGGAAGAAGTATCCCATAGTGTAAGAGACTCGTGTAGGTCTCCCAGAGATCATGGCTTCCAGGCAGATGTTCTGCCAAAGCCTCTCTGTGGACATCTGAACTGCGCAAGGTGAGGCCATCAGAGGCAACTGACCCTTTTGCTCACACTCCCAGAGCTCTTTATGGTTGAGTCTGACACAGGAGTAGCGCGAGCCATTAAGGACTTAATAATGTAATTATAACAAGGCGACACAGTGTGGGAACAGAGAGCACTCGTCTGCCTCAACAGTGTGCTCCAGGCCTCACCAAGGGCCACTCTTTAAAATGAAGGGGGGTGTTGAAAATGCAGAGCCGAAAGATTGATAATTATTTGAAACAAGCTTAAACATTTGGATTGCTCCAGCCGCCTTAAATCACTCTGCCATATTTATACTTGACTAGTGTTCTCCATAACAACTTCCAAATCAAAGACTTTTGAAAAATTTCAATCACTGTGTTTTGAAGTGATTGAGAGCTCAGGGCGTGAGCAGTGTAGAAATAAGGCATATTAACATTATTAGTGTGACAAATTTCCTGAAGTAGTTACATTAAGAAATGATCAAGGCCTTAGCCTTTATAAAGGAGAGGGGGTGGCATGGGGCTCAGGCATTTATAGGGGTTGGAAAGGAGCTTAACTCTTTGGATACTGAGAGGAGATAAGTGGCCTGAAAAGCGATGACTCCAAATAGACTGTGCTGTCAGGAAGAGGTCGTGTCTGCTATCAGGACAGGGGGCAAGCAGAAACTGGGGTGGGGAAGGAAGAAACAAGGAAACCATGCATACACTCAACTCTTTTCAGAGAACCGACTGTACCTCAGGTGCTATGTTAAGGGCCTTGCATATATTAACAATGCACACTTATTTATCTCTCAATTAACCAAATTCATAAGGGAAATGCTCTCACAATCCCATTTTATAAGGTGGAGAGGCAGTGAAGGTTCTATATTTAGACACTGAATATGTTAAGATATAAACCAGGCTTGCCTCAAAGTGCTGGCTTTTGTAGGAGAGAAGGGGAAAAAATTATATATTTGACTCTGTAACATGCCAGAGGCATTTAATCTTTTGAACTTTCTGAGATTTTGTCTTTCTATAGATAAGAAAATGTTGACCCAATATGATTGGCCAAAGTCATGTGGCTTGTGAGTGGAGATACAGGA
>NW_004524643.1:8597777-8623995 GCF_000260255.1 Octodon degus | reverse complement strand
TTATATATATATATATATTTTTTTTAATTTTGAGTCTCATTAAAGCCACTCATTCCTGCTGCCTCAGCCCCCTGTGACACTATGTTCAATGGCAAATACAGGATCTTAATTAAGCCCTATCTGTCCAGTCCTTTTATTTCTATTTTGGACCTTTGCTCAGGAGTAACACACGATGTGTGGCATTTGAGCTTAAGTTCAGACAACTCCAAAGGGGAACTTGGAGCCAGAGAGAGCCAGTTACAGGAGTAGCCAACAGCAGAAACAGACAGGATTGGACAGGGTTAGAAGTCAGAGAAGTTCAGTTCTGAATCACGGATCTTACTGGATACATGGTCTTAGCAAGTTAACTTTCTGAGCTTCATGGGAAAACAATGGTTCTCTTGCACATTGATGTGCATATTAAATGAACAAAATTGTGTATGTAACATGCTCATTACACAGGGCAGTAGGTGTTCAGTAAATATTAGGTACCAGATTGCATGAAAATGGACTTCTTTGACAATAATGGTAATTACTGACATTCCAGGGTACAGCGTGGGACCACTGCACCAGTACTTAGGGCCACACCTCCTGGAGAAAGCGGGTATAGAATGGGAACTTGAAAGTGACTCTCAGAAGTTCTTGCCAAGGACTAAGCATAAGCTCCAGTGTCAACTTGACTCAAAAGGGGACAACTTTCTTGTTCTTCCCACAGGTCTTTCTTCCAAAGTTGTCCCCATGGTTACCCTCTATGAGTGGGCAGGGAAAGACATGATAAAACCTGGCAGCTGCCACCTTAGTTCTAAGACATCTTTCCATTCATCACCTGGTCGGAAGGGAGGGCTTTCCTGTCCCTGACTTTGTGTGCTATTCCAAAAAAGTTCATGGCAAGATTTTGTAATCATTTGGGCTGCCCTTTTCTAAACAACCTGGATTTTAAATACTGAGTAGAACATGCACAAGTTCTCTGTTTTCCTTACCTCAGTTTTGCTGAAGATAGGCTAAGATATACAATAAGGCTTAAAACTTAACATAAATACTGACAGTTTATGTCTAATTAAAACTCTAAGGGACAGGGTTGTTTTCCTTGCTCACGGGTGAGGAAAGTATTGGTGTACCTAACCCTCACCCATATAATCAGAGTAATTTAAGCAGATAATAAAGACTATACAGTATTGTTTTTGGCATGTTTTAATGATTAATAATAAGATGAATTCCAAGATGTGCTTCAAATTCCAAATCTTTAAAATGATAAAACTTGGGTCAGAACATCTCAAGTTGTCCACGCTAGAGAAATGGTGCCTGCCCTGTTTCTTCCCACTGACCCTTCCTGCAGCAGTACTGAGCTCGGGAGACTCAGAGGCCAGCATAGGGCTGAGAAAGCGCATTGAAAAATGTTAAGATCTTGACCACTTTTAGAGATGCTCATGCATGTGAACACTGATGCATGGAGTAAGGTTCTGTAGAACTGGTGGTGGTAAGGACACCCAAGACCTGTGGACTTTTAAAAGTATGTATTAGTTTATTTTTAATTTATTAGTATTTTTTTCTCTACCAGAGATTGTACTCAGGACCCTGCGCTTGCCAGGCAGGCACTTATTGTACTGAGCTATCTCCCCAGCCCAATATTAGTTTATGTTTGCGGTGCATAATATTGTCACTCATCTTACTGGATCAGAGCACATATAAAACAGATCTCACTTCTTTTCCTTCCTTTTCCATCTCTTGGTCCCCTTCTCTTTTGAAATAGATGTGTCTGTTTCCTATTGTCCTTTATTTTGCTCTTCATTTATATTTTGGGTTTCTCATATTAAAAGCTCAATATTTGAGGCAGTGTGCCTGATTTCTTTCATTTAAACTTCTGGTTTCAGAGTGTATGCATTTTCTGACAAATAACCTAAGTCTATCACCTATGGTCAAGTAGTTCTCCACTGTATACAAATATCCATTTCCTCTCTCTGTTCATCTATTAATGGACATGTTGATCACTTCCAGGATTTAGATATTATGAACCATGCTGCTGTGAATAGGAGTGTGTATACATCACTGTGGTGTGATGTGTTGAATTCTCTTGGGAAGATACTTACAGTGGAAATAGCTTCACTGAATGGAATTTTTAGCTTTCTTTTTCTGAGGAGTCTCCATATTGATCCCCGAAGTGACTGCACTGGTTTGCATTCCCACTATAAATTTTGAAGGGTGTCTTCCTGTGGCCCCCACAGCCTCACAAGCATTTGTAATTTTTTTATGGTAGCCACTCTTCCTTGAATAAAGGAAAGCTCAGTATTGTTTTAATTTGCGTTTGCCTAATGGCCAGAGATACTGAGAAGCTTTTCATGTACTTATTGGCCATTTGTATTTCTGAGAAGTCTCTGTCCTTTTCCGTCACCCGGTTTTGTTGCTTTTTCATTTGGGGGATCTTATTTGTTGAGTTCTTTGTACATTCTAGAGCTTAGTTCTCAGTCAGAGGATCTCGTTAGTTTCCTCCAAGGTGAAGAACAGCTGCTCAGTGGGGCAGCGTGGTAAGCAGCACGCTCTGAAAGCTCTCTCACTGGCTCTGTCTCGGGCCTGTAATTGCATGATGAACGTGTCTTCTTCCCTCATGGGTTCTAAGCCTCTTGAGGCATGTGACACGATTCCATTACTCCTCAATAGTAGTCATATCTACTCATCTCATGGTAGATAAACCACATAGCTTACCACATTAAATAGCTCCAGAACTCACAAGCCTTCCGCTGGCTTCTTTTCTCCAGGTTGTGGCTCTGTTTAGTGGGTGGTTCTAGGGTGGATCATATCAAGTGTGGATTTATGGAGCTCAGCATATTTGTTCCCTCCACCCCCACAGCAAGAGACTGGGGTGCCCTTCCTTTGGTGCACAGTGTCCTTCAGGCCAGCTTGAATGAGTAGACAATGATACCTGAGTACGGTAGCTAGGTCATGGTTGCTATTGATAAGAGGTTGGGGTTGTAAAGGCACTTTTCAGCAAGAAGAAGGGGAGAGTATCATGGAGAGAGGAGAAAAGAGAAAAATAAATATTGCAACCAGTATCTAGGACATTTAAGAGCTACAGGTTGTTAAAGAGTGTGGTTCAGGGCCAAGCCAGTAAGGACAGAACATATCTCAAGGTATAGATTTTATGTAGTATCCACTGCTTGCAATGAGTCTGAGCATACCAAAGTACAGTGTCCTCCCTCTGAAAACTTGGTGAGGAGAGGTGCTGCCTGCTTACCTGCCATCTATCTTGGCAAATACCGATGAGGTTGGCTGTATGCCAGCGGCCGTAATGAGATTTTGCATCTGTAGTAGCTACAAGTGACCACACTTGTAGGATTTGCTGGACTTTGGTCAAATTGTCCTGTGTAACACTTATGACCAGGATTCTTGGAGTGAAGTGGAATGAGAAGACAATTAGGCTTGAATTCTGGAGCATATAGGCCCTTCCTCAGGGGACAAATGGGACAATGAACAGGATAGCGCTTTGTCACTACAGATGGGAGGATCTTTGTAGTGAGTCTCACATATAATCTGGAAAAAAGTGTTGGAGGGATCTGTCATTTCAGTGCTTTTAGGACAATAAATCCACTCCACAGGCTGAGGCTGCATGAATTCTTAGCACAGAGTAGTCAAGGTTAGGCCGCTGAACATTTAGCTAAGCCTAGAAAGGCAGATGATTTTCAAGCTTCAGTTTTGCTTCTTGGGGTTTTGTAAGAAAAGCTGTGTATGGGAGGGCAGCCCCAGGAGAAGGATTCCAAGAAGACAGCACAAGGATGTTTGCAGTCCTCTCTCTATCTCTCATGTGTCACAACTTCAGACCTTTTCTTAGTCAAGCCTCTCCTTGGCAAGCTTCCTGGGTTGACTTCTGTCGAAGTCAGATGCTTATTGGGGTATTGGATTCCGATAGCCCTGGACAGAGCCCAGAGCCCACACTGCTGTTCATGTTTGATCTTCCATTCAACTTTCCGGAAGAAGTTGGCTGAACCGAGGATCAAAGATTTCTTCCCTCGTTTCCTCTTCTCCCCTATGACAGCCTTCGTGCTGGCAGTTTAGCACAGCAGCAAATTAACTCCTCAATTCATCGTCAATTCAGAATTTCTCACAGCCTGACAGAGCAGCACAAGTGGGCCTGAAAGTTCACAGGAGGGGATTTTTATTTCAGCTTGAACGTACTGAATGTACCTGGAGTTAAATAGCATTTAGTTTTCTTCTGTGTCAAGGGGATTTCACAGGGGACCTTGCTTATTCTGACCAAGGGATTCTGCTTACTGGATGAAAATCTGAGTAGGGAGTTCACTCATGAACACAAAGAACTTGGATGCTTCTAGTGAAACTTCTTGATTTCTGAAATGATCAAGCTGGATAGCTAGGCATTTTTAGCAAATGACAGGCTTTCCAGAAAAGAGGTATATTCCTCTACCAAGAACACATGCATGATCGGAGATTTTTATTTTCTACTAATACAACTTGATTAATATTCTGCTAATTAATGGTGGTACCTTTCCCTACTCTAAGCCTAAATTATTCCTTCAACTCATCATTTTGGAAAGAAGTGTATCTATCTAGCACTGTGCAGATCTGTCCTCCTAGATCTTGAGGTAAAGAACCCTATTCTTGGGGCTGGAGAGATAGCTCAGTGGAATAAGTGTTTGCCTGGCAAGCACAAGGTCCTGAGTTTGATCCCTGGTACCATAAAAAGAAGAACCCTGTTTGTTAGTCCTAAATATGCTTGTACCACACCCGGGGTTCTGTTAGACTGGGGATGTAAAGTAGATTTGAACTGTAGCTTGAAGTTTTGCCTTTCTTATCAGACTGTGGTATTGATGCTAATGGTTGTGAGAACGTATTTTTGAGTAGGAAGGCTCCAGAGGACAAAAATAAATCTCTTGTGCAGATCAAAAGAATTTTCCAAAGATTTTGGCATCAGTTTAAGTGAAAAACTTGTATTTAACAGATAGAAAAGAAATTACTCTGGTTGAAGAAGGAAGACATGGTAGAAACCTATGAGTGTGTCCAGCTCATCCCTCCTCTAACCCTACCTTTAGCCTCATCCGCTAATGAGAGAACTCACACATGAACTCTATAATTCCTCTAAGACCACAGCATGTGCAGCTTGAAGCAATGAGTTATCTCTGGGTGCATTTCTTAGATTCTATGAATGAGGACAGGAGGGTGAAGAAATGTCACACATAGTTTAAAGAAAGGAAAGAACATGACATATGGGATGGGTAATTTTAGGTGTCAACTTGGCTAAGTCACAGTACTAAGTAACTGATCAAACACAGCCTGGATGATCCTGTGCAGGGACTTTCTAGATGATATTATTATTGATGTCAACAGGCTTTGAGTACAGCTCAAAGAATTTATTTTATAACATAGGTAGGTTTCTTCTAGTCAGTAGAAGCCCATGAGAGAAAAAGACAATATTCCCTGAGAGAGAAGGAATTATGTCAAGATACCTGAGGCAATATCAACTCTTCCCTAGGCTCTTATTTACTAACCTAACCAGAAGCGTAGGGGCTTGCCAGTCCACACAGTGGCATGACACAGTTACTCAAAATCACTCTCTGGAGAATTAATAGACTTATTAATTCTATATCTTGAGAATTTCTACTAATACAGTCCCTTCAAGCACAAAAAAAAAGTATTAAAATGTCCATTTTTCTAGCTTTAGGGGCCAGTGACTATTTGATTCTTCAAATATGAAATCTGTGACCTGTTAGCTTACGTGTGATCCCTATACATATTGAATCTGTGGAGGCCTACAATTGGCCATCCGCATACCAACCTCTTGCAGTGGAACACAAAGCCAACTCATTCCTGGATGTCCTGGTGTTGTCTCGACCCCACAATTATATCTTGGAACCTGGGGCAATTGTCTTTGCATGACTGAGCCTTGATATCTTTATTTTTATAGATCAACATTCTCTAAAGTGTTTTCTGGAGAATATTAGGATTCTTGGGAAAAGATGTTCTCTTACAAAATAAGACAGGAAAAGGCTGTACGTTTCCTTTTTCTTAGACTGTCACAGTGAATGTCCCTTCAAAGGCCCGAGAAGTCTTGCACTAGAGAAGCCTCCTTAATCCCCCCACCTTGCAATTTGTCAGATGGACAAATGCTGACATCTATTAAGTCTGACCCACATGTATGGGTTGGTGAGATAGCTTGGTGGTCTCAGTGCCTGCCTGGCAAGCACATGGACCCAAGTTCAATTCCCAGTACCGCATGCTGTGCTGGCCTCAGAACCCTGAGTATACCATGCCAGCCACCTAAACCAGGCATGGTGGCACATGCCTGTAATCCCAGAGCTGAAGAGGCTGAACCAGGAGGGTCACTATGAGTCTGAGCTGTACAGTGAGACCCTGTACCAAATAAATAAGTAATTCTTTTTTTTAACCTACACATATTTTGAGAAATGTGATGTTGGATACATGTCATGGTCTTCTTCAGTCCTCAGATTACATATCCTTTCATATCATTTAAAAAATCAAAGATAAAGCCAAAATTAAACATTGATCTAAACTTTTTCCATATTGTCATATCAATTACTGCTGTACTCTCTCTCAAGTAAATGTTTGTTGTAAAAAAAAAGGTAATAAATGAAAACAAGAGACAAGAAAAAAAATTTTTTCCATAATTTTTGATGGGTACCCTGTTTTTTAAATATTTTTTAATCTCTAAAATGGGAATGCTAATTAGGTTTACCATACTGGGTTGGTATAAGGACTAAGTTAAGTAAGGCATGTGAAGCGCTTAGCACAGAGGTTAGCGCCTAATACCTAGCAGGCAGCCAATAGCTTTTTTAAAAATTCTGAGCCAAAAGCAATTGTATTTGAAGAGTTCAATTTTAAGAAGAACTCAGGCATTCACTTCCTTCAACCCAAACCCAAACCATTTATTGCTTGGATTATTTCACCCCAAGTGAAGGGCAACTTCCAGGCATTTGGAAGCTCTGACATCTTTTTGGCAACCCAGAAGCCTTCAGGAGCCAAGATACTAATGATTTAAGCATTAATAAACCCAGAGATAGTGGTTTGATTTTCCTTTAAATTCAGATCATAAAGGAAGGAGCAATAGTTGGGTTAAGATGTACATTTCCATAGGAATTGAGCTAGGTCTAGCACCACAGTGCGTTTTCTGTACCTCAGGGCTTGGAGAGGACGTAGTTGACTCTTGGGAGATATCCAACTTTCTTCCTGACCCTGAAAATACTCCAAAATCTTATGCTTGCAAAATACTTTCAACCTGTCCAAATATTTCTGCATTTCCAGCCTCTCAACACTCACTGGCTTAAGAAAGGTCGATAGAATTGCCCACTTCACAGATGTGCAAACTGAGGTCCAGACACTTTTGCTAATTTGTTCTGATTCTCCAAGTGACTGGCCCTGGAACAAATGTGCTACCTCCTGACCCCCCCCAGGACTGGACCCTGTACTGGACCTCACCCCCACACAGGTGACTCACGGGCAGTGGGGACACAGCCAGGGAATCTGAGCAGCTCTTGTATAGGATGCAACAGATTGGTATGCAAGCTTGGTGGGCTCTGGCTAATCTTGCAGGGAACCCTTCAATCTGAATAACAATCAACAAGATTTTAAAGAAATTTGGGCCAATTTCCTGGAAGTCTATGATTAATCTAATTGCCGGGTTTCCCTCTGTTTTTGTCTCCCACTGTTAATTTCATTTATTTTTCTCTTTCTCCTTCGACACAGACTGCCTTGTCTCTGTACGCGGTTTTGTCACTGTTGTTATTTGTCCGCGCATAGTTTATCATTGGCAATGCATTCAATAGGATTGTTGTACTCTATGTTTGGGGAAGGAGAATCTTTCAATAGAGACAACATATCGCAGCAGAAAGAAACAGTACTGGGCTGAATTTCAGACATCCCTTTTTCAAAGTCTAGCTCCGTGGGTACCTGCTATCCTTCTCTGGTTTTTCAGATTAGCCCATGACTTAAGAGCTCGCCCTGTTTCTTCTGGCCCCTCCTTCCACAAAAGAATATCTGGACGTGCTTGAGAAACTCTGGGATCAGAAAATTATGTGATCTGTGTGTTATGTGCTATGCTGCCAGCTATCATGAGTAAAGAAAGTGGTTCAGAACTAGAGTTTGGTCAAATATGATAGAAAATGCCCCTTTTTACAGAGTTTCACTTATCTGGAATAGGCACCAAAGGGGCAGGAATGGGGAGGATTTTCTCAGAACCAAGTAGACAAAAATATTTCAACACTGGGCAAAAAAATAATATGCCAGTGTATATGATATTCTGTCTACTTGGGAGGCTGGAAGCTTGGTTGGATTGGCTTGGTAGTAACACTCCCTGTGGTGTGGCGGCCCCGCCCTAGAGCCCACCCTAGAGTGACTCAGCACGAAAAGGGTCTATAAAGGGGTTGAGGAAGGCCTCTGTGCACCCCGCTTCTTTGGAAGAGTTCCAATCTTTGCTGTGCCACTTCGCGGCCGTGCCACTGCGGAGGAGCTCGATCCCCGCAGCCTGGCCACTTCGGAGGCGCTCCATCATCGTGGTGAAGCTCCAGTTTCCACAGTCAGCATGGAAAGAAGGGAGAGAAGCTCGATGGAGGCTGCTCCTTCCTCTGCTCTCCACTGGTCTCCACTTCCATGCGCTGCTGCCTTCTTCTCTGGAGCCAAGTATGGGCTGACAACTCCACTAACTGTGAGCTAAATAAACCTTTCCTTCATTCACTTTGAGTGTTGGGTATGTGTCCCAACAAGGAGTGAAAAGTAACTGAGACAGCCAGGGACAGATTGGTAGTTAAGAAAAGTGTGAACAATAGTCACAGCTGTCCATTCTACAATAGAAGACATGGATGGAGAAGGACATTTCTAGGTTATCAATCAGACAAATGAAGAGTGAAGTCAAGTTTGCAGTTGCCTGTTTCTGACACGTGGCATATCCCTAACTTGGAAGTGCAACCAGCCACAACTCCAGACATGGGAGCCACTGGTCTGTAATGACAACATCAGACCTGTGGGTACCACAGGGTGGCATTGGTATTGGACACTCAAGGAGAAGAGAGAATGAGCATTCTCTTACAGTCTGCCACCTCTGCCCACAACTCCATGCACATCCTGAAGTCCCTGGAAAATGTTCCCTGAATCCAGTCAAGGTCTTGGTTCTTCATTTAATCTGAGTCCTATTTAAATCTAAAAAGGACCCTACTCTTGACTCTCTTTGAAGCTTAGAGATGCCCTTTCTCACCAAAAACTTGCTGAAAGGCTAGAGAGATAGAGAGTCCTTAGTAAGTATCCCAGGGCACAACAATTTCCCATACTGGGCCTTGATCATGTATCAGCAGCAGACCTGCCCTGCTGTACGCCACTGTTCCTCACCACAGTGCATAGTCACATAACAACTATTTATTTTACAATAAGGACCAGCTATGTAATTTATAAGGCCCAGAGCAAAATGTAAATACAAGGCTCCATCTTAAAGAAAAGTTATCAAGAATTTGAAGACCATAAGAACAGAGCATTAAGCCAAGCACAAGGCCTTTCTAGGCTTGGAACTATGTAGACGCAGGTCACATGACCACAGACACAGTCCTGTTTACAAGTATAACAGGGATGTGGAAATATGATTTCCCCAAGATGACAAAGTTAATCACTTGAAGGGTCTGTCTTGCTGTGGAACCTGAACTTTTGTCCTTTCTCCTAAACTGTCTCAAGCTACATAGATGGATGTGGATGGCCCTCGGGCCCTGCAGGCATTCCCTTGTGATCAGCAGCTTCAGGAGGAGTCAGTGGATCCTCCCTGAGGGCCTAAGCCTGGCTGCAGAGTGAGTACCCTTGGAAGACACAGTGCATGGCCAGGTCTCAGGCCCTTGTGCTCAGGAACCAAAGCTGCACTTTCCAGGTCTAGCAACTGCATTGTCATTTGCCTTATCCCAAAACTGCAACAGCTGTAAATACAAAAACCACAGCCAGCAGCAAGCTGTACACCAGCCAGGGCTGCTCAGTGGTGCCACAGATCTCCTCTGCACCTGAGGAGACAACAGTCTCAACCAGACTTCTACACCTGAAGTCTAGGCTATGCTCCTGGCTGGTCTTGTTGCTCCCAACTTCTCTGCCTTTGTTCATGCAGCCAGGGAAAGAAATTGTGTAGAGGTCTCCCCTTCATTTCTCCAAGACTTGTGGCCTGTGTTTCCCATTTCTCTTCCACTCTTCATCCCAGAAGCCTAGAGATCTCTGTCTACACATCTCAGAGTTGTTGAGGTATAGAAGCATCCCCTCTCATCATCCGGGAGTTGGCACTTTGACCTCCAGATGTCCAATGGTTAAGGCTATCACCAAAACTTCTCCTAACTGGACTTGGGGCCACTTGGATAGGTGACACAGGATACAGTCACAAATTGGACAGCATGTGAAGTCACCAAGGCTTTGGACTGGAAGGGGAGGGACTTGTAGCCATAGTGGGAGGTTGTTGATAGGATCATCCCTGTGTTACTCTGGGAATGGAAACTGTATCAAAGAAAAATAAAGCTGTGCCTTTTCCCCTCCTACAGCTTAGAGCCCAGCAGGCAACCTAGAGAGGAAAAGTTTCCCAAACAATGACTTCATTATGCTTGTGAAAAGTAATAGGAAACCCCACATGATATGAAAGTGTGCAGAGATGGCCTGACTCAGAAGGTTGGAAAAGGTCCTAAATAAGTGACATTCAAGCAGAAAGCTCAGTGAAGAATTAGGGTTTGGGAGAGAATTGGGTGAGGAGTGGCTGGAGAATCTTCCAGCAAAACAGCCACTTGGAGCCAGGGATGTGCCTGGCTTTTTTTTTTTTTTTTTTTTTCAATGATCTTGTTGTCACTTTAAGTAACTGTGAAACTTTAACCAAAGGGTGGTTCAGCCCGATCAGGGTGAAGAACACTCGCCTGGAATGGTGTCACCCTTATAGCACTTCTCACCTGTTGAGAAGCTAGTGACCTCTGAGGAGTGACATGGAGCGTGAAGAAGGGAACATGTGGAGCCTGCCTAGCAAGATGTGTAGCATGCCAGGGGTGCTCCGGAGGGCTTGCTGCTCCTAGAGTCCTAAGATGGGAAGAAGCAAGCTTTGCAGTCAGAATGGCCTAGTTTTTAAACTTAGTGTTTTCACTAGTTTGGTGATGGAGAGCTTATTACTTAACGTATCTTAGTAACACTTTCATTACCTACAAAACAAGAATCAGTATTTACTAATGCAAAGATCTCGGGTACAGTTACTCATCAACCCTTCCTCTTTGTTTACTTTTCATCTTTACTCAGTGTCACCATCTGAGAGAATGAGAGTCCTTGTTCAGGCAGAAGACCATCTGCTGCCGGCCTTTCTGCAGACCGCGGATACAGACCAGGATGAAGTCTCTGTCCCCACAGCATTTGCAAAGCCCTTTCATGTGTATCCTCCTAGAATACTCTCAGGAAGGGCCTTGCAGGTACGAGGTGCCATCTGCTCCTCCCAGAGAAGATAACTGAAGTCCGCAGACGTCCAATATGCCTCTAAGTTACAGAATTCTTAGGTAACCCGATCCTGAACCTCAGCCCCACATAAGAGTGCACACCCATTTATGGACTAGAATTAAGAGAGAAAAAAAGAAAAGATGCTGGGGTCTAGATGCAGCAAAAAGTTAAGTGAGATTCCTTGAGACACTCTTTCGGTAAAGACCAGTTTGGAGTAGACACGGATGAAGAGTTGGCGGGAGTGGAGGGGATTAGGGTGAGTGTCAGGTGGGACTAATTCATCACACTGAGGAAAACCTGAGCCCGGAGGAGGCTAGCAGGGCTAGAAGCGCCTGTGGGGGCATGTGGATCCCCTGAGTTTTCTGCTACAAGGAGTGGGTGCAGGCTCCAGATGCTCCCCAGGCTCCTCCCTCCCTCCCTCCATGCTGGCCCCTGGGGGCTCTGTACCCCTCCTGCCTGGGCTTCCTCCAGAGCTGCTCTACTCTTGCCAGGGGCTGAAGTGCTGGTGGCCGGCTCCTTCAGCTCGCCTCCGCTGGCCTGCGTGCGTCCTAGCCCTCTCTGGATATTAGAGCATTCTCTCATTTGAAAGGCTCCTTTATTTTTAGTGCTAAATCAACAAAGCTGTTACTGTCATTTTCCATCAGACCGTCATCTTCCACGGATTCAAAATTACACTCAGCTGCAAACTATTGACACTCCTCTTAACAAAAAAATGGTTTTAATAAATCTTTACATTAGCCTATGAGATAAAAAAAATCTTTACCATGAAATATACAAGTGTATAAGTGTTTTATGAAAGTTTTATTAACTTTACAAAAGAAAAATTGGCAGTGGACCATGAACATCCTGTACTCCTAACACGTGGTTATAAATTACATGTTCTTTCCAATAACATCTGAAAAAGAGACTGTAATTTAAATTTCAAAACCACTTGGCATACCTACTATATAGTGCTGACATGAAGTAAAAGGAGGAACTAGAGGGGCCCAGACAAAGAAGGGAAATATAAAGACGTCCTTAGCTAAAAAGCTGCTGATGGGTACAATCCCCCCTCCAGCTGGACAGGGATCAAGTACTTGCTTGTCATATCATTCAATGCACTGTTCAATCTGGGATTCTTCCTTTCAACAAAAAGAGAACTTAAGTGCTAGTAATCATCGCTTGTAGAACTTTATCTCCCAGATACCTTCTTTATGTCAGGATTTCTCAATGACCGCTGCCGCTGGCGGGGAGATCAAAGTTGTTATTAAACACGAATGCAAACCCCAGCCCATGCAGGAGGTGCAAGCTTCCTCCCTCGATGTGAGCTTACCTCTACCTTAGTGATTTTTCATTTTCTATCCCTACTTCTTAGACTTTTAAATAGCTTCTTGGTATATCTGTGTAGCATGGGGCCTGGGGTCTAGCTCTCATTTGCAAGTGAACTTGTGTGTATCAGAAATACTCGAGGAGGTTGAGGCCATGCGTAGGGTTCTTGGCAACTGGAGAAGTGTTCCGAAAGTGAACAGACAGTAGCCCACAGTGTTCATCGCCCGCGGGAGAGCAGCTGTCTCCCAGGGTCCCAGCAGGATTCTGCTTGCCTTCTAGGCCAAACTTTGAACAGAGGCATACATTGAAAGCTATGCAAACCTGGACTCAAAGTTTAGTTTTTCTCATCACTGCGGTGTGATGCCAAGCAAGCGACTTCACCTCTCTCTTCTCTTTGAGCCATTTTGATCATGCCTGAGTGACTAAAGCAGTTTCCTTTCACAGCCTGACGATATCAGCTGGAGGTCATCCTTCCAGATCCAAGAACTAGTGTTTGTTGAAAATGATTGTGGTGAAGTAGAAGGAAGACTGGGCATTTCTCCACAACAGCCCGGCAAGCATCCTTTCCAAGGGCCTGCTGTTGTGTAATTTTGTCAAAGTAGTGAAATTGCCTTGTTGCCAGTGATAAAATCTAAAAGGTGGTCAGGAGTTAGTGTTCCAGACCACATGGCCCAGCTAAGAGCAATGCTGCAAAACCCTCTTGGTGGGGGGTAGGTGGCAATGCAAACTCCAGCAGGGTTTCTGGGTATTACCCCAGGGATCAGGGCTTAGAGGGAGCCCTCCAAGAGTTGTATTCCATGGGAGGAAGAATTTGAAAGGATTTCTACTTAGCAGAAGAATATGTTCGTGTTTCTTACAGAAACACCAAGTGCAGACTCTTGCCAACACACCTTCCTCTGCCTGGCACCTCAAGGCAGTTAATATCTGAATTTGTTTTCTTAGATGCTAGATTGAGTTACTGGGAAAAAAAAAAGGAAGAAAGCCCCACACTGCAATGACCTTGCACACTGGACTATGTACAGATCCAAAAGGCCCCATTTCCCATTATAGGATGGAAATATGTGTCCTTAATGGAAAAACACAACAACTGTGGACCAAGTAAATTATTTTCTTCCAGTTCAAAATAAGTGACGGTCCTTACAAAGTAGAACTTGCCCTCCTTCCAAATGTGTTGAAGGGAAATGACATGTGTCTTGGATGCAGAATTACAAGGATATCATGTTAATCTGAGCAGGGTCATGCTGCTGAGGAGGCAGCCAGATGATGGAGTGGGGGTTGCTGCGTGGGGTCTGAGAACCAGGGTGACTACTTGGAGGTCCTACTCGGGGACCCGGCAGGAGACAGCAGTGGTCAGCAGTGCGCCCTGTACTTCATTATGTGGGGGAAAATGCATCCAGAGGCAGATGCTGAAGATTTGAGAATCAGTGAGAAAAGTTCATTTGGACTGACAGCAACTTGATTACTTTTAAGCCTGGTGTGCCGCCACAGCCTCCTCGACTTGGTCTTCAGAATATTAATGGATAGTTTGAGGAAAAGAAGCACCACCGGAGAGAAATGTACCTGAGGGGGCTGCTCGCTTCTTCAGGCGATAGCAGCTACAACAGCAGTGGTGACCACAGTCATTGATGTGGATAAAGTCTCCTATTTATTGGGACTTGCCATACACAGAAACTGGGTTGATAAGCATTACCTGAGCTATGCCTCACAAGGGTCCTCCGAAGTGGTGCTATGAGTTCTGGCCTTTGATTTGTAGATGAAAAATCCTCTGGCACAGATAGATAAAATGAGCTGTCCAAAGGCACATAGCCTGACAGTTATGTTGAATATGACTTCTCATTTTCTGTGGCCAGGACAAACTTGATCACCAGCCAGCATGCTGGACCTTCAAGGGGAGGGACATCCCAGCCCTGGTGCCTCCTCCTTTCTTTTGCAGGATTTGGCCATTCATGGCCAGATTCTCAGTGGTGGGTACAATTGGATCAGACAGCAGCATGGACCTGTCCTGAGTCCGGGTGTATGTCAAGAAATCTGACCTACAGGGTGCCATAGTGTCTGACATCAGGGGCTCTTGGTGTCTGGTGGAACGTTGTGTGTGTGAAAGTGTAGCCCTCTGCTAGCTATGAGATGAAGTGGACGGGATACATTGTTGGGGAAAGCAGGCTGGTCACTTAATCCAAGAAGCCTGTCAAGGGGCAACAGGCAGCCTTGCCACCAAGCCAGGGAGGCAAGGGAGAGGAAGAGGACAAGAGTTGGGCACAGGAACTAATTCTGGATCAGCATGCAAGAGCAGGGAAAGCTCCATGTCCCGGATGGGGGATGGTGTCATGGACGATAACTCAGAGAGACTGGAGGCCCAGCTCCGAGGCCCAATCCTGAGGTCGGCCCAGAATGGGTGCTGTAGGGTTGGGATGGTGTGAGCGTGGTGCTGCGATCCTCACTGAAGCAGGAAGTCAGCAAAGGGGAGCTTGTAAGAGCGGCCTGTTCCCAAGTCATGGACTGTGCTGCTGGAGCCTAACAGAATACCGAACTCACTCACTAGCACCCCCGTCACACCTTCCTCTCCTTCTTCCCTTAACTATGAACACATTTATTCCATACATGATGTCTGAGCAACTCTTCGGAGGGAGACATTAGCACAAAGATAAACGTGATGCCTTTGCACCCCCAGTCACCGAGATGACAGAACTTTAATCCGCTGTACACACCAGGAAAAGCATACACTTGATTCTCCTCCACGTCCACAAGAGAAGACTCTAACAGAACCTTAGAACTTTGTTCTCACTGAGGTAGGCACAGGGTGATGAGGGAGGCGGCCGAGATGGAGGGACAGCTTGAGTGAGGACCCAGAGGATAGAGATTATATGGCCCATTTAGGATGAACCTTGAAACCTGGGCCCAATTCTATATGATAAGGAGGGAGGTGATAATTCTCATTTTTAGAGGAGGAAACCGGCTCATGTGCCATGAACGGAGGGTGTGTCCGAGCTGGAGTCTGGGTCTCTCACTCTTAGGAGCCGGATCATGTTATGGAAGATTCCTCCCTGGCACACAGACCCGACAGGTTTTCATATTCTCTTATGCCCTTGCTGGGCTAAGGAGCTTTAGGCAACTGCTTATGTCTCTGAGCCCCAAGATCACCATCATGAAAGGATGGAGGGCTATTAATAGTGACCTCAGGAATTGGCAAGAAAGGTAAATGGAGAATCAATGGCGATTACACTAGGACAGAAGAACTTACTAGTGGCGTTTTGCCATTTTTCTTGCTTTTTTACATTTTGTTTTGGTGGTGTGTGTGAGGGGAGAGTAGAGTAACCCCATATGCCAAGGAGATAGAAACAGGGATCTGGCAGGGAACCAAATTATGGTGGTTGTTTCAATAGGCCAGGGAGGAGGCAAGGGTGATGGCAGCGGCTACAAATGCGCTACGCAGGAGGGGAGTGTGTGGAGAAAGTAACACTTATTAAATACCTAATGTGTGCCAGGAATTTGACTGACATCATCTCATTCAATCCGTACCACAGCCCAGTGTCGCAATGTGTGGTCTGGAAAGAGTGGTAGCTGCCTGGGGAGGGAGGACTGATGTTTATTAGCAGTGGCTGGTAGGCACTACATCTGGGATCTCACATATTCTGTTCACGCACGCACGCACGCACATACACATGCACATAGAGTATCCATCCATACGAATTCTGAGAGAGCACCGCCGTTTCTGCCCTGAGGGCTTGCAGTGAAGACTGGAAGGAGTTGAATGGCTGCTGGAGTCTCCTCCGTTGCAAAGTGGAAGGTGAAGGGTTTGAACTCAGCTCTTAATAGCTCCGAAGTCAGTATTTTCCATCATGTTGGTGTCAGAAAGGAGGAGGAGCAGCCTGCATGAAGGTTTTCCTTGCCACACACACCCATTTTAAGGACGTTTCCCTGCCCTTCTCTTATCATTATAGGCACCAGCTAAGTCAAGGAGACTCCACAGCTGGCAGCGGCTTCTCCTTCTGTCTCCCGCCTGCTGAGAGCCACAAAGGTGTTAGCTTGTCTTTCTGCCTCTGACTGTTCTCCGCGTTGGGGGAGGGTGGATGCAGCAAGGTGGATGGGAGCTGGGCTGTTGCCACTGAGAAGAGCAGGAGGGAAGAACACGACCTTGTTCAAGGCACGAAGCTCAAATGTTGAACTCCGGTTCTCTCCAACATAAGTTTTCAATTTACAATTTTCAACACTTGATCTCATTCTGAAGTGAAATTCCACCCTGAAGCCGGGCATATAAATAACATCAAAGCGATAGCTGCTTTTGTTGAATTGAGTTAGGGGTGGCCTGGGGCCTGACCACTGCGGACTTCCACTCTCGGACCACAGCTCAAGACCTCAGGGATTCTTTGAATGCAAATTGAATACTATAGACCTGCAGTGTGACACTAGGCCCAAACTGGCCAATATACAAATAATTACTGAACAGAAGCAGCTTTGTCAGGATGCCTACTTCCCAGGTGGAGTGAGGTTCACCACCATGGACCTAGGTCATGGCTCTTCAGAGGATAAAGGAAAGAAAAGCAAAGTCACATCTGTGGAGCTCTGACTCCTAGGTATGTTGTCTACACTGAAACATTTTTATACAAAACTCCTGTGAGACAGGACTTCTTCATCCCTTGCCCCATTCTTCAGGTGATTCAAACTCTGAATGGTTAGGTGATGTGGCCCTAGGTCACACAAGCAGCGGTCATCATAGGAACTATAACACCATCTTTTTAAAAAAAGGAAAGTGATTGACCTCCATCTAAGTGGTATTTTTCTTTCAGGGGGCTACGGAAGGCGCCCCAGTTCTGCAGAACCTCTGGACCTTCCTCACAGCTCCAAAACATGTGAAGGGGACAAGATCCCAGCAACTTGGTGCCACCGTGAGAGCACTGAAACAGGAGCCAAGAGATTGTCTAGTTCTGGCTCTGCCCCTGATCTACCAGACAAGCAACCTCCTTGTCCAAGTCTCTGGGCTGGAATGAGAAATGACAGATAGACAGGCCAGTCCTTGAAGTTTCCATGAACAGATGAGAGCATTTTGTAGGGTTGACCCTGAATAAGACTGATTGCTAAATGGGTTTCTAATGAGTTAGCATCATTCTATTTCCAAAAGCGCAGAGCATGCCACAAATAAACCCCATTAACACACACCTCTTGTTGGCTGCAGAAGTCAGCGGTAGGGCAAGAGCCCAGCAGCCACAGCCAAAAGGACTGGGATGGATTTCTGGCTCCAGTATATGCTAGCTGTATGCCCTGGTGTAAATTACTCAACTTACCACTTTTGATCCTAAATATTTTCCCTGAAAAAAAAAAAAAAAAAAACTCATCCAATAGAATTAAAACCTGAAACTATGCAATGCACCCTACCAGATAACACATACTCAATGCATGTAAGTCTCCTTGTCATTCTCTACACAGAAAAAAACTGATTAAAATTAATGATAGTTCTTGAAAGAACCTCCTACTCAGCCTTCTAAACTGGGATTACTTGACATGTCTTTCAGCAAATCTTCCTTGAGCCTGAACACGCAGCTAGTAATGCTTTCAAGTTATCTGGAAACTTTGTGCTTGCTTTTATTACTACATGTAATAACCTTCCTTACATGTTGCAATTTCCTGTTTTTATGTTCATCTTCCCCAGTAGACTCAGCTGCCTAGTAGGAGCCTGGCACATATGAGGTTGCTCTACACACTTGAGCAATTAAGGAGCTGTGTTTATAACCAATAACCTCTGAGTAATACATGCCACAAGACAGCCAGCATTCCTTGATGTCTGGAAAGTGAGAGGGTTCTCCACCCAACACCTGAAAATTCAGTGCCACTGCTCTTCAGAAGAGTCCTGTGTCATTGGACGTCTTTTATGGAACATAATTTTGTGAGGTCATCAAGAAAATAACTGATTAATTGATTGATTGATTGATTGATTGATTGTGTATGTGTGTGTGTGTGTGTAAAAACTTCAGAGACTTTTTTTGGCATGGAAATTATTGGGCTTTCAAAGAGGAGGATTCACTCTTTTTGATAACTACACCCAGTATGATGGAAACATAATAAAATGCTAAGCTCCAAGCCAGAATAGTTTTTTTTTTTTTTTAAATCCCAGGCCTGTTAGAGAAAGAAAATGCTCCCTGTCAGAATTGATCTGCATAGAGAAGAGCAAGAACTTTGCATTCTACAGTATCCCACAGAGCTCAGTGCCAGGCCCTGGGGCAAGCACGTCCAGGGATGAACTGAAGCTGTGGGTACCTATGTCCCACGCTCGCCCCAGGGACAGGTGTGGCTGTCTCCTGCAAGCGCGGCAGAGTGCTGGCCCACTGCAGCTCCTTGTCCTGTTCTAAGTCACCCCCTTTAATCCTCATAGTGTTCTCTGAATAGGTGAGAGTCATCTACAATTCCCAGGTGACTGCGGAGCTACCTTAGGTCTCAGGAGGCCTTTGTATCTTGAGTCTTTACATAACAAATAGCAACCTAACTTACTGTGCAAAGAAAAACCTGAAACTCTTAAGTTATCAGTTTTGTTTTGTTTCTTATGTAACAAGTGGATGAATCTGAGCCAATCAGAGCAGCTGTATTTAGCCTAACACCAGTCACTAGCTGATCAGGCCAATATTATTGAGCAAAAGTGGCTGGCGAAGACTTCTCTGGCCCTCACTATTTTTTGCTGGCTATCAAGGCTCCATGCCCAAGCTCCAGAGCAGAGCGCTTGGGTATCATTCTGTTCTTTGCTCAGTAAAACTCTTACATTTTCTTTTTCTTTTTTTATTTAGATTTCATTGCTGGACAGTTGGGTTGTTTAAATTTTCCTTTCAGCTGTCTGCAGTGTGTGGCAGGCACCCCAGAGGCAGGCAGCAGAGCTCCGAGGGCACAAGTGTGGGGCTCCAGGACCCAGGTGGAGTGTGTCCCTCCTTCGTGTGGGAAGGCAGAAGCAGCTCATGTCAGTCTCTTCCTCTGTCTACAGGCGTGTCATAGGTCGCCTCCACTTGTGCTCTGGGCACTCCCCCTGGCTCCACACGTACCGCCCTACTCCCTTATTAAGCCATCAGGAGAATGTCTGGCTCAGAGGACAGGCCCAGGTGGCATTTTGTCACAGGAATCCCACTTGCTCCCTGCAGAGGCTGGAGGCCTCCCACACCTTGCTTTCCCTTCATCATGCAAAGCAGAAAGGTGGAGGAAAAAAATAAGCCCTGGTGGCCCTACTGGTGTGAGGGAAAATGCGGCAGCAGCTGCAGGGATGACTGCTTGGGTGGTGGCGAATCCAGGCTGCAGGAGGGAGCCCTGCAGCTGTGGGGAGAGCCTCAGCCTGGCCAGCTTACCCCAGCCCTTCCCTTCTGAAAAACACAGAGCCCCAGAGCCACCGGAGATAAGGTGCAGTGCACTCAGTGGGGTGTTGCCTTTTCCCTGAGGACCAAAGCACTTGCTGCCTCAGCTGACACGCACGGATGTTAGAACCTCAGAGTAACAGAGGGCAAGGAGCATCCCATCCAAAGTCCCAGGCCCTTCCTGAAGACACAAAGCTTGTACTCACTTGATATCTGGTAGAGGGTCTCACTACGCAGCTCAGACTTGTAGTGATCCTCCTGTTTTCAGTCTCCCCAGCACTGGGATTATAAGCATGTACCTCCACACCCAGACTCAGTAGCTGACTCAGTGCACCCAGGGATGGGGCCCGTGTGGCATGCAGTACTGGCGATTGAACCCAGGTCCCTGTGCTTGTCTCTATAGCCGGCTCTACCTGTATTCACTTGGGACAAATTCAGAGCACCAGCCCAGCCCAGAAATGTTGTCCCATGGGACACTGGAGGTTGCTGGCCCTCTGCCTCCTCCTGCTTTTTGCTCTCAGTCTTCGTAATGACTTGTTGCTCCTAGCATGCCTTTCTCACACTCCACTTCCAAGGAGCTACACCTAAGACCAGGGAGACTTCTGGTCTGGGGGTTGAGAAACTTAGTTTTATGCCCTGTTTTGTGCCCAACTTGGTGAACTCAGACAAATCTCACCTTTCCTCTAGGCCTTTTACAGCAAAATGAATAGATTCAGCCTTAAACTTCATTTTAGCCTGGGTTGTCCTGAGTTGGGCAGAGACAGACTCAGGGTGACCATATGAAATCCAGTCTCTCTTGAGTAGGGGACCACACATCCCTGTGTTCCTCTGACTACTGCAGTGATTCTGTTGTTGCAAGCTGTTGTTAATAATGGTCTTTCACTCTCAGAGGTCCCTCGGGTGGGATGACGAGTAGTTGGGTTTATTATTCTATTTTTTTCTGTATTTTTAGAGAAGGGCCTACAGGGTGTTCAGGGTCTCACTACTAGATTGGACTTGAAGTGATCTGCTTGTTTACAGCCTTGCAAGAGTTGAGATTACAGGCACATGCCACCACACCCAGTCTCAATTGCCATCTCAGCGTACCCCGGGGGCAGGGCCAGCACAACAGGCCCAGGGATTGAACTCTCGGCCCCTACGCCTGCTTGCAGGCACTTTAATCCACTGAGCTATTTGGCCAGCCTGGGATTATCATTCTTGAACCACACAGGATGTGAAGAACAAAAGCTTCAGAAGAGGCTGGGAAGAGAAAACCTGGAGTAAAGTCAAGGGTCCAAATTTTGGTTACTGTTGTTTTTTCTTCTTTCCTTGACCCTGTCTTACCAGGTAAGGCCCAAGCCTGTAAGTGAAACAGTCCCACCAGAGTCCTCTGTGGTCCCTTTGTTCCCTGGGGCCCACAGATGGAGCATACCAGGCAGAGTCAAACTTCATGGGGGCAACGAAGAGTTAATGCAGCTCCTAGGGAGTCCGACAACAGCCTCATCAGCAGGCCTTGGTTCTGATTAAGCAGCTGTGGGGGGGAAGGTACACTGGGAACGGAACATGTCTGAGACTGTATGTGACGTATGTGAGAGAGCACTTCTGCATGATGATAGGAGCTTACAGGTGTGCATTAGCAGGTAACGTCCTGGAAGTGTAGCCACATGAAAACCTGGCTTTCCACTAACTAGTATACGTATATGTAGGACTGTGTGGATGAGCAGGTGGCCTTGTGTGTATGTGAAGTATTTTGAAAATTATAAAATATTGGAAATAACAGTTGTGATTACAGTGTGTAGTGTGGATACAGTGGGTGGCCGTGCATCTGTACGCACAGGTCTGTGTGGAGGAGAAGCCAGGATGACAGTGACAGTGATGTATGTGGGCACTCATGGGGCAGTAAGGATGTCCAGAAAAACCCATTCATCCTACAGGGAAGGGAACTGATTGGTGGCCTTGGTTGCCAAATGACCTCTGAGATAGCTTGGGCTATTCTCAGCACCTCATGCTCTCCTCCTGGGTGACTTGCGGAGCTGTGGCACCTGGAGTCTGCTCCACACCCCATGCTACTGGCCTTGGCCATGGTACATGCTTGGGCCAGTGAGATGTGGGTAGAAGGAAAAGGGTGCGGGCTAGAAGCCAAGATTTCACAGGGCCATTTGTCCTTTTGTCATTCCTTGAAAGCCTGCCCTAGGGAATGTGCTGCTCCCAGAAAGGGGAGACTCCCATGGGAGTCCCTGAGAGCCATATGCACGCTGGACTCACCATGCTCAGTGGACCTGCAGCTTGCGGCAGAGCTGCCCCCAGCACTTAGCAGCCAGATTGCAATCCTTCTGCACCTATGTGAGCACAGTAACAAGCGATTGCTGTAGACCACCCTAATTTCCAAGCAGTCTGTGATGGAAGGAGCTGATTGGTAGACCTGGCACAGTGAGAGCTTAGGCTGTGGGCCCTGAACTACATTCCTAGGCTTGGCTGAGGTCACCTCAGGACCAGCGTCCCATCCTGGAGCTTGAGAATTTCTAAAAGATCCCCAGATGTTTTCAATGTGCAGACAAGGTTGGGAATTGATGTTATATGCCATAGATGGAAGGGAAGGTAGGATAGGAGAGGTCAGGACAGGCTAAAGAATATGGGCTGTATTCTGAATGAGTCTTGGGATCAGTGAAGAGTTTTAAAGAGAAAGAGGTCTATCTTCATCACTTTCCTGTCACTATGACAATACTTGATGCCACAGCTTTGAAGAGGGTCATTTCAGCTCAGGTTTTAGGAGTTTTAATCCATGTTAGTGAGGCTTACCCACAAAATGCTCAACAGAAAGGTGTGGGTGGAGGAAAGGGGCTTGCATCATGGTCTCCAGGAAGCAGAGAGAGAAGGGAGGAGCCACAGAAGTAGATCCACGCTTCTCCTCCTGCACCCAGGGACCTGCATCTTCCCACCAGACCTCACCTCCTACCTCCTGATCAGTCACCTTTCAGAAGCTCTGCCCATGAGCTCCTGAGGCTTTGGGCAGGGACATCAACCATAACAAGATCATGTTTAGATTCATATTTTAAAAGACTCATCCAGGTATTTTCAGGAAATTGCAGAAATCTGTTCTTCCTGGGAAAGGACAATCATACTGTTGCCTGCCCCACTGCCACATCTTTCCTCCATCCTCCTCCCTCCCATCTGCACAGCCAATCCTGCTGCTGTCTTGGGGGTAAAACCTTCAGGTTACTGTTGCCAGGTAAGGCCTAGACTGACACTCTTCCCTGAGGGCCTGAGTTCCCAGCTCTACCAGCCTGTATCTATCTTTTCAGCTTTATCTTTCACTGCAACCTTGCAGGACCAGGAACAGGAACTTGAACACTTCTGAAGTTTTCCTCTGTGCTTTCAAACACACTGAATCTCTGCCTGGCTTTCCAGTCTTTTCCACCTTCAAAAGCCATGCTGGAGTGCATAGCCTACTTAAGAGCCTCCTTTCTCTAAAATCTTCCTAGAGTCGCATGACCTCAGAATGACATCTTTCCCCCTCAGAGGCCTGTACTTTGTGCTGGGTCATTTTCTCTGCCATGTGGCTTACTGGAGTCTATGCCCCCACATGCTTTGGGAGCTTCCACAGCCTGAGATCTCAGCCATTGTGCCTCCTCCAGGGTCTCTGTCCCCTATAATGCCAGGCAGAGGGGAGGTGACTGTGTTTTCTGAGTTAGCTTGAGTTTCTTGCCCCAAGTCCGAGCTGAAAGGACAGCAAGCACAATGAACCTGGCTCCGTGCCCCTGGGGTCTTCTTTCTTCCTCTTCTCCCCTTTCCCCTCAGACCTTGCAGGAAGTTTGCCTTTGCCCTCTCCAAGTCCTAAGAGGGAAATATATCTTCTGGAATGGTTTTATTCTTTTTGTAATCAGGACTAGAGCTGGGTTAGTGACAGTTCTCTGGCCAGCAGACCCAAATGCTCTCAAAGGCCACAAGCTATATCTTGTTTATGTCTGCGGCTCTCACGTCTTGACAGTGCCACAGAGCAGGCCTTCTGCCTGGGCTGTGTCTGGAAAGTGGCCTGCTTTGTCAGGGGCAGAAAGGAGG
Organism: Octodon degus; assembly: GCF_000260255.1. Taxonomy (NCBI): domain Eukaryota; kingdom Metazoa; phylum Chordata; class Mammalia; order Rodentia; family Octodontidae; genus Octodon; species Octodon degus. Next base: position 8,599,909 of record NW_004524643.1, on the reverse strand, counting down.
AGCCAGTCACTGATGCTGCTGGGATGTTCCAGCCTCAGGGAGCCTGTGGCCTGTTCTGGTAACTCACTGGCTGGGTCTGAAGCTGGGGCAGAGCATGCAGTGAGACTCAGACTGGAGGGTGGGGTTATGCCCGGCAAGGCTTAGCTCTCGGCCACTTTGCCTCTGCTTTGATGGCCTTGCATAGCTCGTTCTTGAAAATGGAAATATTTGATTCATGTGTAAGGATGGGAACTAGAGAATAAAGAACCAGGAGTCCTTGCTACCTGCCTGATGCTGGAGCATTGCAGATGCCAAGGCCCCGAGAGAGACACACGCACAGTGTGCTTGAAGAATGCAGAGAACACACTGCATGGCACCTGGGGGGTGAAAGCGCTGGGAGGTGAGATTAAGAAGGTAGAGGGAGGCAAGTTTGTGTGAGGCTATGGTAGTAACTGTGGCTGGTGTGGACAGTGAGCGTTTTGGTTTTGAGCATGACCGAATTGAATTTCCTAAGGATCTGGACACATTCGGGATCACAGTCTCCCCTTTCCTCCTTGATGCCCTTTCTTCTGTCTCATCTTCTTCTGCTCTGCAACCTCCAGTGTGATGCTGCTGACTGAGTAGACTGCAATAATTACTTTGTGAGCCTGCTGTCCAGCACCGTTCCCAGCTTTGCCTTAGACTCACTGTGAGAGGTAAGGGTGTTGCAACAGTCACCCAAATGGGTACCTTGTCTAGGAGTTGCTGCTCTTGAGGACCCTGTCCTCCAGATGCTGGATGAATACAAATTGGCATATGGTGCCTTCTCCAGCTGGCAAAACACAGCTGCATACGATACTGCGCACATCTGGCACCCACATGTTTAACCATGGACTTGACACTGAGCCAGATATCCGTGAACACGCTGTAGGCAAGCAGCAGAAACGAGAAGTCCTAAGCACTAACAAAAGACTGCGAGTCTAAGTGGCTTTCAGGATGACCTGTGGTCATTTTCCTAGAGGGACCTGGGTGACTCTGCCATGACCATCAGACAAGACTTCAAGCCCAGTTGCCCGCAGCTGTCCTAAGTTCCCGTTTACACAGTTGCAAGGATCCCAATTGTCTACCTCCCTTGGCTCCATTTCTTCTTCTGTAAGACTGCAGAAGCTGGAAGAGCTCACAAATCATTTGGCCAAGGGGCTTCCTCACACAGTTGGGCAAGGGTGTGACTGTGGGGGGATCTGTCCTTCTGCTGAGCCTTGGTTCACTACAAAGGAGTTTGGCTGCAGGATCGCTTCCTGAGGGATCAAGAAAAAAGATAGAAAGTGTCTTGCCTTTCTGTCAGTTTGGGGAAAAAAGGACATTTTGTTTTCTCTTTCATAACCTCCCACTTTGCTTAGAAAATGGTCACTTTCTTGTATCACAACAGAAATGATCTAAACAAGTAATACTTTAGTGTATTAATGCCATCTCATTGAAGCTGTCCCTCTGTGCTATTCTAGTATAAGTATAGGCAGATTCACAGGGGTCTATTTTAAGCATGGGAGTCTCCAGTATATTTTAGGGACATTGTTTAAAATACATGACAACAAGTAAAACTCCCAGATGCTGCCTAAGGCTGTCTAAGCCTCTGAGCTGAGGCTCTGAGCCGAGGGGGGGGGGATGCAAGTGCCAATGAGGTCCCCCTTGGGAAGGGATGCTTGTGTTTGCCTCCTGCCACTGTGCAGCAGCAGCTAGCAGAACAAAGTGTGTCTCCTGCCTTCGAAGGAGGCTTCAAATCCAAAGATTCCTGAGAGAGGAGACCACTTGGGAATTAAGAAAAAGGAATTTCTGGGTGTGGTGCTGCTTACCTATACTCTCCGGTACTTCAGAGGCTGAGGCAAGAAGATCACAAGTTCAAAGGCAGCCTGGGAAACTTAGCAAGATGCTTTCTCAGTATCAAACATAATGGGCTAGTGATGCAGCTCTGTGCAAGGCCCTGGGTTTAGTCCCCGTTACAAACAAACAAACAAACAAACAAAAAAAAAAAAATATGTTCCCATAAAAAAAAAAAAAAAATCAACCAATAACAGATGCTGCAGGGCTGTGGGGGAAAAGTGACCCTATTCCACTGCTGGAGGGAATGCAGACCGGTGAAGCCACTCTGGAAATTAGTGTGGTGATTGTTCAATAAA
>NW_004524643.1:8594830-8597677 GCF_000260255.1 Octodon degus | reverse complement strand
AAAAAAAAAAAAAAAAAAAAGGAAGAAATTGATGGCTGAGAGGAAGCTTGCCTTTTACTTCAGTCCTGCCTGGTTTGATCTTTCCTTTTGACATCTCTTGTAATTCTAACATAGAGCCCTGGAGGGAGGAGGTATTATCAGCCCTGATGTCACCCGTCTATGAGGTGATAAGGCCAGGGCCACCTGGACCTGAGCTGCTGTTCTTTTCACTTCCCAGCCTGCCAAGGTGGCCTCCAGAGTAGCTATGCCCCAAGCCTTGGAGTTGGCCTCATTCAGTTTAAACCTCGGGCAAGTTACTGAAACTCTCTGTGCCTTTAGGTTCCTCATCTAAACTATGGCTTGAAACTACTGATTGCAAGCATTAAAAGAAACAGTGCACAGAAACCCTCAGGTGTGTTGGGTATGTGCACACTTGCTTGGCAAATGGTAAGGGTGACATGACACACAGTCAGGTTTTGCTCTGGTTGCCCGGACTCCAACTGCCGTCCTTGGCCTAGGGATTTAGACAAGTGGTGGAACCGACATGGGCAACTTCCCTGTGCTCTTTGGCATCTCTCCCCCATCCAAACCTCCTCTGAGATCTGACACGTCCAGTGTCCTTGTCTGCTCCACCTTCCCTATTCTCTCTGGTCTTCCTGCCCAGCCTTCCCCATCCCTTGTATCTTTCAATGCTGAGCATGAGTTTGTAAATCCAATCATCAGACCTACTGCTTAATATTTATGTTGACCTTGAGCAAGTTTCTCAGGATGTCAGTGGCTTGTTTTCCGCACCTCTAAAATGGAAATAATAAAAATACATCTCTTAGAGTCCTAGTCTGATAATTAAATGTCATTAACATGTGAAAAGCTTTTGGATAATTAATTACTTTCTCAATATCAGCTATTATTACTACTTATCACTATCTAAAATGCTAAATTCGATTTACTTTACTAATTTCTACTCATGAGTCCCATGATTATAGAGTTAACTAAAATTCTCCACTCAAGTTTTCTCTCTTGAAGCATTCCTAGATTTAGCCATTTTTCACTACTAAATTCCCTAAGGCTGCACTGACCAGAACAGCCTGGACCTTTTGGATTGGTGTCCCTGTGCCTCTCCACTTCATGGGGAGTAGGTGTCTTCTCTTTCTCATCCATAAGCCAGGGGATGAATATCCTTGTAGGATCTTAAAGAAAAGTACCTTTGTTGTAAGTGGGTATTAGACACCATGAAACTAATCTCCACTGTCTTGGGAAATCATAGAGTTCTACAAGCATAACCGGTTTTCCCACAGTCGCAAATGCATGGGGAATCGGTATGGTAGATTAGAAAGACCTGCAGATTTGGGATCACAGAATAAATGCTTGAACTTAAATTTTCCTAGGAATGATTATGACCTTAGGCAAATCACTTAACTTCTTGAACCTTGCTTTCTACCTCCACTGAGTCTACACAAGAACATATATTTTGCACACTTATATTTGATGAACTGACAGAGATTTTAGGGCCCAGAGAAGGCTAACTATTGTTACTCCATAAGGTTTTGATTTATTAAGATAATTCCCCTTTCACTCTTCCTGGATAGTTTTCTTTTCTCTCAAAAACTGGCTCCTAGGAACGTCCTGCAGGGCTTTGCTAGCTCATCTCCACTCAGAGCCCTGGCAGTTTTCCAACACTTGAAACCCAAGTGCCTGCTCCAGCCCTGCAGGTTACAGTGGGCAATGGCAGGGTCCTGCAGCCTCTGGCAGTGCCATGTCTGCACCCGTTTGGTTTGGTTCTTTTTCACAAACAGAACAGGATGCTCCCATCCAATAGACTCCATTTCATGTCTTTAAAAACAATCTACAAAATCATTCCCTGGATATTCTATTAACACTAATAGCAGTCACTAGGCCAGATCTACAGTGGTGGCCAAAGCAAATCTCCTCCTCGAGATGTGTTTCCAAACTCCTTTATTGTCTGTGGTTGGCAGGGTAATCAGGTGGTATTGGCTTTAGGGAAATCTCTATGCTGGGCTTCCTTTTCCTTTCCTGAGTGCATAGCTGTGGGTACCTTCTTATTCACCACCTTCCTCATCATGGAGGCCCACCCAGAGGGAGATGTGGACTGTAGATGGATCTATTTGAGTAGTTTGGCACTTCTACTCAGCAAAGGTATGAGAGGCTTCTAAGTTGGCAGGGCCCAGACATCCTAGAGTTAAAATTTTCACTCAAATACATTTGGCAGGCTCCAGAACCTATGGTTCATTCCTTCCAATCTGGCAGATGCCAAGAGAAAAATCTAGAATTGCATGTAACTATTGAAGATTTTAGAATAGTCCTGAAAAATATAAATCTTTGTATTTCTGAGTAGCAGCTGTATGTGAAGGTCCCCTGGAACAATTCATTTATTCTACAAGAAGGATGAGGCTCTTTGTTGAGCATCCATTCATGCTCAGAAATTAATTGGAGATTATATCAGTAAGGAGTTGTTGGCTGCATGTGTAAGTATAAGGGAATATATTAGAAGGAAAACAGTAGAATCAGAAAAAAGTTGGAAAACTAGGCTTGGAAGTGGGCTATAACTGGAAATAGGATGCAGAGGTATATTTCTATAGAAATAACAATCAGGTCAGGTATTTGCAGGAACAAATGAGTTCTGGCTACTTTTCTCATCTTTGTATTATTTAGTCAGAAATAATATACTTCACACAAAGTATCAACAGATCAAGCTTGGCTACATATTTGCCCAAAGCCTGGAAAAGAAGCCTTTAAAGACCCTCTTGACCTCCATGAAAAGGAAGGAGGAGGAGGAGGAGGAGAAGGAGGAGAAGAAGAAGAGTAGGAGTAGGAGGAGGAAGAGGAAGAAGAGGATGAGGAGGAGGAGGA
>NW_004524643.1:8587895-8594730 GCF_000260255.1 Octodon degus | reverse complement strand
GAAGAAGAAGAAGAAGAAGAAGAAGAAGAAGAAGAAGAAGAAGAAGAAGAAGAAGAAGAAGAAGAAGAAGAAGAACAACAACAACAACAACAACAACAACAACAACAACAACAACAACAACAACAAGGCATTTACATTTAAAACTCCACCAAGATTACAAATGGGAAAAGTGGTTTCTCTAAAAAATGAAGGACTTATGGAATAGAGAATAGAAGCTAGAATAATGTGTGTGCATGGATGGTTTTTGAGTTTTTGACACTCAATCCTTCAACAAGCATTTTGTAAAACATCTACTCTATGTCAGGTATGTGTTAACAACTGAGGATACTAGGAAGGCTGAGACAGGAGGATTACTATGAGTTCAAAGCAGCCGGGTCTCCATAGGGCATTTGAGGCCAACCTGAACTATATAGCAAGTCCATGTCTCAAACAAATACCTGGTCCCTCACAAATATGTGTTGTATTTTCTAACTGGCAGCAAAATTCCTTAGAAAACTTTTACAGAAGTAACTTTAAGGGCAGATAAAGATCTCTAGAAGGCAGGGCAATGCCTGCAGGGAATGGCCCTCACCTTTGGCTGCCTAATCGCCTAGGAACCCTGCACAACATTTAACACTACTGGAAGTCTTTGAAAGAACCCAGCAAAGCCCTACTTGGCAGAAACCTATCCTTCTCTGTGCTTTCTTCCTGTGTTTTGACAGATGCTGCTGTGCTACCCTTGGTACCCAGCTCTGGAAGGAAAAAACAGATCACCTATCACAGGGTAATTATAAAGCAACTGAAAGACCACTTTGCCACAGTGTGATAAGCAATATACTATTTTAATAATAGCCAGTTACCTTACTTTATATTATATCTTTGGCATTTGATGATCTACTGGGGTCTCACCGGTTCCTTCCCTTGTGGAACATTTCACAGTTGCTCGCACCTTCCCCAACAGAAATTGTGTCAGTTTCTAATTGAAGCACTATTTTTAGGGAAGAGTTAGGGAAAGTTTGTAGAGGTGATAGAAATTATATTGTGCCAAGCAGAAGGATGTCCTTTGCCAAGTGTCTTTTCTGATTGCTCTGCCATTATTGTTTCTAGACCAGCCTTAGCCTTTCAGTCTAAGGGAAGTGTAAACCAGGAGACCTTCTGTTCAGCAGACATGAGCAATCCAAGCCAGCACCATGCTCTGCTGGCCAGTCCCCTATTGAGATGCTCCGGGTCGAGCTTGAAGTCTGGGGCTCAACCCCCTGGTACTTGGTCTTTTGAGGATGTTGGAGCAGACCCTGTCCAGTCCCCAGAGATTGTTCAAGGGGCCAAGAAAGATGGCCTTCTACTCTCCTAAGATCTGCTCAGCCTGGAGCCCTGGCCTAAGCATCTCTCTTTAACTGAACTCCTTCAGCCTCCTTCCTAAGCTGTGAATCTTCATCTGTACACTCTGCAGAGCCTTCTGTTAGGGACAGGCTCATGGACTCTCACAGTTCACTCTTCTGTCTTTCTGAAGCAGATATGGCTGACCTACCAGGTGACAGCATCGTTGCTATATTCAGTCATTTGTGCCACATCCACACTGTCCATCCAGGTGGTTGCCATCCCAATGGTTTTCCCGCTCTCACCTTGCCCCCTGACTGTCTATTCCCAGTGCAGGAGTAGAGAGACCTCATCCCCATGTATTCAGATCATCCCATTCTTCTCAAACCTTCCTGTTGACTTTCCATCAGTGCCCACATAACGGGGGACCTCCGAGCCCCTCCTTCAGCAGTTACTTTGCTACTCTTCTCCCTTCTCTTCTGTCAGGTCTTCCTGCCCCCTCCGTTCCAGCCACACTGACCTATTTTCAATGTCTTTGGACGCAGTGAAGCAGTGTTATTTTGAAACTAAAAAAATCTTTAAATCATCTGTGGTGCTTTTTAAAAAGAAAAGAAATGTTATTCTTATGTTATTCTTTAAAGTTATTCTTTAAATGAAGTAGGATCTTGACTAACCTTTTGAGGTTTTGAAGTATCTATAGTTGTTTTCTCTTCACCTAAAAATTTAACCCTAGGAGATATGAAAACTACAATAAGCAAATATTTAGAAAGAAGAAATGTGAGAAAATTTCACTCTCCAACAACAGTACTTACTTAAAAATTATTTTATTTAATCGATTCATTGGACAAAATAAAGGAATGAAATTTGAGGATTAAATAAGTATTCAAGTCACTTTTTTATGTTGAATTGCTTTCCAGAGTGGTTGAGCTTATTTATACAGTTTATTACGTGTTTTATGTGACAGCCTCCTACGACTTCGTCCAGGTCACGTTCTCTCCAATTCCATAGACAGTTGCTCGATTCCCTTCGTCCTTTTCATTCTCAGCATTAGCAGACTTTAATTTTTACAAATACAGTGTGTTAGAATGAGTAGTACATTGCTGTTCCATCTGAGCATACGTTAGCATTTATTATATAAATAACATATGCAAGCTTTTTATTAGAATTATTTATTTGTTTTTATTTTAAAGAATAGAGAAAGAAACCATGGTATAAAATTTCAAAGCAACATTGTAGGAGAATAATGATGATTAATACAGTGATATTGTTATCTTCAAAGTAGTTGCTCATATTATAAGATATGGGCATGAAAATGTGATCAAACAATGTAGGCATAAAACTTTCTTTTCAGTGAACTAATAGCAATTAGTAGTATAACTTTATATATCTTTTTCTCTTTCTTCTTTTGCTTTGAGGTATTTTTAGACAAAGATCATTTAGTTGTAACAGAATTCCACTCCACTTAGGATTTAGCAGCAAAGGAGGATCTTAAAGCAAAAGGACAGAATCATTTCATAGGATATGAAGACACAAGGTGCTTCCAAGCTCAGGGTGGACTGAATTCAGGGGCTGGAGAGATATCTGGACCAAAGTGGCCAAGCATTTGTGTTGGTGATGGACAAGGAAAATGTAGGTGAAAGGATTCTTGCTGTATGTAGGTGTTATAGTTTGTGTCTAAGTGTCTCCCCAAAGCCTCAGGCAGTCATGGGGTGGCTTCTGGAGTTTGTGAGTGATTTTTGATCCAGTGCTGGGATTATGGGTCTGAGTGCCCTGGGGCAGATACTCTGCAGTACTATGTAAGGAAAGGAGAAAGGTTAGCAAGCTGCCTGAGCTTCTGCTACTCCTTTTGCTCTCTGCTCTTTGTTGTCACCATGAAAGTTTGCTGTCTTCCATGTGCCACTCTGCCTTGGAGCCAGCTGAATATGGACGGAAACCTCCACTGACCATGAGCTAAATAAAACTTTCCTTCCCTAATTTTAAGTGTTGGGTATTTGTCCCAGCAATGAGAGAAGAGTAACTGAGACAATAGGATAACCCAGAAAGGCAAGACGAGAAGACAACCAAGAACCAATCCTGGAAGAAAACAGCCAGGCAGGCAAGGAGCTGTGGAAGACAGAAGCACATAAAACAAGGAGAAGAAGACCAGGGAGAGACACTGTGGCTTCTTACCTGCTAGGTGGAAACCAAAGACACTGCACTGTAACTAGGAAAAGGTAGTAGTACAGCCCTGAGAGAGGCCCAAAATTTCTTGCCCAGTGCTCAAATGACACACAGCCCTTCATCATAGCCCTACAAAAAATATTAAAACATGGCTGCTAGATACCTGTCCATTTTATTAAGTGTTAACCATCATGCTGTGGTCAGTGAATGATTCATAGGAGTGTAAATTCCTCTCTTCCAGCCACTTAAAACCCAATGAGAAAAAGCAAGCACACTCTGGTGAATCATTTAAACATCAGTTAAAGGGGAGCTTGTGGACTGGAAAGAACACATGCATGCCTTGAAAAAAATCTCAATTTGGTTCCTGGCTCCCTGAGTTTTAAAACACACCACAGGTTAAGATTCTTAAACTGGCTAAGCTTCAGTTTCCTCATCTTAAAAGCAGAAATAATAGTAATAGCTACTACTATAAAGTAAGTAGTCAATAAACATTAGCTCTTTTGAAATGCAAATTTATTATGTCATAGATTGCCAAAACAAATAGGACAACTGAAATAAAACAAAAAATTCCTCAAATGATTCAGAGAAAGAAAAATTCAAGATCCCAGCACAACAGAAGCCTCAGGTTGGTTTCTCAGGACTGGGATGCGTCTCGAGCCATCTGTGCTAGTGAAAGTTATGCGTTAAAAGGACTGGGCCACAGCATGCTTAGGCATTTGGTCAAATGTTATCCTGAGTATTTCTGTGAAGGGGTTTTGGGTAACATCAACGTGTGAGTCAGCAGACTGAGGAAAGCTAATTGTACTCCCTAATAGGGATGGGTATCATCTCAGCAGTTGAAGGCCCAATAGGCAAAAAAAAAAAAAAAAAAAAAAAAAAAGGCTTTACTTTCAAAAAGTAAGGTAGTTTCTTCGGCCTGGCTCCCTTGGAACTGAGATCTTGGCTTTTCCCTGCATTAGGACTGGAACTGAGATGTAAGCTCTTCCTGGTGTCTCAGTCTATTGCTCTTCAGACTATAGCTCAATTTTGGGTATGCTGATCCAACCTCATTCACCCTGTAGATCTTGAGATATGCCAGCCTCATAATCATGTGAGCCTATTCCTTTTTTTTTTTTTTAATGCATTCAGTAGAGTCTACAGGTTCTCACTACACAAATCAGACTCTGAGTGATCCTCCTGTTTTCAGCCTCCCAAGTGCTGGGATTACAGGCACGGGCCAGCACACCCCGCCTTGAGCCAATTCTTTATAACCAACTAAGTAATCAACCCTGTTGGCTCTGTTTTTCTGGAGAATCCTGACTTACATATCACCCTTGAGGTGTGGGTTATCTTTAGAGAGAGGTAGAGAAGAAGATGGAGGTAAAAGACAATCAAAAATCAAAAAGCGAACATCAACTGCATGTGTTGGAAAAAGGCTGAGGAAAGAAGAGGTAAATCTTCAGCCTCACTGACATAGGAAGATTTGTTTCAAAATAAAATATAAGAAAGTCCAGAGTTGTAGCTCAGTGAAAGCCTTGGAATTCAGTGCCTAGAAATTCTCAAGAAAACAAGTAAACAAATTTTTATGGTTTAGACTTAAAACAATCTCCCAAAATGTCATGTGTTCAATGGTGGGGCTTTTGGAAAGTGACTGGTTCATGGGGCATAGTGCTCATGAGTAGATTCAGCCCTTGATGAGTTCATAGCTGACTGTACCATTTATGAGGTAGAGCCCCATTGGAATGAGTAGAACAGTTGGAAGTGTTTTTGGAGGCCATTTCCATCTTCATTGAAAAAGAAAGTAAATGTTTGAATTTTTTAAGTTATTGTAATGAAAATATATGTTGCCATTAATCTCCCTCAAAACACTCCCCTTTGCTTTAAACATACTTATCCCATCGTTTTATCACTTTCTGAAGCAGTTCTGGAAGACCTTTTTTATGAGTATCATTATTTCTGCTGTCATGGCTACCTCAATGCCCTCAATTCAAAATATTTACCTTTCTTGGTCCTTTTCACTTTGGAAAAGAGCCAGAAGTTATTCAGTACCAGAGGTGGTAAACTAGGTGAATGATGTCGTATTGTAATGTTTTCACGAATCTGCTTTTCTATTCGATGGCACTTGGCAGTATTTTTTGTCTTACCTCATAAAGACACTAACTGAAGAGGATTTCCAGAGCTGCTTAAGAAGGTAGAAGAACAACAGGATAAGCATGTCCGAAGCAATCAGAGGTACTTTGAAGGGATTCTTGGCAATGTGTCTTTTATTGTAATTTTTTTTTAAATTTAAACATTTATGGCAGGTGATTTTTTTTATCATATCTCATATTTTACTCATTTCTTCTCTTTTTTGCTCTGCTTCCTGGATACCATAGGCTGAGCAACTTCTCTCCACCAGGCTCTTTGGCCATTGCCATTTTTGCTTTGCAGCCAGCCAAAAAAATGGATTGAAACTTATGAAACCATGAACCAAATAAACTTTTCATCCATTAAGTTATGGGTGTCAGATATTTTTTCCAGCAATGGCACAGCTGACCAACACACAAATAACAACCACGAAAAGCAAAACACAACACTAGAAGAATATGACTAATGTCAGCCAACATTAGCCAAGTACATATCATATAACCATCTTAAGAGTTTTTTTTTTTTTGAGAAATTGCCCTGTGTTGGTTATCTATTATTGTAACAAAATATACAACATAACAAATTTATAAAAAAAAAAAAAGGTTTATTATGGCTCACAGTTTGGAACGCTCTAACTCATGGTCAATTGGCCCATTTGCAAGCACAAGGACCTGAGTTCAATCCCTGAGTCCAGAAAAAAAAAAAAGGCAGCCATAATGGCAGGAGCCTGTAGTGGAGCAAAACTTCTCACACCATGTCCAGAAGCAAAAGAGCACAAAGACAGGGCTGGGATCCCAGGATTAACTTCAAGTTAATCCTAAAGACTTTTAACCAGGCTCTACCTCTTAAGGGGTCTACTACCTTCACAAAACATTGCCCTAGGGATGAACGTTTTAACAAATTGGTCTTTGGACGACATTCAAGATCCAAATCAACAGGATCACTGAATGCAAATCAACTCCCATCTCATTCTTGAAGAAAGGCACATAAAAGTCAACAATTTTTCCTAAATTCTGACGAAGTATAAATAGCAAAATCAGGGCTCAGACCCCAGGAATCTGATTCCAGAGCCTCCTTATCTTATTATAAAATAGTATTTAGTAAGGTTGGGTGTATAGAACTATAAAGCCGGCACAAACATAGGTGGCCTTGGATGCCAAACTGTATGAAATCATTTCAGACCTTAGGCTCAATGTTTGAGAAGGGAATTGAAGCTCAGAGGTACGTGGCCTTTCAGGCTGACCCAGGTCACTGATTGAACATGACCTTAAAT
>NW_004524643.1:8566378-8587655 GCF_000260255.1 Octodon degus | reverse complement strand
TCTTGTTCATGGACTTCTCTTTCTTTGAGACCCTTTTCCAGGTCCCATAGTTCCAATTTTTCCACAAAGGGTACTTAGTATCAGTTATTTGTCACCTCTAAACAATGGTTGGGGTTAGTCCTGCCCTTGAACTTCTGATGTTTAAGGATGTGAGGTGACTACACACGGCTTCATGGCCACAGCCCAAACCTATCCTCAGGGCCTGGCACCAAGTACCTTCCATGTCTACTTCCTAGCTTGACTTCCTGACCACTTCACTCCAACCTGGGAGCAGGTGTGACACAGGAACTCCATTTTCAATCAGGTCAAAGTGTATTTCTATCAGCTTTGATCCTTCTTTGTAGATAGCTCTTGTGTCCTTAGGGTGAGTCTGACATGGCCTCTGAGGTGGAAAACCTCACAGACAAATAATGAAAGCCTTTCCAACATTCAGCAAGAGGGATTGACCACTCACTGTTTCAGGAGCTGGCAACGCAATGATGAGAAAAACAATATCTGCCTTCATGGAGCTGGGCGTTTATGTAAGATCTATCATAAATAAGCAAACACTATCTGGTAGTCAAGATGGGGGAAACAGCAGTTATTAAAAGGAAACATAGTGGGGATATTGAAACTTGACCTGGACTTCAAGGATAGGATGAGCTGGGCTTTGTTATGACAGGATCCTTATGGCAGTAATGTTTGAGCTAAAAAAAAAAGAAATCATTCTCCAGGAAACAGTGAGTAAGCATGACTGTGTATGGTTGGACTGAGAGGCAAGGGCTAGGGGAAGTTTGTTAGTAGAGGGAACCATGAGCATCTGAAACAAGTGGGTGAGAGAAAGCCTTTCCTGATATGGATAGAATATTGGGTTAATGACGCAAGGATTATAAGGGAAAGACTAAGGAAGACTAAAGAAGACTAATGAGACTAATGAAGCTGAAGGTGTGACCAGAGACTGACTGTGGGGGACTCTGTAAGTCACTTTAGGGAGCATGGGATGGATCCTGCAGTTTTATGGTACAACTGGTGATGAATGGTATGATTAACTTTGAAACCCAAAAGAAAGAAGTGAGTGTGGTAATAGGGATGTGGGCAACACACTAGGGATACAGAGAATGAAGTGTTCATTGGTCTTGATTTAGAGGGCACAGTAAATTCACACGTGGGGCCTCAGGACCTTTCTCCAAATGCTTTCTTGATTTGGTGCCTAGAATGGAGCTGAGAATTGACACTTCCCTAGACCTCCATTCACCAACTAGCAGCAGTTTTCAGATTTCATAGAACTGACTACCATCCTGCTTCCTCCTGTTGCTGATAGTTAGCTGACCTGCATGTCACCCTCACAAGTGCAGGGAGACACCCTGGCTCTGTCACCATGGGGTCAGCCCACATGCCACGGCCCCCAACACAGAACACAGGCAGGTTGCACACACTTGCAGACCTGCTTCATTATGTAATGATTTGATCCCTGACTTCTGATACTGTTACTTACACCAGAGCTGATAGAAGAAGGTCTGACCACATCAGGGGCACAGGGTTGTATTCTTAGAGAGACATCCTTCTCCCCATGTCCCTTATGGATTCTAACTTACTAGTTATGGGGACCCTGAGCAAGTTAGTTGGCCTCTCTGTTTGCCTTCCTTCATCTGTATACAGGGCTACTAATAAGAATCACTTTCCAGGCCTCTTGTAAATATTCAGTAACTCAATACATGTGAATATCTGGTATACAGAAAAGTCAGGTGCTAAGAGCAGCCCTTTCCACTCAGAACTATAGAAACTATCTTGACTATTCTAGGAATTAATGCAGTGGGCAGAAAAGGCTGCAGTTTAGCAAGTCAGGGAAAAAAATGAATTCCCTTCAAATAAGTAAAAATATAAAATGTCTTCATAACCCAGTGACATCTAACATAAATGCTGTGTGACATAGGTGGCTGCTGGGCTGGGGATCACTCAGTTGTTCTGTTGCTCCTGGCCTCTTAGTTTTGCAGATTCCTCAGACTTCTCTAAGGGCCCCTTTTTAGACTCTGGTCAGAGTTGGAAAATTGACAGCCATGCCCTAGTTCTATGCCCTTGGGAAGCTCACTCAAATCCTCTGAAACTTAGATTCCTTCTGCGGAAAGTGGGCCCAATCCTACCTACTTGGAAGAGCATGCAAGGAAGGACAGTATCTTTCCAAATCACCTAGCATGACATGGTGAAGTGACAGAATTCTGCTATCTTGGACCTCAGATGTACATGCATACTGAAAAGATGCACTCTGTAGGAAAACAAAAAAAAAAAAAAAATGACCTAGATCCCCTGGGCCTCGAGCAGGTTGAACTTCCAGGAAGTGATATCTGAGAGCAAGGGCACCGAGGATGCCACCTGTATCCATTTCTTTGGAGTGTGTTAGGCATCGTCATCCTCAGCGCCAAGTCCTCTCCAGGACTGTGAGGGTCAAAGAAGCTCACAAGGAGAAACACAGACCTCCTTCAGTGTTCCACATTCTGCCACCCGGAGCTGGGCTGCCAGCCCAGGAGTCATTAGCAGGTGGCAGGGCTGATGGTGGGGCCATCAGTCAGAGGAGAATGGCTGCTGCAGTTCCTGGGATACAATGGGGCCCTGAGGAGCCATTGGCAGTAATGATGATGGGTATTTAAGCAAATGAACTGTTAATGACCAGGCAGAGGTGAGCTGCCTCCCAGACCAGCTGGAGCCCATGGTTAGCAAAGGAAGGCGAGTTAGGAAGAGAAGAAAGAGATTTCATTTTCTTCTTAGGAATCTGCTCCCCTAGGGAATCTCAGTTGGCCATGGGGCCTCACCTGTTTTATGTGCTCTCTACCACCCTATGTCCACTATCATTTCCACAAATTATTGCTAAAACTACTGGCAACCCTATTCAGGAACACCTCACCTTACCCCATCCTTCTTGCTCAATCCTCCTTTCCACATGGCAGAAAGGAATCTTGCTAGAAGTCCATACCACTAGGAAAAGAACTGCAAGGTGCTGACTAGCTCATGCAGGTTTGGTGCAGCCTGGGTGTTTGGAAGTAAGTGCAAGGGGAGATAGAAATAGTGATGCTAACAGCCACACCATCCACTGAGACGATAACCCCAAATAACAACCCAGTATGGAAAGGCGCCAGCCATTGTTCTAAAGTTTTAATTAAAAATGTTCAATGTGCACAGTCCTCCAAATAGAAATTGATGTACCCATTTTACAAAGGGAGAAATGGAGGCTCAAAGAGATGAAATAACCTTCCCAGAGATTAGGGAGCCAGCAGGTTAGGACAAAGCTGTGTCCAAGGGAAAGCAGAGAGAGAAGGCTTTCACCACCCTAACCACAGTGTAGGAAGAGTGAAGGATACTTGAAGTAGGTTTGAGAAGACATTGAGCTTTTTACAGGCGGTGGAATCAGGACCAAGGTGTTGCACATTTCAGATTTACGCGTAGTCTGAAGGTGAGGGCAGTGGCCTCGAGACCCTTCAGGTGGTCTCGCTTGCCCCCACCTCTAAATCTTTGTACTCTTTCTTTGCTCACTTAAATTCACAGAAATGAAAGAAGACATTAGCTGGTAAAAAGCATCAGCTTTGTGACAAGAACCTGACAGATCCTTGCTGTGAGACACTGGGTAATGAACGATTTGGGCCTGTTTTGTGCTGGGCCAAATGGTTGGTATGGTATTGGTACTACTTCCCAGCTCTGATTCCTGACATCAGGATGGATTTCGTTAAGAATTTAATCAGTTTGATGCTCTATTTCTTAATTTTCAAAATTGGAACAATTATTTCTACCCAGAGAGGTCATTTTAAAGATAAGATATGCTCTAAGTAAAATATCTGGCAGATATTTTGTCATCTAAAACAGGCACTGTGATTAGCCTTGTGTATCCATATGTCTGACACAATACCTGGTCCTTCCTTAGCAGTTTCCTTCCCTACCACCTACCTTCTATCTCGACTTGAGGGTCTCTCTTTGTGCTTTATCTAGGAGGGCTTTGCCTGTCATTTGGCATTATATCTCTTTTGAACTTGAACATTTCATTTCACTGGTGATTAAACACTTCAGTTCATTGGTTATTGACTCAACTCATCTTGTGTTGTTCTCTAACACTTTAATTGTTGTTTAGTTGTAACTCCAGAACTTTCCCAGGCACTTTGCATTGGTTGGGTGAATTTAGGCATAGGGTTTTCCTTCTTTGACCCTGAGCTCCCCTTGAACAGCTAGAGGTGTAGCTTAGAACTTGATCTTCTGCTTCCAAACTCCAGGATCTTCCAGGACTCCAGACTGTCCACAAGCATAGCCCAGACTGTTTCATCTCCCATCCTGTGCTCATTCATCTTTCTGAAGTGCTCTTAGTCCCCCAACATCTTGGAACCATGCCATTTTAAGTGACATGCCTGCCATGAAGTTCCCTGAATCTCCTCCAAGAGCGATGGTTTCCTCTTTGAAATTCTGAACCATTGGTTTTGCCCACTACACCAGGTGGATCATCCTGGATATCATCTCTAAGTACCATAAATAAACACCAGGGTCTCTAATCACAGAAGTGTTCAAGGCTAGGTCTCTTGCAGTTCTCTTGCTCTCAGGCTTGCTTGATAAGAAGTTTGAATCTCAGGTCCCTGTGTTGGGACCACAGAGGGACTCAGGGATGGACTCTACAACTCTTAACAAAGAGTTTGTAATCCAAGTCACCACCTTCTCCTTTAAAAGTGGACAGATCCTTAGGCAAACGCAAGGACCAGGGTTAGATCCCCAGTGTGCCATGCGGGCCCCATCCCCAGGGTGCTCTGAGATGTGATTGAGACTGAGCATGGTGGCACATGCCTATAATACCAGCGCTTGGGAGGATGAAAACCAGGATCACTACAAGTCAGATCTGTATAGTGAGACCCTATAATAAATAAGTAAGTAAATAAATAAATAAATATAAAATGTGTACAGCTCTAGCTGGTCATTCCTGGATTTTGATTTCAGTTGGATACAGAAATCTATACACATGCATCACATCATACTCTGTTCCCTGACGCCTAGACCATAAAAAGACTATCACTATTTCATTACATTTTTGACACCTATCCTAGGAGCTCTAGCCACAGCAAAGTCCCTAACTCCAGACCCTCTATTTTTCTTCTGCAGATTAATTGGCATCTGTTCGGGTGAATGAGTGAATAGTTATTAGACCTCCTCAGTTTTTGGTCACTTGAATTGTTTTCTAGTCAAATGCTCCCATTGCTGAACCAGACCTTGTTGGCCATTTATCAGGTTGACTAAGAGAATAGGAGCTGCCCAGGGATGGCAGTGCAGGCAGGTCCAGGAAATTTTGGCTGCCAAGAAAAGTCACACTGAAGAAGAATGAGTCCTTGGATGGTCATCTGCTGCTGATGGATTAAGAGATAAGCACCAGAGTTGGGATCTCAATGCACAGGATCACTGGACCAGCCATTCTCTTAATTAGATGCAAGTGGCCAGCATTTAGTGCATTTTTTTTTAACTTCCAAAAGTACATGGAGCAAAATCCATGGGAAATGACAAATGCCACTTTCAAAAAAAGAGAAGAGCTTGCAAGGGGGAAGTGAGCAATATTTATTTACTATTTACTATTAAATTACTGTGTACTTCACATAAATTGGCTTCCTTGTTTATTACTTTTTGAAGAAAAAAGACTTAGCATAAATATTTCCCTAGAAGCCCAGCGTAGAAAAGAAACAAACATAGCAGAAGAGCCGGCTTGCTGAAGCTTAGGTGAGAGGCAGGAAAGGGCACCTGCTTCTTGTGTTCTGTCCTGACTCAAAGCCCACCAAATTAGTTCTAAGCATCTCCCTAGTCTGTTTCTTTGATCATCTCAGTCCTGGTAATTTTCTGAGGATGTTATGATTTTGTTCATTTTACAGATGTGCCAGGTGAAACTCAAAAAAGTCCAGTCGCATGGCTTGCAATTGGAGAGAAGTCTTAGAAATCAAGTTTCCTGGTCTCTGAAGGCCCGGAGCTCCTGCCACACTGTAGTTCTACTGAGATGGCCAGAAGAGGAGAGACTGTGATCCTGGAACCCAGAGTGAAGCTGCCTCTGGGATCCTCATGAGAGATACAAGGGACAAGGATAAGAGCGATGATGGAGAAGTGAGAGGCCTCTCCCTTTGCCTGTCCTCTGTGGCCCTCCCTTGCCCCACTCACTGGCTTTCCTTACCCTGCAAACCAACCAGCCCCCCTGCATAAGTAAGTCTGCCAACAAACACTCTACTTCCTACTGTCTCACTAATGCCAGAGACTTTTTAAAAAAAATATTTATTTATTTATTTATTTGTCACAGGTTCTTACTGCACAGCACAGATTCATAGTGATCCTCCTGTGTCCACCTCTCCAGGACTGGGATTACAGGTGTATACCACCTCAACTGGTTTCAGTGGCTGGCTGGACATGGAGCCAGCACAGCATGTGGCTCCAGGAATTGAACCTAGGTCCTTGCTCTTGCCAGGCTATCTCCCTATTCTCAACTTTCTTCTATTCCAGAGTTCTTGGTATTCAAAGGAATTGCCAGAAAGAATAAAAATAAAGGCATTAATTCCACACTGATAGGGTTGCTTCCTAGTTGGAGACTTCATGCTAGCTGGCAAAGCGGGTTGACCATTTCCCAACTTCTTTTTCTTTAGAGCTAACTTTCTGCCAGATATGTTCATATGGTGCAAGTCTAGACATGGTAAATGGAAGTTTCTTGTGGGACTCCTGGGAAGGCTTTTGATTTCCTAACAGAGACATTCCCCTACCTTACCACTTACTAGTGGTCTACAGATGTGACAGAAAGAGTTGCAGCTGCCATACTGCCACCATGAAGGAAAGAAGACAATTTGAAAGACATCAGCCCACATAGAGTTAGACACTAAATTAATACCACCAATTGCTTGCCTCCAGATACATTTTTGTGTAAGGAAAGTAAACTTAGATGTATTCAAATTACTACATCTGAATATTTCTGCTCACTTAAAACCAAATACATTCTTGCAAGATCTTACATGACCTTTATCAAAATCCTTGCAAATAGGTGTTGAAACTGTTAGGATTTTGGCAACTCCTAGAGATGGACGAAAATGCCTTTAGCATAAAAGGATGTGCATGAGTCTTTGGGAGGCCAGGGGTGGAATATTATGGCTTGTGTCTAGTTGTCCCTGCAAACACTCTTGCAGTCACTGAGGCAGGCTTCTAGAGTTTGTCATTAATTCATGATCCAGATTAATTCATGATTCTAGAATTATGGGTGTGGGTGCTACACCTGCCCTGGAGCAGATAGCCTGAATAAAATGTGGGGAAGGGAAAGAGGCTTTCTAGCTGCCACAGCTGCTGCTCTGCTCCCTGCTTTTTGCTGTTTTCCACCATCATGAGCTGCTGCCCACTGCTATGTGGCCCTCTGCCTTAGAGCCAGCTAAATATGGACTGAAACCTGCACTAACTGTGAGTTAATAAACCTTTTCTTCCTTCATTTTGGGGGTCGAGTATTTTGTCCCAGCAAAAAGGAAAAAGTAACTGAGACAGGTATCATTATTTTTTTTCTTAAATGAGAAAATTAAATTTGGGGAAAAGTAATTACACAACCAAAGTTACTAATCTTAGAAATAACAGAATTAGGATTTTATTTTAAGCATTCTCCTCTAGATGTATGAACCCAAACTAAAAGGAAGTTAATATTTTAGATATTATATCGTCCATCTACGTTACACATAATATATATGTATATGTATGTATATACATGAGCTTTTTTGTATATATGTATTTTTATATGTTTCTCTGTTTCTGTCTCTCTTGCTTGCACATGCTCCCTCTCATACATTTTTAAATGTCATCAGGTAATTTTTTAGAGCTTAGGGTAACACTTTTTCTTTTTTTGTATTTTAGGGAAGGGTCTATAAGATGTTCAGGGTCTCACTACTAGATCAGACTCATAGTGACCACCTGTTTACAGCCTCCCAAGAGATTACAGGTGTGGGCCACCACACCCAGTCTCAATTGCTGTCTCAGCATGCCCCAGGATCAAGGCCAGCATGGAAGGCCCAGAGGTAACACTTTTTCAAGCCCATGATGATTTATATATAAATGCACATCATTCTTGGTCTGCTGGATACAAGCAAAAATCATCCGGAGAAAGCACAGGTGATTTGGAAATGCCCTGCCCTCTTAACATTAAGAAGAGAGCCCATTTGTGGAAGGAGGCACATAGAGCACTGAAATCAGTCAATCTAGTGCAGAGTGTGAAGATGTAGGGTGTGGTCCAGCTTTGTCTGATTCTATCTCGTTGTCAATCTTTTGACAAAGCTGAGGTGTTGTAATTGTAAAATGGAATTAGTGAGTGGGAAAGCAAGTACCCGTGTGTGTGCATGCGAGTGTGTGTGTGTGTGTGTGTGTGTGTGTGTATGTGTGTGTGTGTGGTGGAGGGATAGGTGATGCTTAAATTCACTTTAGTATGAAAGTATTATATATATGCACATACTCGTATTCTAAGGAGATACATGTCTGTCAGCCAGCAGCAGTCCTTCAGCCAAATTCCAGATCTTTGGGTGGTTTACTGTGAGGACCATAGGGTTGTTGGGAGGATGGGGATGCAGAGGAGACTCCCATCATCAGAATCCAGGAATCTCCTCACAATCACCAGGGTCCATTCTGCCATGTTGAAGGCTTTGGTCTATGGCCTGGGAGCTCAGAGTGACTCTTGATTCTAGTATAGACAACATGCTCTTGGGAAGCCCACCTTCATGATGTCACCCCAACAGGCCCTGGAACAGTAAATCTTCATTCAGTACATCTTCAGCATTTTCTCAGAGGCTACTATGGCTTTTTCTGTTTATAGTGAATTCTAATGCTCACTGCCTTAGTCAGTATTGGGGAGCTCTAACAGAATACTCAAGGTTAGGTAATTTATAAAGGAATGAAATTGATAGCTCAAATCTAAAGGCTGGAGGCCTAATATCAAGGGGCAATCACCTGCTGTTGGCTTTCTTGCTGGGTGAAAAATGTGGCAGAGTAGAAGAGGAAGAGAAATAAATTCTGTTCTTACTGCACAGAAGAATATTGGAGAGCAAACCCCACTCCCACAGTCCTTGCTACAGGAATGCTAATCTCCTCATAAGGACCTCCACCCTTTTGACTTGAGTACCTCCCACTAACCCCTGCCTCCCCAGACAACTACTTTGGGTATTTAGTCTGCAACACATGAATTGAGAGGGTGGGAAGGAACACATTCAGACCACATCACCTGAGCTTTGAGAGGTACAAAGGAAAAGCAACCACCTATCCTAGGTCCTGGAAGAGCAGGAAGTCCATCTTCCCACAGTGTTTGATGACCAGAAAGGATTTCTGTGTCTGAATCTAGCTTGGGCTGGACAATTTCCTCCAGACCTCAGATGTCCTCCTTTTATACTGACCCTGGCCTGGCCAAGAATAAGCCTCTCACAGGAGTTAGTTGTTCTTGGACTAACCCTTTCTTCAAAGTGTTCCAAAGAAATGAGAGGGCTGGGGAGATAGCTCAGTGGCATAAGCACCTGCCCGGCAAGCACAAAGTTCTGAGTTTGATCCCAGGTACTGCAAAAAAGAAAAGAAAAGATACAAGCTATGATGGGGGAAAGGGGAAAAGAAAAATATATATTTATGCTCATGATAGTATAGTTACGTAGCTAGTTTCTCTTAGTTCCTTGAAAAGAAAGGGTTGTGCTAGTACTGTTTGGACAAGATATCATGCCTGTATCTTTTACTCTGCATAACTGCCATGAAGACAATACCCAGTGTGCTATTGTAACTCTCCTACTAATCTGTTTTGAAACTGTTATTTTTATTTTTTTACTTTTAAGTGAATAAATAAAATAAAAATGCGTTCTGTGATTATACAAAATATATTGAGATTAACATGTGGTGATTAGCTGAATGGCCTCAGGTGCTTGGCTTTGCTTCACTGGCTCAACTGCCAAAATGGTTTTCTGTCCATGAATGTCCTGGGTCTGTCTGTCTTACTTAAAATAAAAACATGGAGACAGTGTTGCCGCTATAGAGAAGATTCTCCCACATTCACAAAGAGAGCCCAAAGCTCTTCCATCCAAGACATCCCTGAGGCCCCCAAAGGGAGAGCTTCTTCCCTTGCTGTCCTATCTAAAGCCATCACCACCTTTCCCTCCAAGAGAGAGTATTCTGGGACCAGAGCACTCTCTAACACAAGCAGCTCAGCACTGTTCCTCACTGCATTCAGTAAATATCTGATAGACAGACGTGTTCCTCAGATACATCTTATGCCAGCCATGGAGCTAGGCAATGGGAATCCCATGGCTAAAGAGATAATGTGATTCCCCACCTTCGGTTGACTCCACAGTATGCACTTTGGCGATCTAGCTTACTTCCTTTACAAGGTGACTGCTTTGCCTCCAAAGAATGAATCATGGAGGAAAACACCTGGCTACTTAACCCATGAGGGTTTCAAATTTGGATTTGTCTAATGTTGTTTGAAATTCCACGCAACGGACTCTGGGCTATAGGCAATTTCACATATGTTCAGATTGCTCAGTAGATATCTGTGGAATTGGATTATTTGTGAACAGCAGCACAGCTGTAAGAGAGATAGCATTGCCCCAATTTTCAGTTGAGATGGGTGTCTAGAAATGTTCCCAAGTTGTAGAGCTTTCTAATGTTATTGCCAGTGTCATCATTACTGCTGTAGTGTATTATTATATTACCACTTCTAACCCTACCACTCTACAACACTACTAGTCCTCCAAACATCACCATTACCAAGACTATTGCCGTACTACCACTTCCACTATTGCTTCTAGACTATCACCACCAGTACTAATACTCTACCACCATTGCTATGCCACTGTGGCCACTATTATCACTGCCACTACCATAGTGAACACTACTATCCTTCACTATCATTATGGCTACTCTTACAGCCACAATATGGCTACTTCTCTACTACTATTACTATCCAATTACATCACTACTAGAAGCTGAAGAGTATGGGGCTGTAAGTGCAAAGCAGGGTGCTAAAATTTAAATTTATTAGCTGGTCTAAACTTTATAATGACTTTGTCCATTAGAGACTGTGGGTGAGACAATTAGGTGACAGTTATACAGCTAGAAATGACAAAAATCAGGTTCCAACTCCATGTGGTCTGACTTTGAAGTCCATGTCTCTAGGCATCCTCTGAGCCTCCTCTCAAGGCCCAGGTGAGACCAGTGACTCATGCCACATCTGGTCTCTGTCTCCTTTCTGTGCTCGCAGGACCTGTGCACATTCTGGGTGATCTGCCTTGATTCCCCCTTGCCCTGCGAGGAATATCTGATTGCAAAGCCAAGCTTCGGGCCATGAGACTTGTAAACACTGAGTCCAGGTCCAATGAGATAAGAGGCCTGGAAGCTAAGCCTGGCCCTGGAACAGCTCCGGGACTCCACACTTGTCCCAGAAACATTGTAGAGAGCATTTGGGTTATTTACCATGAAAGTTAGGCTGAGGAACTGACAGCCTCTAACACAAAAGGGAGGGCAAAGCATCCTGGGAAGAGAAGAGGCCCACAGAGAGTCCCAGATAGCTAAGTTTTAGCAAATGTTTTCCATTCTAATGGCAGCGGCTACTGAGCTAAAGACCCTGCTCCACTCCATCCACACCCAGAACAGGCTGGCAAGCGCCCATTCTTCCAAGACAGGAGGGACCAATGACAGACATTTGGGCAACACACACTCTGACCTCTTGGGGTCACACTTCATCCTACCCTGAACCAGAGGCCACTATGGAGCCCTCGCTGTGTCAGCCCTCTCCCCAGTCCCATGACTTCTTTGTTCCCTATTAACAAAAGTGTCTGACAAGGTGAGACCAGTGACTCATGCCACATCTGGTCTCTGTCTCCTTTCTGTGCTTGCAGAACCTGTGCACATTCTGGGTGATCTGCCTTGATTCCCCCTTTCCCTGCTAGGAAGCCTTCCACTACGCCAGCTGCCATCACACTGTGTATCCTACGAGGGGTGTTTCTACTACTCTTTGAGACTCACCTTTCACCTTTCAGAGCTAAGTTCCCCAAGGCTCCAAATTATTTTGTTTGTCTTTATGCCAACTGCCCTTTCTATTTCCTACTTCCTCATGCCTCTGCATGGCTGCCTCAGAAGAAGCAGTTAATCCAGGATGCATCTGGAATTCTTCCCAGCTGACCAAGGAAAAGAAAGAAAGCAAGAAGGAGAAGAAGGAGGAGACAGAGCGCAGCAAAAGCCTCCTGGGGAGCAAGTCACTCTAGAATAGTTCTTCCTGCTCTCTGCTGAGGCCTCACCACCAGGGAAAATGCCGGAAAAAATGCCGGCTAATTTCAGAGGCTCCACATTGGTGGGCCAACATCCCAGGGAGAATGAGCAATTACGATTTCCATCGAAGCAACATATGCTGTTTGCTGGCCTCTTTCGAACAGCTGTAGGTTAGATGCTGTTAAGATTGGTCTTCTCTCCTCCATATTTCAGAATTCAAATTAAACTAAAATAACAGCACCTGCTGAACAAAAACCCCATTGGAAATGTGTCCTCATACACAATTACTGCAGGGAGGCTGGTCACCATTGTTACCCGCCTATTCTTCCTGAATGGGAACGGCAGCGAAGTTTCCCAGGCAGCTGCAGCAATTCAATTGTATAACTGGAGCTGGCCCGATGCCAACCCTCAAGAACTCAAGTGGCACCAAAAGATACTATATTGATTTGCAATCGAACATAATAGGCCATCAGCTTAATTATTACTGAAGTGACAAGGTTCTGGGTATTTCATATTTATATTTCAGGGCCTGTGAAGGATGAATGTAAATCTTTTAAATGCACGGATTTGCATATCTTCAGAAGGGTTGAGTGCTCTTAGTACATTCATAGCCTTTGAAAGACCAAAAGGACTGGCTATTGAACTCAGGTTGCCGGATCCCACCGGCATTTGCTTGGGTGAAGAGACAAAAGGCATAAAATGGAAATTACATTAGCTTAAAAAAAAAAAAAAAAAAAAAGACAGAAAAGCCCAGTACTCAACTCTATCAAGCTCAGAGTCCTTTGGGGGAAAATGGTTATGGGTCTTGTTGGGGTAGCAGTTGGTCATTGAGAAATGCAACTCCTGACCTCTTGGACCTGCCAAACGTCCTTTATTCTCTCCAGCCCTTTTCTGGCCTCTGCCAAGTGCTGGTCAGTGGAAGCTTCCAAACTTCTGCGATGTGGGCAAAGGAGGGAGGAGGACAAGTAGCGGTTCACTCCTGAATGCCCACTGCACACAACCAGGAGAGCAAAGACACAGACTGATGCTCTCCTCAGCTGCCACTCGCCCTTAATGTGCACCCCCTGCCGTATCCTTTCTAGCAGGACTTCTCACACCAGCAAGAAAGTAGAGCACCATTCCAGACTTCCCCCAGCCTTTACCCTCTAGATCTAGTGAGTCGTTATAATTTCTAGGTTCTTCTTCTGAAGCCTTCACTGAGTCTTGTTTGATACTCTCATTTATCCCTTCTGTCATGTGTCATCAGAAAGCCAGGACCCTGAGGGGACTTTCCTGTGACTTAATTGTAATCCACTCTCTACTTGGCCAGCAAAGGCCTTTCTGAAAGTGCTGAAACATGGTGGACTCCTGCCTAAGCCCCTCAGTAGCACCTGTAGGGTGAAGTTTGTCTCCTTGCAGTGCTGCTTCAGCCGCCATGCTGTCCTTGGCTCCACACTTCCACCTACATATGTGGCATCTCAGCCCACTTTGCCTAAATACCTTCTTTAAGGTGCAAATCAACCTCCAAGGTTTCCCTCCACATAGCATCCCTTCTCCCCTGTGACTAGGGTCCCTTCCTCAGCAAGCCTCTGCACTCTGCTCACATGACATCATGAGAACTCATCACATGCTGCTTTACTTATTGGTTTGCACATTTGCTGTCTTCACTGGGAGGGACCTACAGTAAGAGACCTTAAATCTTTTCATTCCCATGACCTAGGTCAGGGCCTGGAATGTAGTTCCAAGATGTTGTGAATTGAGAAAATCTGCATCCTTCAGAAACATCCAACATGTATTGAATGTCTATTATATGTCCGCTATTATCCTAGGCACTGAATCAAAAATAATCCATATGGGAATCCAACTCCAAGACCAGGAGACTGAAGGAAGCATATTAGTTAGTGCTGATACTAACAGAACAGTTTAAACATCAAGCTTTCATAAACACTTCCACAAAAGGAAATTTGTGATGTTGAGTATTTAGGAGAAAGCAAGAGACAAACTAAGCCTGCAGTCTTAAAATCCTGCAATTTAAGAAGTGACAGGATCATACAAGTTCATCTACCCAGATTCTCATGTTTTATAGATGAGTAAATGGAAGAACAAAAGAGTAAGGTTTACAGGCTTTAGGAATACGAGGAGCTCTGACTCCCAAATGCCTATTTCTTCCCCATCTGCAATGAGATAAGTAAGACTTGGGGAGAATGTTCCAAAAAGGAGTCACACACTACTCTTTGTGTCTGCAGTTACCTCGATGTCACACTCTGGCCACCATTCCCATCCACTGCTGTCACCACCTTCCTGTCTGTACCTTTGGCAGTGTTTCCCTGTCAGCCAGTGTTCCAGACCCTTCTGGCCACCATTCCCACTACTTTGATTCACATCAGAGAGACCTTTTAGTTGAGTGGAAAGAAAAAGGGTTTCACTCTTGTGCCCATCGACTTCACTACTTCATTTCCTACCTCTGCGTTGTTCTCTTTTCCTGCACCACGTCCATGGCATCTCCTTTCAGATCCTGGGCTCTGGCACAGAGATATCCAGTGCAGCTCTGGAAGCACTGTGATACACCACAACAATTTCCCCACTCTGGGAAGAATTTTCATTGTCTTTCATCATTTGCAGCTATTTTAAGGGAAATTAAAGAGGATCAGGGATTAGAGAAAGAAATGAAGGAGGAAAAGCAATGAAACAACTGGGCAAACAAAATTCTCTCTGTAAACATAATGGGAGGATTGGGCATAAGAGGGAATACTTTGAAGGGAGTTGTTCAGGAAGTGGACTATGGCCAGCCACCTCTACCTCAATTAGAAAACTGAGAGAAACCCTCCAGGATGCAGCTGAACCCCGCCCTTCCTGACGCCTTGTCCTGGCTCATAGGCTGTTGGTAGCCACCCTGACCCCATTGCTATCTCCAGCCTTTGCCTTATTTGGAAGCCCAAGTTTGACTCCCTTCTCTGGCTTCTGTGCTTTAGCATGCGCCCGGCGCCTCCACTGGAATCACCAGCAGAGAAAGCCTACGGCTGGCAAAGCCTCCAGCCCTGGAGTCCTCAGGCAGCAGCATCCACATGAGAGCCTCTCCCGCCAGGCTGAGCACAAAAGGAGGCATTATCCTGAGAGGAGGAGAGGAGTCACTGAGGACCACCTGCTCAGGCGATTCTGCGATAAAAGGAAGTGAGACTGGAAATTGGACAATTGTTACTAAGTAGCTGAGGACCCAGCTGAGTGGGGTTTTCTTTAATAAGGATAATAGAAGCCAGCTTTAAAGGCAGATGGAGATTTTCCAGAACCTAGGGGTTTGCAGAGAAAAACAGGAGAGAAAGCTAGGCTCAGGAAAAGACATGTCTTCACATCCTTGCGAAGAGCAAAGGGTGTTCTTCCTTAAGGACTTTGGGAGCACTTTACGTGTGTCACCATTTGTATTTTTTCTTCCTGTTAAAGGCACAGTCTCTGTGAAAGAAAGAGATCCCTAAGACTTGGCAAGAGCTCCTAGGAATTCCCACGAACACCCAAACATTTCATTGCTTCTGAGCTACAGAGAAGGCAAGTTGTAAGAGTCCTTATTTCTAAGGAAAAGATGCATGAAAAGCTCATTCAGTGAAATTAGGACTAGTTAGTACATAGAATTCATTGAGCATTTACTAAATGCCAAGTACCATGCTAGGTTTTCCATACCATGTTTCAGTGAATCATCTTATTGCCTGTTCATGGATGAAGAAAGTGTCTCTCAGAGACAGCTGGCTCATGTGAGCTCAGAGTACTCTAGAAATACATGTCACCCACACCGCAGTCCTGTCTTCAGGCTGGGATGGAGCACACCCATGTGGGCTCACAGCACATCACTCTTCCCTAGTGCATGGATAGATATGAAAACTAGCTCCCAGTCACAGTCACACACTGTTCTGAACACCACGTACACACATGCTATGGGTGAGCACACAAGCACACACAACCCTGCAGGTACAGCCATGCCTCCACATTTGGGCCAGCAGCAGGAGGTCTTGCCAACTTCCACCTCCTGTCTCCATTTGCTGGGTGGATTACCTCTCATCCTGCCGCTAGAGTCTCAGGAAAGGGCGAGGACCCTCTGCGATAGCGCTCTAAAGTCCAATTGAACAAGCCTTGTCTCCAGAGCACGGATGTATGAAAGCCAGCAGAAAGAGCCCAGAAATCCACAGGCCAGATCTGCACTCAGTGGCCCAGCATTCCTCTGTGTCAGAAGCATGACTTCAGCCAGTCCCTGAACTTCTCCAATCCTCAATGCTACCTCTGATACAATGGAAACAGACACTCCTGTCACGTGGCATTGCTCTGAGGATGACCAAATCTCCAGCAGAGTTGATGCAGAGTGACTCTGCTGTCCGGCAGTTGGCCCCAAACCATTTTACCACATTCCCATGCTGCCACTTTCTGATGCCAAAGCCATCACCACACCCTGTCAACAGGCCCCAGGGAAAAGAAGGTGGCAGAGAGGCAGGGGGGGTTGAGACCCTCAGCTGCTCCAAAGAGGCAGGGCTGACAAGGCGAGGATTGTTTTTCTCCCCTGGTGTGAAGCATGTTGACTTGCTGTTGATAGATGGTGGGATGATATTAATTAAAATGCAGGCAGGTGTGAGGGCGTCTCTTAGAGCAGCGCTTTCCCTGGAGGAGGGGAAAGCATGGGGCTCTGATTTGTAGCCCTAAGTAGGAAAAGAGCATCCTTGTACCCTCTGCCCCTCCTGGGAGCAGGTTTGACAAGGAGAAAAAGGTCTGGATTTCCCTGTCCCTGGCACAGGCAGGTCGCAGGCATACTGGGCTCCAAGTAGAAGTGCAGTGAGGTCCTCACATCCCTACGAGTAAGGTAACAGGAGTGGCTCATTCTCTAGGGTCTGTCCTTGTACCACAGGATCTACAAAGCTGTTGACTTTGGGGAGTGCTCAGGGGAGCACTCACCTTCCCTGCCTCCTTCCAACTTGCATCTGGGCACACAGATCTGGAGTGCAGAGGACTTCCCAAGAGGGAGAGTCAGATGGTCTAAAACAGGGCCCTGGGGAAAAGCTGAGCTGCGCACCCCACAGACTACACTGTAGGGTCCATTTCCAGAGACTTAGTGACTTGGATTTTTGAAGGTGGAAGAATTTAGGACTAAAACAAGGGTGGAGGAAAAACAAGAAAGCTGTGACTGGAGTCATTGCCACACATAGCCATGTGCAGGCTCCGTTTCAGATTTATGGTTAGTGGGTCTGCACACCTTGTGTCTCATTCCTTTTGGATTTCCAACTTCCTCCTTCTTACTGTGTCCTCTAAGAATAGGTGGTTCCCAAGGACTCCTAGTTCTGAAGTGTCGGCATTGGAGACGGCAGGGATTATTGAAGGTTTCAGCAGTCTAGCATCATGATAAAAAATGGTAGAACTGAGATTTAAATGACCCATTGGTGCAAGCTGACCCCTGAGCCATTCTGTCCCCTAAAAATATTTGGATGGGAATCTATGAGGTATAGCAAGAGTGCAATCCTCCATTATCATATTTCCTACAACCCTGCAGAGGAAAAAGAGAAAGAACAGTGGAAAGAAAAAAGAAAAAAAAAATATGGGCTGAGCATGAGACCTGTGATCTGCTGGCATCTTAGTTTCTAACTCAAATGTCAGAACTTAACTTTTAAATTCCCTCTTCTCTGTTTGTAGAACTGTAGGGAGGAATGAATGTAGAAAGGAATGATTATAAAAAAATAAATAAATAAAAAATTTAAAAAAAGAAAGGAATGATTATGAATCCTTCTTTCCTCTTCCCTTCCTGCCTTTCTTTCTTCACTCTTTCCTTCCTTCTTTTCTTCCTTCTCAACTTCCCTCCTCCTTCATCTGCAAGAGACAATTTGACAGTCTGCAGTTGGGGTTCTTAAATATGTGGAATCATTTCTCCACCATCTGACCTGTAAATAACAGCTTTAATGAGGATTGTTGGGAAACATTCCCCAGGGATGGCAATGAATTATAATGTAAATTCAACCACCCTGTTCTGGGGATCTAACAGCTAGAACTGTTATCATTGAGGATTATTTTGGGCATGTGGAGGAGGAGACAAAGTGAAGCAGCAGAGAAGAGTCAGTATATTCAAGTTGGCCCTGGAATGTAGGGGTTCTACCTCACCAATATGTTTGTTGATCCCTAAAGATTAAACTCCTAATAACTCTAGCAAGATCTACCACATTCTTACACTGTAATCCACAACGTTATTATAAACTATGCTTCTGGAAACCGTCAATTTAAACAACTAAGTCTGTGTTTCCAAATGTGATTTTTCTTTGGAATTCAGGAATCTGTTTTATGGGCTTTAATTTTTAGGGCAACTTTTAGGTTCACAGCAAAACTGAGCAGAAAGTACAGAGATTAGAGATTTTCCATATATCCTTGCTCTGCATATGTGTAGTCTATGTCCAACCTACCTTACCAGAGTGGTATATTTAGTGTACATTTGGGTTCATTCTTACACATTCTATTGGTTTTGACAGAAATAAGAATGACATATACCCTCCATTATAATAGCATTTGAAGGGCCGGCCAGATAGTTCAGTGGACTAAAGCGCCTGCTTAGGCAGAGTGCAAGCAGGGTCGATCCCCAGTGTGTCATGCTGGCCCCACCCCCAGGGCATGCTGAGACGATTGAGACTGGGCGTGGTGGAGCATACCTGTAATGCCAGTGCTTGGGAGGCTGAAAACAGGAGAATCACTATGAGTCCGATCTACATAGTGAGACCCTGTAGACCCTATAGACCCTGTATCAAATACATTAAATAATAATAACAGTACATAAAATACTTTTAGTTCCTTAAAATTATGTGAGATTATTATTTAATCACTCCCTTCTCTATCTTTGGGTATCATTAGTCTTTTAGTTGTCTCCATAGTTTTGCCCTTTCCAGATTGTCGTATTGTTAAATTTCTCTGTATGTATTCTGTCCAGATTGGCTTCTCTCACATAGTACTATGCGGTTGAGTTCCCTTCATATCTTTGTGTGGTTTCACAGCTCATTTCTTTTTAGCATTGAGTAACATTCCACTGCTTAGATGCACCACAGTTTGTCCATTTAACTGTGGACTGGAAGACCATCCGCTGGAAGGCGTCTTGGATTCTTTCCAGTTTTGGCAGTCATAAATAAAGCTGTGTACAGGTTTTTGTGTCAGTAAAAGTTTGGGCCTTTTATTTCTGGCGGGATCAAAAGTGGAGCAATTGCTGGATCTTGTAGTTCAAGTATGTTTAGCATTTTCAAAAGCTGCCCAAACATCCTCCAAAGTAAGTGTACTCACTGTACACTCCCATCGGCAGGGAACGCGAGTCCTGTTCCACATCCACATGGACACTTGACGTAGTGAGTGTTCTGGATTTTGGCCATTCTCACGGTCCTGTAGTGGTATCTCACGTTGCACTTTGCCTTTCTATAAGGACACATGACATGGAGCATGCTTTCATGATTATTTGACCTTCACAGGTCTGCATAGGTTCAGTCTCTGTTGACATCTTTGGCCCATTTTTTATTTTTTATTTTCATTTTCTGCAGGGTCTCACTACATAACTCAAACTCCTAATGATCCTCCTGTTTTCAGCCTTCCAAGCACTGGGATTTCAGGTGTGCATCACAATGCCTGGACTCTGTTGTTGGTTCAACGTGTCTGGGGGCAGGGCAGGCACAGCATGTGATGCCAAGGATCAAACCCTAGCCCCTGCACTTACCTAAGCAGGCACTTAGCCCTCTGTGCTATCTTGCCAGCCTCCTCTTTGGCCCATTTTTAATGAAGGTGTTGGACCAGTGAGATAGCTCAGCAGTCTAAAGCACCTGCTTAGGCAAGCTTAAGCAAATGCACAGGGACCGTGGTTTGATCCTCTGCACCACATGCCATGCCAGCCCCGCTCCAAGGGTGGGCTAAGCCAGTCACAAAAAAAGACAAGGTGTCTATGTTCTTACTGTTGAGTTTGAATGGAATTATGATTGTATCTATTCTCAAGGGCTCAAGACTTGGATTTGGACTGTATAATCCTCTTAGACAAATGAAAGGTTAGTGAGCTTTGGTGGAACAGTAACAACAAAGGAACATCTCAGTGTTACTTATCATCATACCCACATAGCTTTACATAGATTTAACCTTTGTTTGTTTGTTTCTTCATTATTTTTCAAATATTTTTTGCTTTGATTTATAAACAGTTATTTAATAAGAAGCTAACCATGTCAGATAACAAAATATCCTTATTTTCTGGAATTAACTGGAAAAATTGGACTGACTGACCTACATAAACTTTAAAATAATTTTAGTAGTTGTTGGGACTAGCAATAACACAAGTATTAGCAATGAAATTATGGGCAGATATTGCATCAACTTGTTCTCTTAGTCTACTTGTACTGTTATAACAAAGGACATGAGCTACACAATGTGTAAAGAATGGAAATATATTTCTTATATTTCTGGAGACTGGAAGGCCCAAGATCAGCATGCTAAGCTGCAGATATATTTTCTGGTAAGGTTTGATTCTGTTAGTTTCTTCTTGCTTTATCTTATAGAGAAGAGGAATGCTGTGTCCTCACCTGGAGGAAGGAAGGAAGGAAGCAAAATCTGAATGATGGCTGAAGACGTTTTCATAAGGGCCTTAATCCCATTCATGAGGGAGGTGCTGTTATGGCCCAATCATATCTTAAAAGCGCTACCTTTTAATAGCATCACATAAGCAGCACTCAAATTTTGTAATCTACATGCTCAAATCATACCAGTTGTCTTGAGAAAAGAAAATGCTAACAAGAAAATGGAGAATTTGCATTACTGTCAACAGAGTCAAACTTTCAGAGGAAGAATCGACGTCACGGGCCTGGAGTTGAACCTTAAGCAGCAGAAAGAGTCAGATAAGTAGACCAGGATGGGTCAGTCATGTTCAAGATCAGCTCCTCATGTGCTTCTCTATAGTGGTTTACTCCTGAGGGCAGGGTTGTGATTTGGGCCCCTTCCATTCTTCTATTCTGTTCCCCATCATGGTTCTGCTCTCAGCAATGTAGGAAGGCCCTAAGATTCTGCGCATCTTGCTCATGTCCAGTGTTTGACAAACAGAAAACTC
>NW_004524643.1:8554761-8558963 GCF_000260255.1 Octodon degus | reverse complement strand
ATTTTTCTTGGTGCCACTGTAAAAAAAATGCAATTCCAAAGGTGATGATGGAAAAGAATAAAATGCAACATTTATTTTCCATACTGAAAAGGCAAGTAATGCTTTGTTAGTGGTTTTTCTAAGGACACATTTTCTGAGTTTTGCTACTTAATCATAGCTGAACTCCTGCACACACAAGACACAATGTCACATTTAATTTCTAGGCATGAAAAAGATAGATTCTAAGTCGATGTTAAAAAAGGAAAGATAAAGAAACAACTATATAGTATTTAGGGTATGGGAAATAAAATACTGCCAGGTATCACAGACCAAATACAATAATTTCTCTGAAGACCGAAATATAACATGAAATTAAAAATTGGAGGTATTAAATAATTAATGCTGAGGTTTACAAAGGTCATCATAGTTACCTTAAACATAAAACTGCTGCCATAATATAAATTGGGCCACTAAAAATTGAAAGTAGAAGTTGAACCAGCATCAACACCATAACATAGCACCTTGGAACATCTCATTAACTACTTCAAATTGATGAACCACTGTGACTTCCTTATGCTTTAATTTACTTGGTTAAATTCATCCCTACAAAGGAGAAGCAGAGAGTGCAGACCTCCGCCCAGAGGAGGTGAAATGGAGGTGATATATTCATGGATGATTTGAACGTATTTGTTTATCATGCCAGTCAGTTCCATGGGTTTTTAGGGTACAGATTCTATCAAGAGAAAAATAATTGTGAATTTTTCTCCCATTCGTGTATCTAATGTTTCATCCTATGCTTTGTTAAATCTAAATGTCTAATTTGTGATGCATAAATTATTCTGAGATTTATACATACTCTGATATTTGAAACTCATGCCTTTTGCTTAGAAAATAATAAATGAATTTTCCAGAGAGATTGCTTACCACTTGCAAAAAAAAAAAATAAAATAATTTTTTGTGGGGGGGGATTGAACTCAGGACCTTGCACTTGCCAGGCAAGCACTTATTCTACTGAGCTATCCCCCCGGCCCCTTCAAAAATAGATTAAGAAATATCAGAAGCACATAAAAACACTCAGTAGTACAAATATACGATAATTATTGAGAATCAGAACTCATATTCCTTTATGAAATAGATGCAATCCAAAAACTAAGAAGAAACATTAAAATAACATAATCTATGTTCTTAGGAAGAGTTAAGAGGACAATTTGTCTATCAAAACTGTATCATCTGAGACTAGAAAAGAAATCCTAGATTTAAAATGTGGTTAAGAAATATTTAAAACAACCACTAGAATAGTGTTCATTTGATTAAACAGTACAGAGAATTAAACTGGCATAGAATAGAGAAATTATCTTAGAATTCAGAAAAAATGCAGATTGAAACAATAGACAAAATGATGATAGAAGTGAAAGATCTATTGTACTCTAAGATATAATCCATTTATAATAGGATCTCAGAAAGTGAAATGAAGCATATGCAAAAACAAAATAGGACAGTTATATTCCCTGAACAAAGGAAAGATTTCAGTCTGTGGGATGTAAATCCTAACCCAGGTAGAACCCAGAAGAGTCAATATGCATTTCAATATATCCTGGTAGAATGTTTGAATTTCAAGGTTAAGAATATCTGTGGGTCTCTGATCAAAACTGGCAGCTTAAACATGTGCTATTAGTTTTACTTCCTCTTGAAATTTCATGAGCATCAAATAGTGTTTAAAGACAGAAATTGAAAATGACAAAGAAAAATATGATGGAAAAAAGTAGTAATGAAATATGAGAAGCCAAGAGGTATATGGACCAGGGTAACTGACACAGCTGATGCAAGATCACAGTGATGTAAAGTACCAACAGAAAAAGCCGAAGTCTTGATTTTCTCCCAAAAAGCACTTCAGCTCACAAAAGAATGGGGTGGATGACATTAAAAAGCTACGCTAAAGATTGGTTAAACTCCTTCCAGAATGCAAATAGCAGAACAAGTGTGTTACTTAGTTTTGAAAGTACTAGTTTTGAAAACCTCACTAGAAACTTCTGGAGTATGTTGTTTATGACAAATAAGAGAGGGATACATCATATTATTTTGTTTTGTTTTAGATTACAAGTCTTATAGTACTATTTGGCTTTTTAATTCATCACCATGAACAGATTGAAAAATTAAAGCTCAATTGAAATTTTTATACACAATCAGGACAAGTAAGTAAAATTTCTATCTTAAAAATGAAAAAAATAATTTGGTGACACCTCTTTTTCTGCAACCCTAAATGTCAGAGAACAATGAAGCAATATCTATAGAATTTTGAAAAGAAATTATTCTGATCAAAATTTCTAAACCAGGAAAAACTACCCATATATTAGGTTTAGGAAAAAATGATGCAGAAAGTACAAAAAGCATATGCATTTAATAAGAAAGAAAAAAAAAACTCAGGCAATTCTCTACTTGTCTGAGAAGTTAAGACAAATGAAACTCTTACTTATTGGGGAAATACAATGAAAAAGAAAAGGATGATAAAGATAGTCTTATCTAGGCTTCTCAGACATAAGTACTAACATCGTAATATTTTAAAAGGTAAATATAAAGTTTAATGTCAATTTAAAAAATTCTTGAAGGGATAGATTTTGAAAATATATTTCTATCAGCTGGATGTGTAAGCCAATATTAGTATTCTGTCACAAAGATGTATGATATCATGGAAAAAGAGCTAGTTAGAGCATGTGGGCTTCAATGTTTCAACAAATAGGTCCTTATTTATGTACTAGGCCTTGTGGAAGACAGGCAAGGTCCAACCTCTCTTCCTTACTAGGGCTTACTAGGAATTGTGGGCATAGACTGTGCAATAAATCTGTAGATAATGTTTGTGTACTTTACTTGATAGGAAAATAGAAGTTCAATATGACTTTAAAATTGCAATCATTATCAGAATACAATACAGTTGATAATTTACTAATCAAGAAAGAAAAAATAAAGAATACTTAAAAGTTATAAAGTTTTCTCCAAGCTACTCATAGGAGATGTTCTAAAAGTAGTTGAACTAGAGAAGTTTATCATATATAAATAAACTAAGGAAATGTATAAAAATGTCTATAGCACTATTAAAGCTCAAATTAAAATTCATATAGGAACACACAAAGGAAAAATTGAAATAGAATGTTCTCTAATATTGCCTAAAAAAAACTTAAAATGAAGTTATTATAATTACTACTGTTAATAACAGCAAAGAGGGCCAGCAAGATAGCTCATTGGACTACAGTGCCTGCTTAGGCAAGGACAGGGACTGCAGTTTGATCCCAGGCACCATATGCTGCCCCAGCCCTCCTCCTAGGGCAGGCTGAGCTGGCCAGAGTCCTGGCATGGTGGTGCACACCTGTAATCCCAGCACTGGGGAGGATTACTCACCATGAGTCTGTGCTGCATAGTGAGACCCTGTAGTAACCAAATACATTAAATAAATAAATAACAGCAAAGAGCTATTCAGATTATAAATAGAATGATAAAAATATGATTGCATTGATGGATTAAAAGACATGTCCTTTTTGTAGTACATATAATTGATGAATGAATGAAGTAAAGAAATAAATTGCTTTAACTGATCTAAGCAGAGAACTATCCAAGCTGCACTAGAAGATACAATATTTTCTAAAAGTCGTCAGGGACTGGTGTTCGATCCCTGTCACCACACTGAGCTAGCCCCACCACAGGGTGTGCTGAGCCTGCCACCTAGTCTGGGTGTGGTGGTACATGTTTATAATCCCAGAGCTGGGGAGGCTAAGATAGGAGGATCACTATGAGTCTGAGTTGCATAGTGAGACCCTGTACCAAATACATACAAAAAAGAAAAAGATAAAATTTGTGGCTGCTATGGCTTATACCTAGATGTTCCCCCAAAGGCTCCTGGCACATAGGTGGGGCTTTTGTGAGTGACTCAATCACAAGTGTGTGATACTGGATCACAGGTGTGTGACCAGCACAATGATTGGTTTATCATAGTTCTAGGTATGGATGGCAGATGATTTGAAGCAGGAGACCTGCCCTGGGTGTGGGAAGCACCAACCAATAGGTTTGTAGCTTCAATGGAATAAAAAGGGGAAGAAGAAAAAGCCTTCTTTCTGCTTCCTGCCTACCCTGTCATGGAGTGTTTCTCCCCTGATGTGCTCTCCGGCCCACTCTCCTGCCCAGGGGGCCAGCCAAGCATGGGCTGAAATCTCTACAAATTGAGCCAAAGTGAA
>NW_004524643.1:8551548-8553922 GCF_000260255.1 Octodon degus | reverse complement strand
CTTAGGAAAAGTGGAAGATACAAACTTCAAGTAAAAAAGTAAGAGAGTTGACAAGTTCAACAGTTTTTAAATTCAGGAATATTGGTATCTCTCAGTCAGTGTAAGTAGGGAGGTAGAAAACAAAAATGATTGACATTAAGCCTGAGAAATGAGATAAAACTAGATCTACAAAAGAGACATAACTAGTAATACTTTACCTAGTAAGAAACAAAGTAAGAATTTCTGTAAAATTTCTTGTCAGAAACCAGCCAATCAAAAAGAGATGGCAGTAAAATATTTACAGTGTTGAAAGAAAAAAAGAAACCATCAATCTGGAATTCTATGGGCAGCAAAATTATCCTTCAAAAGAGAAGGGGAAATAAAGACTTCCCCAAACAAACAAAACTAAGGAATTTCACTGCCAGCAGGAACCTCACAAAAGAAGACATACAGATGGCAAACAAGCATATGAAAAGATGTTCAACATCATTTGTCATTAAGGAATTGCAAATGAAAACAATAATGAGACACTGCTGTGATCCTATTAGAATGGCTAATATCTAAAATATTAACAATATTAATTATTAGCTGGGATGTTTGCGAATATGGTATGTTCAATTTGGAGTACCACCTGGCAGTTGCTCACAGTACTGCCCAACAACCATACTCCTAGTTATTCACTTAAGTGATTTCAAAACTTAGGTGCATGAAAAGATGGGCATGGAAATACATAAAGAGGCTGGATTTGTAATCTCTAAGATCTGGAAGCAACCAACATGGCCTTCAGTTGATAAATGAATAAATAAATTGTAGAACATCCCTATGATGGAATATTATTTAATAATAAAAAAAAGTGAGGTATCAAACCATGGAAAGACAGAGACAAGTTCTAAATATATGTTGTAAGTAAAATAAGCCAGTCTAAAAAGGTCAAGCATGACTTCAAATAAGTAACATTCCAGAAGAGAAAAATTCTATAGCCTTCAAAAGATAAATGTTCATCAAAATAAAGGACAAGTTCATAGGGTTGAATAGAAGCACGGGCGGTATTTCAAAGCGGTGAAGCTAATCTGCATAGTAACGTAATTATGAATACACTAACCTGGGCACTCGTCAATCTCATAAGATTTGATACTGCAAAGACTGAATTTCAATATATGTGAATTTTCAAAGTCATTGAGGAAACCAAGAAACCCAGGATGGCATGCACAATGTGATGAAACGACCTGTTTTGCAAATTATTTTTTAAAACTTAACTGAAGGGACTACAAAAAATGTGCTGACCTAAGCAATATGGAAATAAGCAGCATCTGTAAGACTAAAGGCAAGGGAAACTGCACGCAGCTTCGTACTCTAGTTGCTAAAATTGTTTCCTTACTCATGTGCGGACAGTGAGGATGGCATGTTGCTGATGTGGAATCCTTGATAAGCTGTAATAAAGACATGCTTTTCCTTGGGGGTCTTCCTCTCCAAAACCTGTAAATCCCAGTCTGACCAGGTGCAAGATGTGTGATGGATCTCAACAAGGGGACATTCTACAAAACACCTGCCCTGAACAATGCCAGATAATGCCCCCTGCTCCAAGAGGAGTGTAAGGAGATACAACGGCTTAGTGTAATACACTATTTTGGAAAAGAAAAGGGTCCGTATGTGAAAACTAAGAAAATTGAACAGAGATATAGACTTAAAAATAGATTTAATAATAAGTTATTAGTATCAGCCATTAGTAGTAAGAAACTTGCTATACAAAATGTAAGTTAATAATAGGAAAAACTGGGTTGGGTTACTTATGCACTGTCTATACAATCTTAACATTGTTGTATAAATTTAAGGCTAGTCTTCAAAAATAAAATTAATTAAAATAAGACAGAATAGATAATTGACATAGTCAAAATTGAGACTCCTGGAGACAATCACTACTGAGGAAGGGTCTTGAAACTAATTTTCCTGCGTTCTAAGCATATTTTTCTCATTGAAAATAGACTATTGAAAATGTATTACTTTTCTCCAGAGCAATGAAAAAGGCAGAAAATCTTTCAATTCCATTTATGAAATGAACATAAATTTGCTAAAAACTTAATAAAATATACAC
Organism: Octodon degus; assembly: GCF_000260255.1. Taxonomy (NCBI): domain Eukaryota; kingdom Metazoa; phylum Chordata; class Mammalia; order Rodentia; family Octodontidae; genus Octodon; species Octodon degus. Next base: position 8,551,851 of record NW_004524643.1, on the reverse strand, counting down.
AACATAGATATAACCATCTACTCTACAGAAAAATTGTACTCACAAACAGGTGCAAAATCCTACAAAACATTAAAAGTTAAATTAGCATTTAAAAATAATAGGCCATGGTGCTATAGGCTGAATAATTGTGTACTTACTTCCCATCTATGCATTGAAACCTACCCCAATGTGAGAATATTTGGAGGTGAGCCTTTAAGACATAATTAGATCATGAAGACATGGCCCACAGGAATGGAGTTAATGGAGGGGGGTGGGAGAGAGAGAGAGAGAGAGAGAGAGAGAGAGAGAGAGAGAGAGAGAGAG
>NW_004524643.1:8530081-8550628 GCF_000260255.1 Octodon degus | reverse complement strand
TTTTTTAAACTGGGGATCGAACTCAGGACCTTGCCCTTGCCAGGCAGGTACTTACACTGCTGAGCTATCTTTCTAACATGATCCTATATTTTATAAGAATCATTTTATGTAATTTCCCCCAAAAGCCTCCCGCTTCATATCTTCACTGTATTATAACATGTGTCAAACAAAAATTAAATCAAAATTAATTATGTAAATATTATGAAGGAAAGCAAATGAACATTATCTATTGATAATTAAGTTTGTCTGTCCAGCAAAAACTTCAAAATTCATTCTCAAAATGATAAAACTAATAGAAACATTATATAAAGTGTCCAGTTATTGCCATAAAATCAATAACTTTCTGTATAACACAACTAGCTATTTTAAGAATACAGAAAGGAAAAATAATAATTTTACCAATTGCAATAAAAATGCAAAATATTGAGGAATGGATCTTAACAAGAAGTATGAAAGACAGGTGATAGGAAATGAGATGGATTTTTTGTGAAAGAGAAGGAAAACAAGAGATGGAGAAAGGTGGAAGGAGAGGAGGGAAAGGGAAAAAAAGAAGAAAGATGTGTTTGTCCGTGTACCAATAGCCCCTGAAGAATGCACTCATTATGCACTGTAAACAAGAAACAATAAAAATAAACATTTAATTTAAAAAAGGAGTTTAATAGGTCTGTCTTAGAAATATTTCAAACTTAGGGATGTAAAATATATTCATAAATCAGAAAGCCTTACATGCTTCTAGATTAGACGCATCACTATCTTACAAATGTCATTTCTCCCCAAATTAATTTATACATTTAGTGCAATCCCAATTAAAATTTGATGAGATTTTTGTTTGGAACTTGACCAAATGATTTTAAAGTTCATTTGGAAGAATAATTGTGTTAGAATAGTCATGAATAGAGCAAGAAAAATGAGTAATGAGATTGAGTTCCACTATTAGAAATTAAATTATCACTGTGGTGTGGTACCAAAGTTGTCAGGCAGAGCCATCAAACTGAAAGGAAAATGCAGACATGGAGTTAAATATGTGTAATAATTTTGTGCATATTAATGGTGGAAGCTTACACTATTCTGGCAAGAATCAGCTATTTATTAAATAGATTATTCAATAAACTATGATGAAAGCATGTAGATTAACATGTAAAAAAGTAATTCAAACCTTATCCCATAATTTATACAAAAACAAATTCCAAATGTTTCAGTTTTGCTTGGAAATAGGAAACCATTAACATACTAGAATGTATAAGCATTTATGTCATCTTGTGGTGGTGAAAGATTAAGAAGAGTAGATACTGGCTGGAAAAAAATAGAGTAATAATACCTTTGACTACAGAAGTTTTCACAATTCATAAATAGCAAAAGCAAACCCTGACCTGCTCATTTACCTTAAAGATAATTAATGTTGCTCATTCCATAAACAACATTAAAAGTTAAACGGTGAACATTATCTGTAAGAAATACTATAAAAAAGGTTCAATGTTCTTAATCTGTAAGAGTTCATACAAATCAGTAAGATAAAGAAAATATTCCAACATAAAGAGCTCTAAGGACAGATTGGGCAATTCATAGAATATCTATGTAGTGTTAGCATTTTAAAAAGTTCTGAGCCTTATAGCAATCAAGGAAACATAAATTAAAACATCAGCAAGATGCTATTTCTTCATTACTAGATAGGAAAATGAAGAAACATATTGATAGTATCCAGTGTTGGCCAGGGCATGAGTAAACAAGTATTTTCATATTCTGTGGTGTAAACTCAAGTTGGTATGACAAATTACAGAAAGCGTATTGGCAAAATATGATCTAAATTGAAAATCGGTATATCCTTAGGTGTAGCAAATCAATTTGTGGAATTTTATCTAAAAGTCTAGTAGAATAATTAACACAAGATGTGCATTCACAGATGTTCTTGTCAATATCAGAATAGGAGAAATTAGAAAACTGTATGAATGTTTGAAACTAAGACATTCATTTAATGTATTATAGTATCTTGGTGTGTGAAATACTACGCGACAGTGTAGAATGGTGATCGCTTATAGTGTTCATCAGTTCAAAATTTTAAAAAGGGAAAAAATGAAGGAAGATCTATATTCATTGCATAATATCCAGCTTACAAAATAAAAAGTGAGAAAATTGAATTAGAAGTATTTTGTATGGTATGTTATCTCTATAAAGGTACTTGCATATATGCATGTGATTGTAAATATTATCTCTGAGAGGCCTTTTCTTTTTCTCCGCATAGCTGTGGATGTGGAAGAAACTTCATCTGTTTCACTGACCTTCTGTAGAATGCTGTGTCTCCTGTAGCCTGAGGCAGGGCAGCTCACCTGTTTCTTAGTGTTGTCACCAGTAATATAGGATTCACTTCATAAGTTATTGTAAAGAGCAGATGAGTTGTGTATAAAATGCTTAGAATAGCACCTGGCATGTGGTAGCCCATGTCCAATGATTTGCTTTTGTCATTATTACAATTATCATTATTACTATTGTTGCTTCACGGCACAAGAGAAATGAGAAGAATTCCCCACAACAAAGCAGGACAAAACTTTGAGCGGCTCTGGTGTCATCATTCCTCCTACTTCATATGCCACATGACCTGCAGGATACAGGAAGGAAATCCACACAGATGCTGGAGGGGGAGGCAGAGAGGACCTATGTGTGAATCTTGCTTGATCATGCTGAGGTAGTCCTATAAATGGCCAGGTAATTGTGGGTGCCAAGTGCATGGGATGGGGTGGGGGCCACATTGGGTGAAATTTTCATGATTTTGCTCTTACAACTATGCACAGTGGACCCTGAGAATCTTGTGTATATAGGTAAGTTAAAGCACATGGACATTATGCATTAAGTTCTGTGCTTAGGGAAATAGATGCAGTTCTCCCCCACACTTAAGTTCTTCTCGGCTAACACTACTCTTGGGGAATTTGACTAAAAGTCCCCTGCAGGCAGTGCTATAGAGTTTCCACCAGAAGATCATCCAGAATTAGAACAGAAGGTTCAATTTCACAATGATCTGTTTTTATTCTAAGCAGTTGCCCCTCCTAAGGCCTAAACTGAACCCTTGCCAAGGAAGCAGTGCTTTCTGCTAAACCTTTTATTCCTTAGAGAAAGAGCGTGACATTCAGCACCAGCAGATGGACAGCAGGATCTTGTTTACCATGTTGATTTCATATTTACGTGTGTGAGAAATGATCGCTGGGCATGATTTACTTACTCCCGAAAGTGTTGCCTGTAACGTGGAGACACAGAACCATTTAAAAGGAAGAGTAATCACAGCACACGCTATTCATTTTCTGTGTCTTCCTAGAGCTGCAAGCTGATTAATTCTTGCCACAGCTGACTGCTGGGAAAAGCTGTCTGCTTCTACATCCATATGGCTCAGTCATCCCTCCTTCCTTAGCAGCACATGCTGCCCCAATCCCTCCCACCCTAGTTCTACTGCAGAGCCCTTCTGTTAGGGTTAGGAACAAGTTCACTGTGTTTTCTCTAACAAGACGCATTGCCCATCCTCACTATACCATTGCCACTTGCCATCCTTCCTAGAAACCAGTACATTCATATTGGTTACTAGTTAGTTTTCTTGTCAACAAAAAACCTTCCTTTCCTTCTTGTAGGTAGGATTATTCAATGCAGAATCCAACCTATTACTTTCTCCTTAGTTCTTATCAATTTATTTGACTAATACCAATATTTTTTTTAGGTTGAGACCACTATAACCCTTAAGCTGAAATGGGGGTCAGGATTCAAGACTCCCAGACTGCCCAGGTAACTGGAATATTTTTGCCAGTGACCACAATTCCTGGGATAATCTTTGCCTCTCTAGTTGTCCATCCCTGTATTTGAAATCCTTGCTCTGATCTGGTTGCTTTTTTTGCCCTTTGAGTGTCAGCTTGTTTATAATGGAGCCAATTTGTAGCCGTATGAATTGTTGCCTTGATACTGTATTGGAGCTCTTTACTTTCTGGTCACTATTCTAGGTAGTGACCAGAACCATAAGACAACAAAACATAAAAGTCCTAGTCTTCATGATGATATCTTTATTCATTATGGTTCTCTGAAGAATAGAATCAGTTGAAATACATATATGTATTATTATGCAAGGGAATTTACTAAGTAGGCCTACAGGATCAGAGGCAGAAGAATCCACAACTTCATCTACACTGGGCAGCCAGATGATCCAGCAGTTCCTCAGCCCAAGAGATGGAAGGCCCAGAATAGGAGGGATCGAGGTTGCAACATCTGTTCATGATCAAAAGCCTGGAAGCCCACTGTAGAGCTGCTGCTTCAAGATTGGACTAGAAAGCCAAAGACACTGACACCCAAAAGCAATAGGAAGGACTGGAACTCTTGCAAAATAGGGAAGCTTCCTTCTTTTCCCTTATTTTTCATCCAGGCTAAAAGTCTATTGGTGAATGACACCCACATTCCACATGGGTCTTCCCCTCTCCATTTGCTGGGCTATATGTCAATCATGCAAAATCACACCCAGAGCTATGCTGCACTAATCTGCCAGGTGGTTGTCATACTGCATAATGGTTACAACATCCTAGTAGAGAACAGAGATGCTAAATAATTTGTAAATATGATCACATCAGAAAGATAAGTGCAGGGCCACTAAATAGCTCAGCTGATTAAAGTACCTGCAAGCAGGTGCAGAGGTTGTGGGTTTGATCCCCAGACCTGCTGTACCAGCCCCACACCGGGGGAGCGCTGAGAAGGTAATTGAGACTGGGTGTGGTGGCATGCACCTGTAATCCTAGCTCTTGGGAGGCTGTAAAGGGGCAAATCACTATGACTCCAATCTAATAGTGAGACCCAGAACACCCTGTAGACCCTTCCCTAAAATCCAAAAAAAAAAAAAAAAAAAAAAAAGGATAAGTGCTATGGTGAAAATAAAAGTTTAATAGTTTAAGAAGTGGTAAAGTAGCTTGGTAAAGTAGCTAAGTAACACCTAATAAAAATGGTGAAGGAAATACTCTTTGTTGCATATTATCAGTCAGAGCCAAATGAAAGGAAGGAAAGCCTGGATTAATGTAGCCTCAGAGGTCTCACTGAGCTGAGTCTCCCTCTAAGTGAACCCATGCCACCAAAACTTCTCACATTTATTGTGGGCTACAAACAGGCTAAGGAATGTATGTAACTAATTTGTAATAAGTGAGCTGCTATTAGATTGCCTCCTGGCATTCACCAAACTCTTAAGTTTACATCACTAGTGAGTAACTAGCATCCCAGGTAAAGTAACAAAGACCAGACAGGGCACCACCTAACAAGAATCTGTCACCTTGTCCCCAGCTTGCCTGAATTACAAGGGGCCAGTCTCCTTAGGCTCTGTTCTTTGTTCCTAGCTCCCTCGGAACAGTAAGCTTCTGACTCATATCACTCTTTGAAGAGACAGGACATTTTCACCAATACTTTTGAAAAGAAGTTCACTATGAGAGGTTCTAGGGGAAGAAAATTCCACGGGAAGCAAACAAAAAATGAAAGTTGTGATGTGTGAATGACAAAAAGGTGGGAAGATTGGAAGAAAAAGAGGCAGCACAGCTGAAGCCCAGAGTAAAAAAGGAAAGCAGATGGTGAATCCATTTCAATAGGGCAACTGGGATAGGTCATATGGGGCTTTGCAGGTCCTGGAAAACAACTAAGTGCCATGGGAAACCTTTGGAAGGTTTTACAGGAGAAGTGATGGGTCTGATTCACTAGCTACAGTCTCACTTTCTTTTCACAGTTAGCCTGGGAGCCATCATTTTCAATACCCTACATCAGACCTTCAGCAGCAGCCCACTTTCACATATGGAAAGCAAGAAAGATTGGTCCCATTCCATCCTGGATGACACAATGATGTCATCATTGCCTATCAGTCACTGTGGGTCCTTACCCATCATTCAATGGGGCTCACTGATAATCTTCAGAGAGGAATTTAGGAATGTAGGGAGAGAGAATTGAGACTTAAGAAGTTAAGAATGTGGGTAGAAGAGCAGATATAAAGGAAAATCATTGGTGGGTTGTGGGGACCGCCAAATTCCACATCCCAGGATGCAAATCTTGTCTGTAGGCTGAGACATGCCAAGAAAGGGTCAGTGATTCCTGCTCTGGCAAGAATGTAAAGAAATTGACATCCTTTCACCATACATTTTCAAGTGCTGCCCCAATTCTGTAGGAATCCCCTCCTGGTTCTTGTCTCGGCCCAAGAAGTCCATATTTACAATCCCAAAATATATTATTGGAATTCCACCAAGTTAATTCCAATCTACCAGTCCCAGTGCAAACTACAGCAAAAACAACCACACTAAGACATGTATATAATTATTGGGGAGCCAAGGGGCCCTAAGTCCAGCCACAAAGATGGCTTTCTGGAACAAAGAGGCTGACCCAGGACTGCACCTGGTTTTATTCAGTGGAGGAGTGGCTTGAGCAGGAATTACGAGAGTTGTGGGAAATAGGTGAGTACTGTGAGCTGAGCTAGGTGGGTGGCCTACATTTACCTCTGCCATATGCAGAGAGGATAAGCAGAGAAAGTAATCTGCATTATGCTATTGAGATAATATCTAATGTTTTGGGGGTCTGGTGCTTCAGCTCTGATGTAATCTTTCAAGGCCCAGGAAGGCATAGCCTTTGTCTCCAGGCTCGATCCCAGCTGGTAGCATGGAGCATTGGCTCTTCGTCCTGTCTTGACCAGGCTCACATTAAGGAGCAGCAGGTATAGGTTACCAGGGAAACACGCATGCCACCTTCAAAGACTATCACCAGCACCTCAGCTAGACCAATATACATTGCTCAAAGCCAATTGAAAAGATAAAGTCCTAGACAGCCCTGTACATTCAATACAAGGAAATAGGGTCAGGCTCAGTCAAAATGGAGACCATCGCTTTTCTTTCAAGGAGAGCTGCTCAGGTACCTGGTCCTCCACACAATTCTATGCTCCTGCCTCGATCTTCAGCTATCAGGTTACATTTACTTCTTGGCCTGGTCTCAGCTGAGAGTGTGAACAGCAAGTGTAAGGTAGGCCTGGGTAAAACTCTGGTTCTACTAAGAGCTGGATAGAGTGTAGATTTTAAATCAGGATTTTCCATATCAGGACTACAAAAAAATTACAAAATGTCTTGCAATTGGAATCTGGTCTGCTACTTTTCATGACTGAATTTTCCCTGAAGTATCTGAAGTCATAAGGCTCTGGAGACAACCTAAGGGAAGTTAGAAGAGGTGAGGTAACTTTTCTGAATATGCATTATGTGTCACAATTTACACTAGAGATTTTACACATATGATTTTAGTGATCTTCAGTAATTCTACCAGATGAGCAATGTAAGTTCATTTTGTATGGAAAGATTCACAAGCTTATATATTAATAAATTTTTAGAATAGGCAACTAGCTAGCAGCCAGCCACTAAGCGAGGGATGGAACCAAATATGAGCTTGAGGACAGGGTTTGTGAAAGATTTCAGCCATCTGGCCTCCACATCTTTGGTACTGGAATGTTGAGTCCTCTGGTTGGGTACTCCAGCTGGTCAGAAGGCAGAGTGTTCTGCCAGCCTTTCTCTATGACTTTTTACCAAGCATTTAAAAAATCATTATAATTATTTTCATCATATTTAATTTTCCATATATTTATGTCTTTTCTCCTCAAATTATGAGCTTCTTGAACATGATGACATCCTCCTTAAAACTTTTTCTTTGTTAGCAGGGATTTCCCTTGAGTGAGGCACAGATGCTATTAATTACTGATGGGCTGACAGTTCATATTGTAATGAGTTCAAACAGCTTTAGTAGTATGTCCAGAACATCAAGGAAAGGTCTAGAACACACAGAACTATCCCCAGAGAGCATCTACTCTGTTGCAGACAACACAGCAATAGAGTTAATTCAAGATACACATCAAATGTTCAACAATCCAATTATGTTCCTCCTACAGCTAGGCAAGTGGGAAGACAGCACAAAGGAAGGGAAAGTGCCCTCTTAGTTTACTATTTTTTGATATTTTTCTATTTTAGACTTCTCTTGAGCTCCCATTAATCCAGCTAGATTCTAGATGCCCAAGGGTTATTCTACAATACCACATCTTCTCTGTGGTAAATGCTCAAACAATAGTAGAGTTATACTCCTATGTGTCTCGCCATGAATTATTTGTTTGAGAGGTTTGTTTCATATGAATATAAATCTATTAGAATGAAAAAGCCTTTTGGACTCAGACTGTTAGCTATAAAAGATGTGTGGACTTATTTGGATAGAAACAAAAAAAACTTTGTATATTTTCTTTGCATAATAGCTAAGTGACTTCAAATAGTACCAGGTTTGTTTTAAAGACAGTGAAGATATTTCTCCTTATTTGTGATACTGAATTTGACTGCTTATTATTGTCCATCATCTATGGACAATAATAATTGTTGATTATTATTGTTTGATTAGTTTTTGTCTTATATTTATATTATAAAATTTTTATAGTTTTCTTTCATAATTAAGCAGTGTTATGCTTTTCTGAAGTATGCTAATATCCTAAATTTTGTGCTCAGCTTTTCTACATGCCAACCACCCTCCATATCAAAACTTCTTCAGTTTTAGTCTAAAAATTAATTTAGAATCCCAAGAAAGAGGAAAGGCAGAGAGGAGTCCAGGATGAAATTCAAACACCTCCTGTGTTCTGAGCCTGACTTCACAGGGGCTGGGGCTGTGAGCGCACAGATTTCTCTCTGTGAATTCAGCACAGGGAGGTCTGCGACCTCCGTGTCTGGTAGATGAATCTCCGCAAGTATAAGGATCATTTCCAAGAAAACTGAAGGCCAGAAAAGACAAAATGCCTTGAAATGTCCCACATGTGGAACTGACCCTCCACACACACAGCTCATAGTCCCCCCTGCATTGTAATGAAGAACTCCACTTCCAGACAGGAACAGGGAATTGCTGGCCAAAGTTACTCTGCAAGTTAAAGTTAAAAGAAAGTGAACAAGTGAGGAAAACAGACAACAGGGAGCCAGAAAAGTTTTTAAGCAGACCCAGGCTTTAGAAAGATATTGGACTCTTAGTCACTTAAGTATTCTGCGTTTCTGCACCATCTCCCTGTGGCTGGAGTCTCAGGGCCTGCTCTGTCACACATGCAAAACCAATCTGCTCCCGTGACATGGAGCATGAAAGTTCATCTCCTAAAACTTTACACCCTATTGAAAGAATATAATAGTGTTAAAGAAAAGCTAATTCTGTGATCCTTTTGCATCGGGCTACAGATGGGATGCCATTTTCAAGGGATTTTTTTTTTTGCCCCAGTTCCCATCAAATAGCTCCTGAAATAGGCATGATATGGCCCCCTTGAATAAAATAAAATACCTTATTTAATTGCCTGAGTGACACTCGGGATTGTGCTGCCAAAGCAAGTCCAAACAAGCCCAACCAGAAGCAATATTAGAGGGGAGAAACTCGGCTAGGAGACAGCTCCCACCCCGGCCCACACCAACTGCCAGCCCAGGTTAATGGAAACGAAATCATGGCTGGGGAAATGCAAATGAAATCTGCGAAGGACTTGAAGAGAGAAGAAACCATTTCCCACGGTGATGAACTCACTGATTACAAGATGGCACCTCAGCCTGGCCTCCAGGCCGTGAGAGCCGTCGTGCTCAGGAGACAGGATCAGCAGCAAGCAAGGCCAGACAGGCATCTGAACAGGGGCCTCCCCGCACTCTGCTCGCAGACCTGCTCTCTCAGTCTACCCCTCAAGCTTCCACAGTCCTGGGCCCAGTTTGGCTCCCTTTGTATGTTTCTACCATTTTCACGGATTTGCGCAGGATCCATTGCTTTCTTCCTAATTGTCAGAACAGCCGCTTTACTCTTTCAGGACAGTGCCTGCAAGCAGGTGCAAGGGCCAGGAGTTCAATCCCCAGGCTGCTGTGCCGGCTCCTCCCCCAGGGCACACTGAGACTGGGCGTGGTGGCAAATGCCTGCAATCCCAGCTCTTGGGAGGCTGTAAACAGGTGGATCATTATCAGTCCAATCTAGTAGTGAGACCCTGAACATCCTGTAGACCCTTCCCCAAAATATATATAAAAAAATCTTTCAGGAGAGTCCAATTTTATGTATTTATCATCTTCAACTGATTACAAGGGCACTGTGCTGTCTGTGTCACCTATTTCTTGTTTCCAATGAGCCTAAATGAAGAAATGTATCATCCTAAACCAGGTGGTGATCTTTTCCCAGTGAGTATCTCACAACAGAATTCCATTAGGAAGATTTGCAACCAAAATGCACAATACTTAACATATATCTGAGTAAAGCTAGCAAATGTAATCATTCTAGTCTTCTTAAAATAAGCGAAATTATGGAACATTGCCAGCAGGGGCTTCTTTCCTCATACTTTCTCATCCTTCCTCGCTGCTCTCTAATCCCAAAGTTCTTCCTCTGTCACTGATTCAGAGTGAGTATTTCAGCTACTGTCACATTTTTTGACAAAAATATGAGAACAAGTTAGTGGACTGGGGAAATAATTGCAGAAAATATAAGTGACAGAGAAAGACAATCATGGGTAGGGAGTCGGTGTGCACTGTCTTCCAGGGAGTCATCCTGCCCCAAGGGCTGGTCAATGGGCCACCAATGCATACAGTCTTACCACTTATTAGTCAAGGGCTTTTGAGGGTGAGGTGCCAACTCTCTGGTGCTTCAGACCAAACACACATATGAGTGCAATGGGACCCTTGCACCCAGGCAAAGTGACACTACTGCTGGGGTCAACTACTAGAACCTACAACGTGGAGTCCAGGGAAGTAAGGGGAAATTCCACTGAATATGCCTTCCCTGGAATCCTCTATGACAGAGAACCAGAAGAAAGATATAGTAATATGTGCCATTTTGTTTTCTTCTTTCAAGTGCAGTGTCCTTTGCTACCCAGGTATAGCCTCTGAGTAGCATATCATGTTTGTATCAAATGGATACTCACAGGAAGATTTGAGATGAAGAATCACATTGATAACCCAGGAAGAATTCTTGACTGGAAAGAAGATGGGAAGCATCTTCCAGGAGCCCAGCTGAGAGGGCAGCAAGGCTAGAGCACCCAGAGTGGTCTGAGGCACAGCTGCATCCACCCACTGCTAGGAAGGTGAATAACTTTTGCTCACACAAAGGTGCTCCCACTCTTACATGTACCCTGGCAAAGCAGGGATTTGTTATAATTTTCATAAATCTAATGCAATATGGAAGCATGATAATGTCACTTTATGTCCCAGATACTTATAGTAATTGTATTTGTTTGAAAAGAACTCTTTCCAATGTGGTCAATCGAGAGAAGGAAATGAAGGGCCCAGAATATTTGCAAAACCATAATATATTACAGTCCTTGCCAGTACCAGAAGTTTTTCCTAAGAGTTCGCCTGGGGTGGACAGGGGCACGGGAATGGGGGAAGTATGAATGTGGACAGGTGAGCCAGGAACAATTCTGGTACAAACCAATATCACAGGTAGCCGGGATTTCCCATACCAGAAACCAGGACTCAGTAGACACATCACAGAGACTCCAGAGGGACTTTTACAGAGTGACAATTACCACAGCTGCATGTTGCCAAGGATATTGTGCCAAACCATAGGAAAAAACCTCCCACAATTTTTTCACATATGTTTTGACAAAGGGTAATAATAATTTATTGAAGTAGAAAAGCCCTGAAATAAAAGTCAAGAGGCAGGAGTATTCCTAGTTTAGCCTTAAAATATTCATAACCTATGAACCAACAATTTGTTACCTAAACATCAGTTCGAGGGAAATAATTTAAAACAAGCCAAGATTTAACATTAAAAATGTCCACTGTAGTACTATGTATTAAAAAAGAAAGAAAGAAACCTTGGAAATAGCCAAAATCACTGGTGGTTAAGGTGTGCTTAATTAATCTAATTAATATTCAAAGGGAGTTTTTAATAATAGAGAAGGGTTATAGTAAATAAATGCAGTAGAAATAGCAGACAAAGCCATAGGTGGCAGGAATGAACAGCTGAGGGGGAGATGTCAAAGCAGTGACTTTTTTCCCCTTTAGATAATAGAATTATAAGTGATTTCTCATTATGCTTCTTAAATTTTCTTGTAATTTTTCTACAATTACATCTCTTACACAATCTGAAATAAAAGGCAAGAGAAAAAAATACTGTTCTAGCTGCGAAGTATGAATTCTACATCCTGCTGCTGTGGGAGCTGCAGAACCTTTAGTGGGTTCAGTGCAGAGCTGGTTAGGGGGCGTGGGGCCCATGCTGACCTTCAGTGTGAGGCTCTCAGGCAGAGGCCAGTTCCTTGCTGAGAAGGAAAGCAAGGGCCTCGATGACCTGTGTGCAGATGACAACTAATTCTGGTTGCCACAACTTTATGCCGAGGTCATGTAGGGCATTGTTTCTGAATGCAGTCAGTTCTGAGGAATCTATAAAAATTGAGTGTGAATATACAAGAGGGAAGACTTCTCATAGGGCCATGGTGAGCTTATCCAAATACCGCTTGCCATGGAGGACTCTGCTGGGACACCCACTTATGTCCAACTATCACTTAGCGCACTACAGTTGCAAGGTTGACATCTAGCTAAATTTTACAGGATGGATAGGAGCTCCTCTCTTCAGTAGAAAAGTAGTGAGAAAAACACATGTCCAGGGAGAATTCCAGGAGCAGATGTGAGGGTATATGAAAGGGCCTTGGGGCAGGAGTAGAGCCTTGGCGCTGTGTGACTGGACAGGACACGCAGCTTGGGAAACGCAATGGAGTGAGGAGAGTGAAGTTGTATAGTTAGTTCAGGTCAGATGAAAGTAAAGTTGCAAGTCTCACTTAAATGCTTGGATGCTATCAATGTCAAGAGAAGAGTAACTGCAGAAAGAAGCAGTTAATGCTTTAATTTGTTTCTTCTGCTTTTTTCAATTGTTCGTACTTTTTCTCTTTTTAATTTCTTACACATTTCTTTCTTTTTTCTTTCCACTTCAATTTTACATGCCTATATCTGGTAATATGAATAACTGGTTGGAAAACAACACTAAGTATTATATTTATTTATTTTTTTTATTTTATTTTTTTTTCAACAAATAATACACTGCATATATTCTTCTTAGTGGTTAATTGCTGTACAAGATGCAGACTTGTGATCCTACTTACAAACACCATTAGAAAAAATCATTCTATTCATTAAGAGAATGCAAATATATATCTATCCCAACCACTTTGAATACACAGATACATAATGGACATTCATAGTTATACCCCAATTTTAGTATTATAAAAAATACTTTGAAATTCATTATTACTTTGTAAAGGGAAATTCTGTACCACTTTTAGTTTTTCTATTTTAATTTTAATGTGTACTCTCTTTAAAAATTAAAAAAAGTAGAAAAGTAGAGGCTGCATCCTGCTGAAGAAGGCAGCACAGAAGTTCTTTTAGTGGGTCGGCTTGGTACTGTCAGTGTGCAATCATTTCTGCAGGCCCATCTAGATCCTGGGCTCTTCTTTCATTGTTATTTGTACATGTTTACAGAACATAATGATTAGAGTTTAAATGTTTGGGCCTCCTCCAAAACTCATATTGAACCTTTAATCCACAATACAATATGAAAATCAGGGCCTTTGGTAGACCACTAGTGAAGAGGGTTCCACTGTCACAGAAGAGATTATTGCCTATAAAAAGGCTGCAGGGACCTACTTGGGCCCCTTTGACTTCCGAGTCTTCTGGCACGTGAGGATACAGTCAGCATTTATCGCTTTGGTCCTTCCGCCTCATGTGAAGTTAGAACGTGGCAACAAGATGCCACTAATGAGGCGGACAACAGCAGACACTGACCCTGCCAACAACTTATTCTTGGACTTTCCATCCTTTAGAGCTTTGTGGGTTTATTTATTTATTTTTATTTTTAGGGAAGGGTCTACAGAGCGTTGAGGCTCTCACTAGTAGATCGGACTCATATTGATCCGCCTGTTTACAGCCTCCCAAGAGCTGGGATTACAGGAGCGCACCCCCAAGCCCAGTCTCAATTGCTGTCTCAGCGTGTCCCGGTGTCTGGGCTGGCACAGCAGGCCCGGAGATCCAACCCCTGGCCCCTGAGCCTGCTTGCAGACACTTTAATCCACTAAGCTATTTGGCCGGCCCTTTTCAGAGCTTTGAGAAAGCGAACTTCTGGCCTTCATGAATTATTCAGTACAATGTGTTTTGTTATAATAGTGCAAATAGCCTAAGACACCATTCCTTTGCTTTCTGATTGTGTGTTCTTCAAGCTAAAATAAATCTCTTTTAGGCAGCATATAATTGGATGAATTATGAGTTACTGATGCAGCAGCTCAACGTCCTTTGGAGAATTTATTCAATTGCACTTTAATTGTTGTTAAGTAAGGACTTAGTGCCATGTTGCTAATTTTATTCTGACTTTTGCACTTCCTTTGTTCTTTCTGTATTTCTTTGTGATTTGATAGTTTTTGTAGTAGTTTATTTTGACTCATTTTCCTGACTGTCTATTAGAAGTTTTTCCTTTTTGTTAGCAAGAATCTTGGTTAAAAAAAAAAGAAATATTAATGGTTATAACAATCTGTTTTAAACTGGTAACAATTTAATTTCAACTATATATAAATCTCTACACTTTAATTTATCCTCCTGCAAATTCTATGCCATTGATGTCAAAATTTACATATTTTTATATTGTGTATCGACTGACAAATAATTGTTTTTATAGTTATTTTCTCTTTTTTTATGCATTTAGTACAGGGTCTACACGGTCTCACTATACAAATCGGACTTGTAGTGATCCTCCTGTTTTTAGCCTCCCATGCACTAGGATTACAAGTGGGTACCACCACGCTTGGTCTCGTTTGCCAGCTCATCTTGCCCCAGGGAGCTGGCACATCATGGGTGACCAGGGATGTATAGTTATTTTCAATACTTTTAATTTTTTTTTCTATACCAGAGTTGAAAGTGTTATATATGCTATTATTACCGTACTAGACAAACTGAATTTGACTGTATTTGTATCTTTACACTGAGTTTATATCAAACATAGGACGTCACATTATCAGTTTGCATACTTTAATTTCAATTTGAAAAACTCCTTTAGTGTTTGAGGGCTGGGGACGTAACTCAGCAGTCTAAGTGCCTGCTTGGCAAACCAAGGACTGGGGTTCGATCCCTAGTACTGCACATCACACCAGGTCCAGAACCCCGGTCACTCTGTGCCAACCACTGAAACTGGGTGTGGTGGCATGTGCCTGTCACCTCAGCACTGGCGAGGCTGGTACGGGAGGGTCAGTATGAGTCTAAGCAGTGTAGCGAGACCCTACACCAAATGCATAGATAATAAATATTAATATAAATAATTTTTGAAAGGTAGTTTTAGCATTTGATGAATTCTCTCACTTTTTATTTATCTATAAAATATCTCTATTTCGCTTTCCTAAGTATAGTAATTTTGTTTCTGTATTTTTTCCTTTTATGGGTGAGTATGTCATTCCTCTTTATCTTGGCCTACAAAATTTCTAGTGAAAAACACACTATTCTTGTAGCGCTCCCTTTAGTGCTGTGAGGTTTTTTTTTTTTTTTTTTTTCCTGCTGCTTGAAATTCTGAATCTCAAGATTTTCTTTTTACTTTTGAGAATTTTGTTACAATGATTCCCAAAGAAGATATTTTATATTTAATATATTTAAAATTCTTTCAGATTTATAGAACTAGATGCTCATTCTCTCTCTAGCTTTGGAACATTTTTTATAACTATCTATTTAAATAAGTTTATATCTTTCCTGCTCTTCTTCTCCTGGGACTCCCATAAAATGTATACTGGATTGCTGTATAATATAAACTTTCTTCAGTCTTGCTCACATTTTGTCCTTTTTATTCCTTTAAATGAATAATTTCAAATGACCTGTGGTTGAACTCACTGAATCTTCTGTTTGATGCAGTTTGTTTTTGAAGTTATCTCTGGGATTTTTCAGCTCATTCATTGTGTCCTCCAACCCCAGAATCTGTTTCATTTCTTTTTGAAACAGTTCTATTACTTTTGAAAATCTCATTTTATTCATGTATCATTTTCCTTGAATATATTAATGGCTATGTGGCTTCTTGTGGAGCTCATTGAGCCTTTTAATGTGATTAAATTCTTTTTTTTTTTTTTTTTCTACATAGACTGGACTCTTAGTGATTCTTTCAATTTCAATTTCCCAAGTTCTGAGATTACAGGCACTTGCCACCACGCCCAGTCTTAAATTCGTTTTTCAAAGGAAATTCAGAGATCATCCTCTTTTAGGGTTAGTTACTGTTGCTTTATTTTACATACTGGCTTCTGGCTTTAGACTGAGCAGGCTAGCTGGACAAGTCTGGAGGCTGTATTCTTTGTGGAGTCCTCAAGCTGATTTGCCTTGGTGCCAGGGTTAATGAGAGAGCAGGTCTGATGTTTGAGTCCATGGAAATGATCCCGGAGTCTGGGTATATGAGATGGGCTTTGAGCTTCAGTCCATATGAATGGGTCTTCTCCTTAGGTCTGTGAGAGTCTAGAGTGTGGTTGGACTAGAGTGTGGCCAACCTGGGTTGAGTGCTACGGTTTAGATATGATTTTTCTCCCAGAGGTTCATGAGTTAGAAACTTATTTCTAATATAGCAAAGTTGAGAGTTGTTAAAGCCTTCTTGAGGTGGAATATACTGGGAAATATTAGGTCTGGGGAGTAGACTTCTATAAATGAGATGGCATTTCCTGTGAACTTTACTTGCTTCATTGTGTCTTCCCAAGTGATTTCTCTCTCTCTCTCTCTCTCTCTCTCTCTCTCTCTCTCTCTCTCTGTCTCTCTCTCTCTGTCTCTCTGTCTCTGTCTCTGTCTCTGTCTCTGTCTCTGTCTGTCTCTCTCCCATTTTGTATCAGGCCCACACTAGAGCTGAGTTGTTGCCAAAGCCATGCTCTTGAACTTCAGAACTGGGAGCTAAATAAGTGTCTTTCTCCAATAAATTACTCAGGGGTGATATTTTTGTTGCAATACAAAATAGCCCAAGACACAAGCAGGCAAGGGCTGCCCTGGCTGCCAGGTCTTGGGGGCCAACCTGGTGTCCAACTCCACTGGAGAGGGCCAGATGTTTGTGTCTATACTGAAGTCAAGTGCTCACTTCATTCTTCTAAGCCTAAGCAGAGGATATAATTTATTGTTCCCCAGTGCAGTCACTGGGGAAGGGTTACGTGGCTAAGGTAAAACTATTATTCCTAACCTCTTTCATGTAACTTTTAAAATTATCTGCACCATCTAGGTGTGATAATCTTTGTCTTTTCTTTTAAACTTACAGTTCTGTTTCATAAAAACATGTAGATAATTTTTTTTTCTTTTTTGGGCAGAACTGGGGATTGAATTCAGGACCTTGTGCTTACCAGGCAAGTGCTTATGCTACTGAGCCATCTCCCTGATCCTATTGTTATGATAATTTAGAAAGTGTATTGATTTTTTTAAAAAATGTATCAGGTATTTAATTGGGTTCTTAGTAAGCAATTTAGAATACTAATTTATGAGGATAAATTCTATTTGTCAGAGCAAAAATGAATCATAGGTAGCCCCAGAGCTGAGGAACAGCTTTGATTTTTGCTAAAATCTGTAGTCCACCGCTGCCTGATCCACCTTGTGCTGCTCTGAAATCCAGTATCTCTCTTTCTCAGTGTCGAAGATGTCACCCTCCTGGTGTCTCGGCTTCCTCAGCTTCTTCTTGAAGTAAGCATCAGTGAGGTGTTTGGGGATTTTCACTTTGCTGATATCAATTTTTGTAGAGGTGGCAATGATAAATTTCTGGTGTGTTCTTTGTAGAGGAACATGATTAAGGCTAAGAAGCCCAGTCATAAGTAGCAGGCCACTGGTCAGCTACTTCAGGAAGACCACTCTCTTGCCTCTGTGACACCCGGTGAGGATGATCAAGATGGTGCCAGGAGTGATGCTAGCTCAAAGTTTCCTCACGTGCTGACTGAAGGGTTTCTTGCCGTGGCTCAAGAGCTTTAGGGGCACATCTCCAGTAGGGTAGTATCTAGGCATTTTTCAAAGCTTATCCACCCAGATTCCTCCATTCTTGTCCCCACCGACTGGTTTTGTGATCATAGCAAGAACTTTCTCCTTTTTCTTCTCAACCTTTGATTTGGCAGCTGTGTACTTTTTCTTGTTCAAAGCCTTTCTGGAATACATAGCAGATTGAGAATATCTACAAATTCTTCTAACTAAGACAGGATTTTGGCTGCAGTGGGTTTTCCCCTTTTTGAATTTTTTTTGCCTTCACCTTACCTTTTTACCAGTACCACTGGCAGAAGACTTCTTGGCTTCGAGTTTCTTCTCCTTGGCTTCTCAGTTTGTTCACCTACCATCTTGCAAGATCTTACTGATCTTTTAATGCATGGATATATAAGTATTTAGAAAATTTTTCAGTTTTAGTTTTTAAATGACAAACACTAATTTACCTAATCCATACAGAAATCCTTGTTGGAGTCTTTAACAGTTTGTTAAAGGTAAACTACTTCTGACATCTAACGTATTATTGCTGAGTGACACAGACAACCTCAGAATCTATAAAAAATACTGAAATTAATAAATGCATTAAATGAAGTTACAAGTGAAATAAAAACAAGTAGAACCAAATTGCATTTCAAAATGATGGGCAATAAAAATATAAAACTAAAATTTAGTAATTCCATTTCCAATACCATAAACAATGTAAAACACCTAAGAATAGCATAATGTAAGATCTGTAGGACCTTGTCATGAATACTTACAAAATATTAATGAAAAAAATCAGATTGTCTAAATATATGAAAACACATGTTCATGAATTGGTATAGTTAGTATGCCACTTCTCTTCAAATTGATAAGTACAGAGAATGCAGTACTTGTCAAATTTTCAGCAGACTTTTTGACACATATGTGGAAATAGAAGTACTTAATCTGAAATTTATATTGATCTGCATAGGACTTAGAGTCTTCATCAAAAGGGAAATGAAATCAGAGTTGTTATATTATCTGATTGTATCACTTATTATAAAGGCAAATACTATGGTATAAGCTGTGCTTTGGAAAAATTAGATCAACAACAACAAAAAAGGAACATAGAAATAGACACACCCATCTACAATCAATAGATTATTTATTTATTTATTTATTTATTTTTCTTTCTGTATTTTAGGGAAGGGTCTACAGGGTGTTCAGGGTCTCACTACTAGATCAGACTTGTAGTGGTTCTCCTGTTCACAGCCTCCCAAGTGCTGGGATTGCAGGCACGTGTCACCATGCCCAGTCTTAATTGCAGAAAGTGTACCCCATGGGTGGGGCCAGCAGGGCAAGCCCGAAACAATTGATTTTTAACAGAAGTAATTCAACAGGAAAACAAGGGCCTCTTCTACAAATGGTTCTAGAGCAACAGGATGCCCATACAGACAAACAACAAACCTGGATCCTTCTTTCATACCATATTCAACATTAAGTAAAAGAAACATTTCAATGTATAAAAATAGAAATGACAAAACTTTTAAAGAAAATTTGACGTAAGCCTTAGCAATCGTATGCATAAAGACAGATTTGTAAGACAGGGCACCAAACGGAGAAATCACAAAGTAAAGAACGAATTGGACTTTGTGACTTCTGCTTTTCAAAGGCCACTATTCAACAGCAAGACAATGACTTGCAGATGGAGCTCTGTGGTAGACTGCTTGGCTAATATGCTGAGGCCCTGGGTTCGAGCCCCAGTACTAGAAAAAAATAAAAGCAAGTCGAGTAAAAACATTTTATATTGCTAGTACTTCACTATAAGATGTGAATAACTAAAAGCAGATACAAAATTCTAGGTTTCTTTAGTCAGCGGGGAGGTGTCACTTCATATACGATATAATGGTTAGTTGTTGAGGATACAGACTAATAGGAAGCCTCATCTATCAGTACTGGGAGTATAAAACTTCCACTAGTTTTGGCATTAAGTGATCTAATGGGGCTTTCTTACAGTTAAGAATACACTTACTCTATGATTCAGGAATTTGTCTCTTAGGCATTTGCTAAAGAGAAAGGGAATTATATGACCACAAAACAGAATTTGAACAAATATTCACAGCAACTTCACTCATTATAACCACAACTACAAACAGTCCAAATATCATCAAAATGCGTGTCTGATTTTTATGAGTTCACAGTGTATAATACAGTAAAAAATAAAACAACTAGTTGGTTATCTATGTATCAACATGGATGAACTTCAAAGACATGTTGAGCAAAACAAATATGACACATAAGAGGCTTCTTTTAAGGAAATGAACTTGTCCAAAAGGAAAGAGTTACTGAGTTAAGGAGGACAGGAGACGGAGTAGGGAAGGGAGATTCATCTATGTATGTAAGTACGATGGATTGGACAACTGTACTGTACACTTTGGCAGGTTATAGAAAAAAGAAGCTAATGCTTTAATTTGCTTTGTCTCCTTTTTTAAATTGCTTGTACTTTTTCCTCTTAATTTCTTTCTTATTTTCTTCTGCCAATTTTATGTGCATACATCTAGTTATATGAATAATTGATTGAAGGACAACACTATGTATTACAACAAATACTGTGAAAGTCATACTACTTTGTTACGTGAAATTCTGTATCACT